>NC_086447.1:102689577-103034577 GCF_028390025.1 Pseudophryne corroboree | reverse complement strand
ATCCGTATCCGCTATCTGGGTAAATGAATGCTTTTGTGACCCTGAGGGGGCCTGTACCTGAGACAAGGTGTCCTCCATGGATTTTCTCCACGTTTGTGTCTGAGAATCAGATTTATCCAGTCTTTTAGTCAATAACGCCACATTTGCATTCAATGTACTCAACATATTAACCCAATCAGCAGTCGGCGGTGCCGACAGAGTCACTCCCGACTCCTTATCAGCGCCCCCAGCAACTTCCTCCGGGGAGAAGCACTCAGCTTCAGACATGTCGACACACACGTACCGACACGCACACACACACTGGCTATAGGGGACAGACCCACAGGGAAGTCTGTTAGAGAAACACAGAGGGAGTTACCAGCTCACACCCCAGCGCCTATAACCGAGTTCAAATATCAGATGTCTGCGCTGTTCCCAAAAAGGGTTAAGAGCACCAAATTACTGTGCCCCCCCCCCTTTCGCTCCCTGTTACTTGATCAGGAGAGTGGAGATCCGGGCCAGCGTCTCTGCAGCCTGTGAAGAGAAAATGGCGCTGGTAGGCTGTGAGGGCTAAGTCACACCCCCTCCTCGGCGCGCTGTAGTCCCACTCAAATTCTAATCTTTATACTGGCGAGGGCTATAGTCAGTGCCTAGGCACTTATAATATATATATATATATATATATATATATGCCAGTTTCCACCTCAGTAACATGCTGCCCAGGGCGCCCCCCCTGCGCCCTGCACCCAGTGCCGTTGGAAGTGTGTGTGGAAGCATGGTGCGCAGCATGACCGCTGTGCGGTACCTCGTTACTGAAGTCTTCTGTACTTCTTAATACTCACCCGGCTTCTGGCTTCTGTGAGGGGGTTGACGGCGCGGCTCCAGGAACAAGCAGCTAGGCGCACCAAGTGATCGAACCATCTGGAGCTAATGGTGTCCAGTAGCCTAAGAAGCAGAGCCTTTGAACTCAGAAGAAGTAGGTCTGCTTCTCTCCCCTCAGTCCCACGATGCAGGGAGCCTGTAGCCAGCAGGTCTCCCTGAATATAAAAAACCTAACATAAAGTCTTTTCAGAGAAACTCAGGAGAGCTCCCATAGTGTGTGTCCAGTCTCTCTGGGCACAGAATCTAACTGAGGTCTGGAGGAGGGGCATAGAGGGAGGAGCCAGTTCACACCCATTCAAAGTCTTATAGCAGGGCTGGCCAAACTGGTCCTCGAGATCTACCAACAGTTCACATTTTCCAGGCCACCTAGCTGGTGCACAGGTGTAGTCATTACTAATTAAGATGTGCTGCATTCATTCCTAACTGACAATTCTACAGATCTCCAGGAGGCCTGGAAAACATGAACTGTTGGTAGATCTCGAGGACCGGTTTGGCCAGCCCTGTCTTATAGTGTGCCCATGTCTCCTGCGGATCCCGTCTATACCCCATGGTCCTTTTGGAGTCCCCAGCATCCTCTAGGACATGAGAAAACAAGAATATCACTTGTTGTTAAATCTGCCCCTTAGTTTGTAGCTTAATAATGGTGCTCCAACCTGATTGCTCCTAACTACCATTTTTCAAACACATAACAGTTAAAAGCTGATTGGCTGGTCGTGGCTCGGAGCTCTCATTGAGTTAGCGGCAGGTCTATCACACCCAGTCTACAGCTGATTGGGCGAGAAACTCCCTCCCATACAGGTTACATCCAATGGGAGGCTCTGCCCTTTGGCTGCTGTGTGTTCCCAGAGCAGGATTAACAATGGGGCTGATGGAGCTGCAGCTCCAGGTCCACACCCCAAAATAGGCCCACTGCATCTGCAGCAACATAGCCTCCAACAATATACGCATAAAAATTGCTGCAAATTTGAAAAGGGGGCGTGGCCACTGGTACAGTGACGCGGCAAAGCCCCTTTCCCTATACTTTCAATGGAAGTTTGGAGAGCCAAACATCGGTACAGACCATAACAAAAAAGGTCCTGTACCCACCAAAAAAGGTCCAGCTGGAGGGTATGCCACTGTATCTGCAGCAAGTCTCTGCGCTGTAGATAAGGGGGGGGGGGGAATCCTTTTACTGCGGCTTCCTATATCCTACTGCCAGTCCGTCTGTCCCCTCTGGCATCAACAATCCCCACTCCCTAGCCACAGCGCAGGTGGAACAATAGCTGCTGCGGCCACCAGCATAGATTTGTATGAAAGCGGTGCAGCGCCGTATACTCTCTGAGCCTCGGAGCCTCCTCTGCGCATGATGTCACAGTAGTGCCTTCCCGCCACAGCCACGCCCAGAACCCCAGAGGCCCTGACTCCGCAACACAGCACCTGGGCTGCCGGCCTGAGAGCCCCGAGATGGCTAATGTAATGGATAAATGGGTGATATCGCGGAGGGTAATGTCTGGACGCTGAATCACTATAAAAGGTGACAGTGCTGTGCAGTGCAGTGGGTGTGCAGTGTCACTGACACTGCACAGCACTCTCACCTTTTACATTGATTCAGCGAGTCAGTCAGTTCTGCCAGTCAGTCACTATTGTTAGCGTTAGTGTCCCAACGCGCCATATTACAGGGAAGTAGACGCACTCAATAAACTACAGCTCGCAGCAGCCCTTAGCGCCAAAGCATTATGGCGCTAAGGGCTGCTGGGAGCTGTAGTTTATTGAGTGCATCTTTTTCCCTGTAATGCGGTGCATTGGGACACCAGCGCTAACAATAGTGACTGGCTGCTTGGCTGCTGTGCGAGTCGCCGGGAGAGCCACTGCCAAAGTGAGGACAGCAGCTGAACTGCTTCCAGGAGAAGCAGGAGAAGCATTACCCACCCCTCCCCCACTCGCAGTACCTCGGGGCCCCATCCACGGCACACCCCCCCCCCCCCCTCCACCACCTGCTTTGGCTCCGGCCCCCCTCCCCCACCAGAGGCACCCCCGCACCCGCCCTCCCCCACCCGCGGCACCACTGCACCTGCCCCTCCCCCACCTGCGGAATCCCCGCAGCCAGAGCTGGCCATAGGCATAGGCAAATGCCTAGGGCATTTGGAATGCCTAGGGGCACCAGCACCTTCTGCTGATTAAAATGATATGCAGCATGCCTATATTTTGTGTGAGACTGCGGCTGTATCTGCATATGAAATGCTATGTTACAATGTATTCCTAGAAATCACTGTAATTAGCATTTCATATGCAGATATAGCCACAGTCGTACAAAGATTATAGGCATGCTGCATATCACTTTAAACAGCAGAAGCTGCTCGTGCATCCCAGTCATATAGGAATGCAAATATAATCCATTTTCGACTAAAAACGGCGCCCAGCATTAGCAGAGCTGGCCTAGAGCTGCTAGCTGACTCACGGTCACCAGGCATCTCCTGCTGCATGGCATATTGCGGCAAGTTGTATGAGAACACATCTGTATCCAAGCAGTGCCAGAGATCACAGTGTTAGTGGCTGTGTGAGTGCTGTGTGCGGGTAGGTTGGTTGTGCAATAGTATTCGGCATATGTGTAAGGGGCACTATATGTGTCATTATGTGTATAAGGGAATTAATTATGTGAGGCATATGTGTAAGGGACATTGGGGGTCTTTCCGAGAGCGCTCGCTAGCTACTTTTAGCAGCCGTGCAAACGCATAGTCGTCGCCCACGGGGGAGTGTATTTTTGCTTTGCAAGTGTGAGATCGCATGTGCAGCCGAGCGGTACAAAATCATTTTGTGCAAAACAAGACCAGCCCTGTAGTTGCCTATCCTGTGCGATGATTCCAGCGACAGAGGTCCCGGAATTTACGTCAGATACCCACCCTGCAAATTCCTGGTCACGACTGTGTTTTCCCTACCACTCCCAGAAAACGGTCAATTGACACCCATAAACACCCTCTTCCTGTCAATCTCCTTGCGATCGGCTGTGCGAATGGATACGTCGCTAGAAGCATTGCACAGCAACGATGCTGTTTGTATCCGTACAACGCGCATGCGCATTGCGGCGTATGCGCAGTTTTGCTACCTGATCGTTGCCCTGCAAAAATCGTCAGCGTGTGATCAACTCAGAATGACCCCCATTATGTGTATAAGGGCATTAATATAGGTTGGAATAATGTGTAAGGCGCATTATGTTTATAAGGACATTAATAATGTGTGTCATATATGTAAGGGGCATTACTGTGTGGTATTATGTGTATGAAGGCATTACTTATGTGTGGCATTATGTGTATAAGGTGCTCTACTGTGTTATCTAATGTAAATAAAAAGCAATATGGTGTGGTGTAATGTGAATAAGGGGCACTACTGTGAGGAGTAACGTATATAAGGTAAAGTGATACTACTGTGTGATGTAACGTGAATAAGGGACATGATATAATGTAAATAAACTTGCATTACTGTGTGGCGTAATTTGAATTGTGGGTACTATTGTGTGGCTGTGCCCCTTCCCAGCAAAAACACGCCCCTTATTGGGCTGTGCACCAAATGTGCGCACTGTTTCTATTTAGAAAATAGGGGGTAGGCAGTGGCGCACCCAGGGGGGGTTTCCGAGCACCCAGAAACCCCCCTCCACTAAAAAAATAAATAAATGTATTTTTATTTTTTAGCTGCATGAGTATTATTAATGGCTGTCTAGTGTCCTCTGCAGCCTGCTGTCTTCCTGGTGGCACTTGTAAGTGCAATAAAAGTTTACTTTAATTTAATTATAGTACATATATATCCATGTGCATACATATATACACATGTATATGCATACATACATACATACATACATACATACATACATATAAACACACACACACATATGATATATATACGTGTACTGTATGTATATATATATATATATATGTGTGTGTGTGTATGCATGTTTAATATGCTATGTATATGTGTATATGTATGTGTGTGTGTGTGTGTATATATATATATATATATATATATATAAATATATATAAATAAATATATATATATATATATATATATATATATATATACACAGTATATATATATATATATATATATGTGTAGATATGTATATATATATACATATATTATAAAAGCAGGGATTAATATTGCGCCACTTGTGATAATACACAGATATGTTGTACAACTGGCAACCTAAAAAACACTCCCCTCTATTGTTAATGGGGCGTCTGCTGAGTCCCTCAAAAAATACAGGGGTGGTAAGTCCCTGAAACAATGTGGAAGGAAGGGGGGATGAGGGATATATAGCGACTACAGTGTTAATAAAGTGTACAGTTGCCGATTCTACAATGACTATTTATTGACATATAATTTGCACATAAAAGAACATATATAAAAAATGGGACAATAACACATACACAGCTGGACTAAAAACACTTAAATGAAATCTTAAAACTACAATAAAAGCAAGTAAAATGGATTTTCCTTATCTTAGGTGAGGTAGGTACAGGATTTCCCCAACGCGTTTCATCTCAAAATACTTCTTCAAGGGGTAGAGACAGAGTGAACCTGCAAGTCTATTTATAGCCATAATGCTAGGTGGGAGGGTTGTGACATCATAGGGAGTCATGTGATGCAATTACGTGATAAGTGTTACGAAACTATTTACTAGTATAATACAATGGGAGCAGGGTTAGTAGGAGCTATATGTATGGAAAAACGAGTGTGCTGAGCACTGCACATTTACTTAAAAAGCATTAAAAATCGTCTTAGACGTGAAATTGCGTCACTTCCGCCACACTTCCGGTGACGGATGGTCTCGGTTCGTCACTTCCGCCCCACTTCCGGTCGTGTTTGCGCACGCGCCCGCGTCGGCTCGTGATTTCAGTTCAGTGCACTGTAGAAGGTGCTCAGTGTCTGTGATCCAGGGGGAGGAAGTCTCTATTTGCATAAGTCCATGCATCAGCGGCCATATTAGATGGGACTTTCTCCATAGATATCCCGGCTTCGGCGGCCACTTTCTCGTAGTTCATTATGTACATAGACATATCCCGGTATCCATGGCAGTAGATACATATAAAAGTAGAGATAAATAGCGTCAGGAGTAGTTATTTACATACATTCGTGCATGTTTCACATATTGAAAGCTTAGAATGATGGAAATATATGCATATAAAAGTGGAACCACAATAATAGTATTTTCAATAGTACTCATTATATGAGTAACACATATTTTATTGATGTGTGCAAGGTGCAGAGCTTGTACTAAGTATAATACATAAATCATTAAAGAGCTTGTGCTTGGATTTAATCATATTGTAATTAAGGGATGGGGTGTGTATAGCCGCACTATTTTATTCATTAATATTATATTTAACAGGTGCAGAGCTAAAAGTACCTAGAGAATAAAGTGCATATGCTTAATTTAATATATAATGTAATTAAAGTGAATTGTGTACAACAGCCCGTGCTTATATACAGTAATTAAAGTGAATTGTGTACAACAGCCCGTGCTTATATACACCACCTAAAATGATTGATGCGTAATAACCTATTTTAGCGTGGTATATCAGTGAACTTGTATGGAGAAAAACACCTTTCCCAGGCCACTATTTGTTCACGTGCTTTACAGTACCTGATCTTCCCAGATGGTCCCCCTTACTGGTACTGATCAGGCCCAACGCTGCTTGGCTTCCAAGATCGGGCGTGTTTGGGCATTTCCAGCGTGGTGTGACTGTACCAACGTTGTGCCTTCTGGGTTATTGCTCCAGTCCCCAATATTAACTTAAACTTTAATATATTTTTTAACAAGTGTGAAATTGTGAAAGTGTAATGCTGATGGTTAAGGGAGGAGGGGGGGTGGGGTTGGGGGGGTGGGGTGGGTGGAAAGGAATGGGGAAGCGAAGGTATGAGATATGAAGACCGGGAGGCAGGGGAGGGAGGATAGGGAATGGGGAGACAAATGTAGTATTTTAGTACTGTATCTTATAAAAAGGGAGCGATCTCGTAGTTGTCGTTAAATCCTCTTGGCTGTAATGTCTGTAATTGGAAAATCCAAAACATCTCCCAACGTGACAGTTTATTGGCGAGATCACCACCCTTTTTCTCCCAATTGTACCAATTCAATGGCTTTGAATGTCAAGGCTTCAGGGTTGGAGTTATGTGTTGAAATAAAATGTTTGGAAACAGCGTGGCTTTCTACTTTATTTCTGATGTTCCTCACATGCTCCTGTATTCTTAGCTTCAGAGGTCTCTTTGTCTTTCCAATGTACTGTTTGCCGCAGTCACACTCTAGGTGGTAAATGACCGATTGAGTATTGCAGTTCATGTAATCTTTGATTTTGTATTCCTTCTTTTTTTCCACGTCCGTAAAGGTTTTCCTGTTGGGATGTAGATGTCTGCATATGTTACATTGCCCACATTTGTAAGGGCCAACACACTTAGGCCAGGTGAATCTTTTTCTTGGTCAGTTCTCAGCATGCTTGGGGCCAGGATATATATATATACACACACACACACACACAGACACACTAGTTTTACGGACCCAGCATATACTGGGTCACCTCAGTCCCCACCCCCGTGATTGGCTCCACCCAGTTCTGGAAACCCCCCCATGCAAATCCTGCGTTTGCCACTGGTAGGAGCACCACAATGAGGACTGCTTGCGTGAGGATGCCGGGAAAGGGGCACAGGGTCAGAGGCAGAACAAGCGGTGGTGCTAAGGAGCACCAGCCAAAATTTTGCCTAGGGCATCATATTGGCTAGGGCCAGCTCTGCCCGCAGCACCACCGCACCAGCCCCTCCCCCACCCGCAGAAACCCCGCACCTCTCCCACCAGCAGCAGCACTGCACCTACCCCTCCCCCACCCGCAGCACCCCCACAACCGCTCCTCCCCCCACCCGCGGTGGCTCTGGACCCCCACCCGCGGCACCACTGCACCCGCCCCTCCCCCACCTGCGGCACCACCGCACCAGCCCCTCCCACACCCGTGGCACCCCCGCAAACACCCCTACCCCACCCACGGCACCCCCAGACCCCTTCCGCTATCTGCGTCTCCCCCACACCCGCCACTCCCCCAACCACAGCACCTACTAGGTGATTCATCAGGCCCTGCGTGCGCTTTTCACTCCGTTGCAAGGGGCTATGACCCCTTAACCATCGCACACCCTTTGTCCGTGCAATATTTAACTACTCACACAATTTTGATTGGAGGTAATACTCCATATAATACAAATATTGCACGCCACAAGGGCATGCAAGGGTTAAGGGGGCGTAGCCCCTTACGATGGTGTGAAGAGCGCACGTAGGGCGCGATGAATCACCTAGTATTGTAATACTTTGCCAAGCTAGCCAACCACGTCACGTGGCCTCCCCTTTCTGTCTAGTCCCTACACTGACTCTGTATCATTTTCCACAGATTTTATAGCACAATATGCTTTTTTTTGCTGAGTTAAAGGCTGCCAGCTCATTGGCTTAAAGAGAAAGAACCTCAACCAAGCATATGAATTAATGAGCCACTGGTGAAATAGCTGACCAGAATTCTGGCCAGAAAGGGGAGACTGTGATGTGTTTGGCCGGCTTGGCAAAGTATTACAATATTGTGGAACTAACATTCCCTGAATTTAAATGAAATACAGTTTGGAGTGTAATTAGGTGAGGTCAGAGTATATATTTCTTTTTTTATTGTAATGGTGTGGTCATATCCTCTGGCACTGCAGATAGTTGATAGATACATACTGTAGATAGATATATTTGAGATATATACAGTGCATCAGGAAAGTATTCAAAGTGCTTCACTTTTTTCCCATTTTGTTATGTTACAGCCTTATTCCAAAATGGAATAAATACATTTTTCCCCTCAAAATTCTACACATAATACCCCATAATGACAATGTGAAAAAGTTTTTTTGAGATTTTTGCAAATTTATTAAAAATAAAAAATGATGCGATAGTTAAGGGGTCATAGCCCCTTGCAACGGCATGAACAGCGCACGCAGGGCCTGATGAATCACCTAGTAGGTGCTGTGGTTGGGGGAGTGGTGGGTGCGGGGGAGACGCGGATAGGGGAAGGGGTCTGGGGGTGCCACGGGTGGGGAAGGGGCGGTAGCGGGGGTTCCACGGATGAGGCCCTGAGATACTGCGAGTGGGGGAGGAGCGGGTAATGCTTCTCCTGCATCTCCTCCTGGAAGCAGCTAAGCTGCTGTCCTCCCTTTGGCAGTGGCTCTCCCGGAGACTCGCACAGCATCCAAGCAGCCAGTCACTATTGTTAGCGCCAGTGTCCCAACGCGCCGCATTTCAGGGAAGAAGATGCACTCAATAAACTACAGCTCCCAGCAGGCCTTAGCGCCAGAATGCTTCAGCGCTAAGGGCTGTTGGGAGCTGTAGTTTATTTAGTGTGTCTACTTCCGTGTAGTACAGCGCGTTGGGACACCAGCGCTAACAATAGTGACTGGCTGGCAGAACGGTCTGACTTGCTGAATCAACCCACTGCACTGCACAGCACTGTCACCTTTTACATTGGTTCAGCATCCAGACATTACCCTCCGCGATATCACCCATTCTATCCGTTACATTAGCCATCTCGGGGCTTCCAGGCCGGCAGCCCAGGTGCTGTGTTACAGTGTCAGGGCCTCTGGGGATCTGGGTGCGACTGTAGCGGGGAGGCACTTCTGTGACACCACGTGCAGAGGAGGCTCTGGGGCTCAGAGAGTATGCGGCGCAGGGAGGGCTATGAAAGCCTTCCGCTGCTTCGCTTTCATACACATCTTGCCGGTGGCCGCAGCAGTTTTGCTCCACCTGCGCCGCGCTAGGGAGTGGGGATTGTTGATGCTGGAGGGGTCAGGCGGACTGGCAGCAGGACATAGGGCTCTGCAGTAAAAGGATTTTAATTTTCCCTACCTACAGTGCAGAGACTTGCTGCAGGTGCAGTGGCATACCCTCCAGCTGGACCTTTTTGGCAGGTACAGTACCTTTTTTTATGGTCTGTACCGATTTTTGGCTCTCCAAACTTCCATTGAGACTAGTATATGAAAAGGGGTGTGACCACGCCTCTTTACCTGTGGCCACGCCCCCTTTTAGAATTTGCAGCGCTTTTTATGTGTAAATTGTTGGAGGGTATGATGCTGCAGATGCAGTGGGCCTATTTTGGTGTGTGGACCTGGAACTGCAGCTCCATCAGCCCCATTGTTAATCTTGCTCTGGGAACACACAGCAGCCAAAGACAGAGCCTCCCATTGGATGTAACCTGTGTGGGAGGGCATTTCTCGCCCAATCAGCTGTGGACTGGGTGTGATAGACTTACTGCTAACCCAATGAGAGCTCCTAGCCACGCCCAGCGTTATCCACACAGTCACTCTGGGCTATTATATAGGAGATTAGATATTGGAGATTTTGGAACTAACATTCTCTAAATGTAATTAGGTGAGTGCAGCGTATGTATGACGTCTCTCTCTCTCTCTGTCTATCTATCCATGTATGAAAACATTACTTGGCCGTTGCCACAGTGGCACAATTGGCATGCATCTATTAAAGCACACTTTTAATGTACCTTTTTATACCCCTATCACACTGATTCATCTCCACAGTTTCGTTCATTAACTTCTACTTAAACACGCCAAAAGGTTTTGTAATTATTTGGTCCCATCAGTGCTTGAGCTTCTAAAAGTACCTCCATCAACATCTGGAATGTGAATTCACCAGCTGGTGTCTAATCAACTATGGACTTAAGTTGGCAAAGGTCAGAACGTTGACATGCAAATGGTCAACACAAAAAAAGGTTGATGTGTTTTTTCATAATTTTGTCATGATTTTTAGGGTTAGGGGTTAGAGTCAGGGTTAGACACTTGGAATAGGGTTAGGTTTAGGCTGCCAGTGGGCACGGATAGGTTAGGCACTAGGGGGAGGGTTAGGATGAGACACTAGGGGTAGGGTTAGGTTTAAGGTTATGGATAGGATTAGGGTTAAAAGTACACAAAAAATGTGTCGACCATTTGGATTATGACCTTTTCCAGTGATTTCTATGGTGCTCAACAGAGGTAAGTATAGTCTATAGGTGCAGTGTGTGTGGTTTGGGCCGCACACCCTGCACCCATTATAGATATATGCCCATGTTGGGGAGTCATGTCTTAGGGCCCTGTCGCCGATGTGCAATAATCGCTATGAAGCAATTTCTGCTCATGCGTGTATGCCGGTACGTGCATGTACAAGGTCCTAAACTGCATTCTCTTTAGAATGCAGTTTAAGACCTGGAGGGGGGGCGGGAATGGGGTGTTGACGCAATACTACTGGGGGCACAACTCTACAGGGGGCACAGTACTGGGGGCACAACTCTACAGGGGGCACAGTACTGGGAGCAATACTACTGAGGGCACAACTCTACAGGAGGCACAGTACTGGGGGCAATACTACTGTGGGAACAGGGAACAGCTACAGGGGGCACAGTACTGTGGGCACAACTACTGAGGACACAGCTAAAGGGGGCATAACTGACCACGGCCCTTCTCCATGAAGCCACGCCCCTATTTTTTCGCCCTGGGCGCCACAAGGTCTAGATCCGGCCCTGAGTATAAATTTGTATATGTGTCATATTTTTATCAATTTGATATCTTGGACTGCCTTCTTATATCATTCATAAACACATTGAATTATTTTTAAGAGTCACTAATTAGATGGCTTTATAAAGCAGGAGTCTATCTATCTGTACTGATGAAGTTGCGACAAACATGCAACGAAACGTGTTTGTGCATATAAGGACTGACTTCTATTGGGCTCTATCACAGCTGCCATCCTTTGATCTTGGGATCTTTACTTTCAGGCAATAATGAAGTTACAAAGAACCAGAGGCTTATATGAAGTCTGTGTGCAGGATATTTTCTTAGGACAACGATCCATCTGCTGTTATTTTTGGTGTTTGTACAATATGTTGTAACCCCTCCCAACTTAGTGGCACTAATGGTAATGGGCTTGTACTATACTGTAGACTATGTGTGCCTCCACCCAAGCGTTATGGATATTATAGGCTTGCTTGGGAAAGCCAAGAAAGGGTATATATCAATACACTTTACTCAGTAATAACTTATTACCTACATTTACCACCGCTTGTTTTTTTTGTTTCTTCCAGATCCCTTAATGACGTGTTCGTTCGGAGTTCGGTAGTCCTGGTAAGTATTTATTGTTCAGCAATACAGTGCATTTTCACAACAGCAGAATTTACATTTTATTTAAATGTTATACCGTTACCAACACTAACACTCTATAAATATTAATATGTTAATGTATACTAAGTCCTATACACTTCCTCCTGCATGCATTACAAAAAAAAATCAACATAACTGGTTAGGTAGAAAAATTGATAAGGTAATTAGTCTTAAGACTTATTGTATTACCTAGTGTAATACTATCGCTAATCAATTACTCCAGTCTCTGTGTCTCTCTGGGTGGAGTAATTGAGGTAACACGTTGGTGCACAGTTGGGGCCCAGTGTACAGTGATGATAGTTGGGCCCCGCTTGGCCAATGATGGGATCCTGTGGATAATACCAGTCTAGAATTATATATATATGTATATATATTCTCCTCCTAGGTGTGTCACTCAATTCCACGGCAAGGGGTTTGATCACTTACTACGGTTGCTTCCCCAGAGTTCCACTCTACCTTCCCTATTTTCCTGACAGAGATGAGTTCAATAGGTAGAGGGGAGGTGAAAGGTGCGGTGACTCCCTCTACTGTCACTGAGTGGATATTTATCTCGGTAATTTCTCTGTCACTGGAGGGGATATTTATCCTGGTAAAGGGGTATAGTTGTGGTCTATCGGCACTTGTGTAAAAGCGATACCCCGTACCTGCTATGCAACATCTCCAGGTTCACCTGGCTTGGCAGTGCTGCGCGTCCCTATAGCCTCTCATCCATACGCACTTACAGCCCGTTATCAAAGTTCCTCCTCAGTTCCCATCGCTGTGTAGGGGGTATTATTTAGTGAAAACCATGTAAATCACATAAAGCTCTTGAATTTACCTTCCTGGTCCTTGCTGTTCTGGCTGTATTATGGACCTACGTGCGGCTGTTAGTAGGCAGGCTTACTGGTCCCCAAAAGGGTAGTCCCTTTCCTCTTGCTCCTCTGACTGTGCTGCACTATGTATTTGAAGGCTGTAATTATATATAGGATTACTGACCCCCCCTCAAGAGGGTAGTCCCTTTGTCTTGCTCCTATTGCGGTGCTGCCCTTTATGTCCCTTATTGGGCAAGTATCAGATAGGGGCGTTTCACAATATAGGCAGCACTATAACAGCAGTGGGCATCGCTCCCCCCGTACCTGCAGCATCATTAGCAGCTCTGGTTACTTCCGTCACAACAGCTCATCGCCCGCCTGCCTCCGTTCATTAGTCTCCGGGAGATGGATCAGGTTAGCGGTATCCGTGGCTCCCCTAGCTCAGCTCTCTGGCCTCCTCCTCCGCCAGTCACTCAGCTCCCTTCAGCTGGCCGCATATAGCCTTTCACCCTGTCTCTCTCCGTCTGCATCACCGCTCTGGCTCTCCTCTTCCCGGGGGGTAACGGTCTCTAACTGACATTATCCTTGTGCGCTGCTTGAAGTCCTCCCCCGCATGCGATCACACTTTTTACAGCACGAGGGGATTCTGGACTAGTCTCTCTATCCCCGCTCGTGCCAATTTACTCATATAATCCCCTAGTTCAATACCCATAGGGATATATCGTCCTCCAGCATCCCCCATATGTATTATATACTTAAAATAGTTACACTTTTATTACGATATGCATATTATAAACAATTCATATATTTACACCTAACATACCAGGTATATCTATTCATGGGGTCCTTGCCTATTTGGAAATATCTTCTCTTCACCCCAGTGAGCATAGATAATAGGGTGTTACACTCTCCCACTGGTGAGTACACTTAGATTTGAAGTGGACATCACCATCTATACAAGTGCTCTATGGTTTTAACTAACAATGACATGGGGTAAAGTATACCCGAAATATGGCCATGACAATACCACGTGAGGATGCAATACCAATGGAACTTCGGTTGGGGTTCCCAACTGCTCGTAGGTGAGTATTCTAGGGGGTTTACGAACTCTTTGCGGTCTAGGGGACATAGATACCTGAGTAGGGACATTCCCTATCTCTCCCCCAGCTTCTTCCATTACATATGAATCTTCGTCGGTTCCCCAACTACCATCATCCACAATGCCCCCATCATCTCGTCCCCAACTCTGGACGGGTCCCCGCTCCTCAGATACTACATCCATGGGTGGTTCAGGTGCTATCCTGTCATCCGTTGTCTCCTGATAGTAAAATCACATGGGATAATCCTCCAGCTTCGCATCCTCCTCCTCTCCTTCATCATAGATATTCACGGGATTCGGCTTAGTACTATTACTAATCTTCTCTCCTTGTGTCCGAGGATTTCCCATTCCCTCCCATCGGATATCTTGCGAGATAGGAAGCAAGTGCTGTCGATGGTAAGTTACCCTTGGTCCCTGCCCATTGACCGGTATGAGCTGGTAGGCAGGAATATTCGGCAACTGCTGCACTACCATATACGGTTCAGATCTCCATCGATTATGCAGTTTCTGTTTTCTAGGCACTCCTAAAGCCCGAATTAACACTCGATCCCCTGGCATTAAATGGTGCTCCTTGACATGACTATCAAATTGAGCTTTGTTCCTTTCTCCCAGTTTACGGGCCGCCTTCTGAGCTAGTTGATAGGCCTCATTCAGATGCTGCCTGAGTTGTTTCACATACTGAGTGTGAGACGAAGCAGATGAGGTGTTAATTCGGGTTCCCATACAGACATCTATAGGTAAGCGCGCCTCTCGTCCAAACATAAGGTAATAAGGGGTAAATCATGTAGCCTCATTCCGAGTGCAGTTATATGCATGGACCAAGGGAGATACATAATGTCGCCACTGCGGTTTATTTTCCGCTCCCAACGTTCCTAACATGTTCAATAAGGTCCGATTGAACCGCTCGGGCTGTGGGTCTCCTTGCGGATGATATGGTGAAGTACGGGATTTCTGGATACCACAGCACTGACATAATTCCCGAATTAAACGACTCTCGAACTCTCTTCCCTGATCGGAGTGTATTCTTGCGGGTAAACCGTAGTGTATGAAGAATTTTTCCCACAGAGTCTTGGCAACGGTCACAGCTCTTTGATTCACGGTTATGTAGGCCTGGGCATACCGGGTAAAGTGGTCAGTGACCACTAATATATGGCTGTCCTGGCCCCCTGAGCCTTCAAGTGTCAAAAAGTCAATGCAGATTAAATCCATTGGTCCACTACTGGTAATATTTACTAATGGTGCAGTCCGGGGAGGCAATGTTTTCCTAAGAATGCAACTTCTGCAGGTTCGGCAGAATTGTTCGATGTCCCGATTCATGAAAGGCCAGAAGAATCGGTCAGCCGCTAATCCCTTTGTTTTGTCATAGCCTAGATGACCGTGTTGGTCATGCAGCGATTTCAACACCAACTGCTTATATTTAATGGGCAGTATTATCTGTAATTTAAGATTTCCATCATTCTTATAGGTTGCTCGATATAATATCCCTTTCTTCACCCTCAGCTTCTTATGTTGTCGTAATAATACCATCGCCTCTCTAGACAATTGTGCTCGAATTATACAGTGTTTTGGATCCTCCATGAGTCGTAGCACCGGGATGATATCTGGGTCATTCCGTTGCTCTTGTTTCTGGTATAGAACTCCTCCAATACCTTCGAACGATGCATCAATATGCACTTCATAAGGGAGATCAGACTGAGCATATGCTAACACTGGAGACCGGGTGAGTTGATCTTTCAAAGCAATAAACGATTCCTCACACTGAGCAGTCCACCGGGGCCCGAAAGATTCTTTAGGTTTGTAGTAATGAGTTCCTACTTCTGGTCTAATATGGGAGCTCTTAGTACTAGGCGGATACCCTTTGGTCAAGTCCGTTAAAGGTTTAGCGATTTTAGAGTACAGTGGTACAAATTTCCGGTAGTATCCGCAAAAACCTAAAAAGGACCTTAACTCTTTAAGGTTGTCTGGCCTAGGCCACTTCTTCACAGTAGCCACCTTATCTGGGTCCGTAGCTATGCCATGCCGGCTCACAATGTGCCCCAAATACTTGACCGAGGATCTACACAGTTTGCATTTTTCCATGGACAGCTTCAATCCCCTAGCCTGCAGTCGTTCCAGTAATTTAAGTAACCGTCTATTGTGCTCCTCCAGGTCCTTCCCAAATACGATGATGTCATCGAGGTATACCAACACTTCGCGGTAGCACATGTCACCGACAGTTTTCTCCATAGTTCTCTGAAACGTAGCCGGGGCCCCTCTTATGTCTTGCGGCATTTTCAAGAACTCAAAGAACCCGATGGGACAGATGAATGCTGTTTTTGCTCTGTCCTCCGCACTCATCGGGATCTGATAATACCCGCAGCGCAGGTCAAGGACAGAGAACCACTGACTTCCCTGGAGGCAATCTAATGCCTCATCCACTCTCGGCACCGTGTACTGATCGGGCACCGTCCTACTGTTCAGGGTCCTATAGTCTATACACAACCTGATCTCTCCATTTTTCTTACGAGCGACTACAATGGGGGAAGCATAGTGACTCTCCGAATCGGCAATTACATTATTTTCCAGAAGATTACGTAGATGCACCCTTACATCGTCGAAATCGGCAGGGGCCAATCTTCGGGATCTCTCCCGGAAGGGAGTGTTATTATTCAATTTGATGTGATGCTCCACTCCCGAGGCGGTCCCTAGATCCCAATCGCTCTTAGAAAACACATTCTCCATCACCTTAAGCTGTTCTATTAACCGCTGCCGACTTTTGTCATCAATGTCGCTTCCCTCAAAACATCTCTCAAGCTTGCTCTGTATCGATATGTCATCAGCATCATAAATTGCTTCGTCAGCACCCCTCACAACATGACTTCCAATTACAGGATACTCATAGTTACTCCTTTCAGGGGAAGTATTTAGTACGACTTTATTCTCTCTCTCTTGCTTCTCGCACCATCGCATGAGATGGCGGAACATATTGGTGTTAGTTCCCACAATGGCAGCGAGTTGGCCGTTGTCCCCCGGCGAATCTGGACACACCAATGCGACCAGTTGAACAGTTTCATTTGGAGTAATCAGTTCGGGGTCAAAGGTAATTTGAGTAATGATATAGCCCAAGTACGGATACTTCTGCTCACTCAATCCCCAAATAGTAAGACCACATAGAGGTTGAATGGGTACATCGGGCAAATGGTTCTTATACCAAGTCTCAAAGACGATGGACACTTGTGATCCACTATCCATCAGTACTGTGCCGTCATGTCCATTTATCATGGCCTTCACCAGGGGAGCATGCCCCTTTAGCGTCTCAGGGATGGTTGAAGACCATTGGGCACTCCCCATTGCTAGAACATTTATTATTGGGGAGCTGTGAGGGGGTCACAGCACTCCCGTTGGGGTTTTCCCACTGAGCCCCTCTCCTCCGACCAGATTCCTGCTGACTTTCCCGTCCTTCCAGCCTCCCACTTGGACATTCAAAGGACCGATGTCCAGGTTGTCCGCAACTATAACAAATAATGGGAGCTCGACTTCCACTTCCACGACTCCTCCCTCTCTCCCCACCAGGGGGCCAGTAGGACCTAGATGTAGTATTGGCCTGTAGGGCAATTAACTGATCTATTTTCTTGTTTTGCTCTTCGAGCAATTTGAACAATCGATCTTCAAGAAGTGGAGGAGCCAGAGTAGGTAATACCACCTTTACCTTCTTGATAGTTTTTTCTCGAGTTTCAATTTGTACCTCCTCTAACTTTACTTCCTTTACTAAGTCAGTTAAGGTAGGTGGGGACCTGAAGCCATGGTACATCGAAGGCGCTGGGCAACAGGGTGGTTAGTCAACGCCCCTTTTAACACTTGCTTCCTACGGCTCTCATTGACACCCTCAGGAGCTATACCACCTTTATCCACAATTTTATAGATCAATCTATCAACCCGGTATATGTAGTGAGTCAAAGTCTCCCCGGGTTCTTGATACGTACGAGTCAGTCGTGCCATTAGGTCCCCCACATCCTCGATAGTGCCAAATGAAAAATCCAGCGCTTCGATATAGTCTTTCAGGGTAGCTGATGCTGTACTTCGCCTTGTGGCCTGTATAACCCCCATAGCGGGTCCCCGAAGACTCTCCACTATGCGCTGTTTTTTTATGTGCTCTGGACATTGCCATTCCTCCGAGTGTTGAATAGCTGCTTCTTGCCAGTTGTCATATGTCTCTTCTCCAGCCGGCACTGGAGTAATTCCGGAAAATATTCTCAAACGACGATATCCACCTTCATAGTGCCATCATTCTAATTGGCTAACCATCTTGTCTACTGCTGTTTCAACTCCGGTTCCGGTAGCCTCATCTTTGGTCGCAGTGGGTTCCTTCTCGTTACTGGTAGTGCAGAGAAACCTCCCAGATATTGTGCCCCTGATACCAGCGTCCCCCCAGAGGTAGTCTCTTCATCGCCGCGGTCTCCTCCTTCAGGCCACAGAACCTGTACTTTCTGTCCTATGACCCCTTCCAGTACCATCATACTTGGGATTAATGTCGAATCCAATGGGTTTTGGTTGCTAATCAATACCGCATAGGTATCACCATACTGCCCTTTCCATCGGTCGACAACGCAGGGCTGGTCGATACCATATAAACTCCCCACCATTTAAGAATTACTTCATCACTGCGGTCTGACAGATTTCCCCTTAATCCAAAACTGCAAAGGGGTTCCACCCCCTTCTCTATACACCATCGATATACCGCAGCAACTGTTACTTCCTCCATGATCCCTATTATACAGTCCTATAACCAGAATAAGCCACTCCCCTAAGGATCTCAGCAGTGCCTCCAATGTAACCCCTCCCAACTTAGTGGCACTAATGGTAATGGGGTTGTACTATACTGTAGACTATGTGTGTCTCCACCCAAGCGTTATGGATATTATAGGCTTGCTTGGGAAAGCCAAGAAAGGGTATATATCAATACACTTTACTCAGTAATAACTTATTACCTACATTTACCACCGCTTGTTTTTTTCTTTTCTTCCAGATCCCTTAATGACGTGTTCGTTCGGAGTTCGGTAGTCCTGGTAAGTATTTATTGTTCAGCAATACAGTGCATTTTCACAACAGCAGAATTTACATTTTATTTAAATGTTATACCGTTACCAACAACACTAACACTCTATAAATATTAATATGTTAATGTATACTAAGTCCTATACACTTCCTCCTGCATGCATTACAAAAAAAATCAACATAACTGGTTAGGTAGAAAAATTGATAAGGTAATTAGTCTTAAGACTTATTGTATTACCTAGTGTAATACTATCGCTAATCAATTACTCCAGTCTCTGTGTCTCTCTGGGTGGAGTAATTGAGGTAACACGTTGGTGCACAGTTGGGGCCCAGTGTACAGTGATGATAGTTGGGCCCCGCTTGGCCAATGATGGGATCCTGTGGATAATACCAGTCTAGAATTATATATATATATATATATGTATATATATTCTCCTCCTAGGTGTGTCACTCAATTCCACGGCAAGGGGTTTGATCACTTACTACGGTTGCTTCCCCAGAGTTCCACTCTACCTTCCCTATTTTCCTGACAGAGATGAGTTCAATAGGTAGAGGGGAGGTGAAAGGTGCGGTGACTCCCTCTACTGTCACTGAGTGGATATTTATCTCGGTAATTTCTCTGTCACTGGAGGGGATATTTATCCTGGTAGAGGGGTATAGTTGTGGTCTATCGGCACTTGTGTAAAAGTGATACCCCGTACCTGCTATGCAACATCTCCAGGTTCACCTGGCTGGGCAGTGCTGCGTGTCCCTATAGCCTCTCATCCATACGCACTTACAGCCCGTTATCAAAGTTCCTCCTCAGTTCCCATCGCTGTGTAGGGGGTATTATTTAGTGAAAACCATGTAAATCACATAAAGCTCTTGAATTTACCTTCCTGGTCCTTGCTGTTCTGGCTGTATTATGGACCTACGTGCGGCTGTTAGTAGGCAGGCTTACTGGTCCCCAAAAGGGTAGTCCCTTTCCTCTTGCTCCTCTGACTGTGCTGCACTATGTATTTGAAGGCTGTAATTATATATAGGATTACTGACCCCCCCTCAAGAGGGTAGTCCCTTCGTCTTGCTCCTATTGCAGTGCTGCCCTTTATGTCCCTTATTGGGCAAGTATCAGATAGGGGCGTTTCACAATATAGGCAGCGCTATAACAGCAGTGGGCATCGCTCCCCCCGTACCTGCAGCATCATTAGCAGCTCTGGTTACAGCTGGGGTTATTTCCGTCACAACAGCTCATCGCCCGCCTGCCTCCGTTCATCAGTCTCCGGGAGATGGATCAGGTTAGCGGTATCCGTGGCTCCCCTAGCTCAGCTCTCTGGCCTCCTCCTCCGCCAGTCACTCAGCTCCCTTCAGCTGGCCGCATATACTAGGGTATTCAATTATCCGCAAATTGGCGGCAATTTTTTGTCCGAAAATTTTTCGCGGCAATCGGCCGAAAATTGCCGCGAAAACGCTCCGTTTTTCGACCTATTCAATTCCAAACGGGTTTCACGTGAAAATTCTTGCGGTGAAAAGTGCAGGTGAAAATGGGGAAATCAGCCTGTACCCCAAAAAATGCTAAACTAACATAGGAAAACAGAAGAGAAGTGTGTTAGAGATCACATTAGAGCGTTTTTGGGGACTTAAATTGTGTGAAATGGCTGTTATATGCATTTTTTTTTTAAATGCAAAAAAATTATAGAAAGCAATTTTTTTTGAGCAAAATAAATGCTCTCATTAAATTTGGGGTACATGAAAATGGGTATAAGTATATATTTGGGTCATTTTAGGGTACTTTAAAAAAAAGTGGAAACAGACCGATTACTCCCATCTGCAAGCCTAAAAACACCTGTCCCACTCATAAAGCACCCCAATATACCTGTCCCGTACCTTGAACCCCAATTTCCATCACTTTGAACTTTTTCACCCCAAAAATGACGTCATTATTGGCCAATTAAAAATAATTAAAAACTTCAACGTGCCTAATTAGTCATTAAGCGGGGTGTCCCAGGAGTTCTGGACAATATCCAAACATTTTTACCTTAAAATAGTGACTTTTCCCAACTTTTCACCTGCTCAGAGTAGGTGAAGTGAAATTAGTGAAAAAATTATCACCGATAAGTTTTCACGGAAAATTGAATAGGCTGTAATTGCGTTTCACGTGAAAAGTCCGTTTTTTTTACCCGAAAACCGGACTTTTCACGTGAAAAGTCTGTTATCACTGCTAATTGAATATACCCCCTAGCCTTTCACCCTGTCTCTCTCCGTCTGCATCACCGCTCCGGCTCTCCTCTTCCCGGGGGGTAACGGTCTCTAACTGACATTATCCTTGTGCGCTGCTTGAAGTCCTCCCCCGCATGCGATCACACTTTTTACAGCACGAGGGGATTCTGGACTAGTCTCTCTATCCCCGCTCGTGACAATTTACTCATATAATCCCCTAGTTCAATACCCATAGGGATATATCGTCCTCCAGCATCCCCCATATGTATTATATACTTAAAATAGTTACACTTTTATTACGATATGCATATTATAAACAATTCATATATTTACACCTAACATACCAGGTATATCTATTCATGGGGTCCTTGCCTATTTGGAAATATCTTCTCTTCACCCCAGTGAGCATAGATAATAGGGTGTTACAATGTTGTGACTACAAAAGATGTATTGTTTGACAATGTCTATATATTTGCTGCTCTCATAAAACATTTCTTTCTTTAGGAATGAGAGCAGTTTATTCACTTGAAGCTTTAAGGCTGGGTACAAACTTGCCAATATGCCATTCGCACAGCCACCATAGCGTATCGGCTGGAACATTGGCTCATGGATACAAACAAAATGTTTGTGAATGATGTTGTCCACAGAAATATCACGTCACTCTTCCAATGGTGATATATCTTGCGGATATATTGGTACATCTGCCTGTGCCAGCGGCAGGAACCACCGTCACTAGCGGTTCCTGTGGCCAGACATGTTGGGCGGTGGATTGGGAAGTGTATATTCAGAAGATCGTTTGTGCATTAACCTTACCCATCATTAGATTGAATGGTCGGATGGCTGATCCATCGGCCAAGTAAGTATCCAGCCAAGACAGCATGGGCCAGTATTTTTAAAAGTGCTGTCATCTGAAGATGGACGTACGATTGTCATTCTCTGACTATAAGGATGTTATTATTCAAGTATATTTACATACACATTACAGAGATGTAATTTCATTGTTGCTTTTTAAGAAATATAAACTAATTATAAATGTATATTTAGTTTTTTTTAATAAAGACAACAATTGTTTATAATCCTACTAATACACAATGTTTATTTTATGTTGTTGTTTTTATTATTATTATTATTATTATTTTTATTATTATTATTTATTTCTTTATTATCGTATACCCAAGCACAGCAATTTTTTTTCACGCAGTATGAAATTATATATTAGCCAGAGTGCTGTAAGACAGTAACAAATACATAAATAAGTAACAACAACGTTCTAAAGAAGTTCAATATTTTTAAAATCAAACTATAGATCTTGTAAATTGTATCTACAACAGGTCTGGTCTATCCTATTGCATAGGGTCCTACGGGATCTGGTCAGAATACAGACGCCGGTTTCCTGACACTCTGCTCTCTTATTGGAATCTTACAACCACTGACCCTTAAACTACTCAACCTTAAACGAGTTGAACACTTTTGGACTGTCCCTTCTGTGCCCCATGCTCAGTGGTGTCTGTCATGTAGGTGCTTGTCCCATATGTACCTACAGTAGATGTCCCAGTCGGCAACCCGACATTGAAGATCCCGACGTCGGAGGCTGTGAGTATTTTTATCCCTCCTCCCTGCCACTTCCCTACCCTAACCCTCCGGGGTTGGTGGCTAGAGCTAACCTCACCCCTAGTGCCTAACCCTAACCCCCCATAGTGCCTAACCCTAGCCTTCCCCTTTGAGTCCACACCCTATCAGTGTCCGCAATACTTACCTTTGAGATGTCAGCTGTCAGCCTTCCGGCGCCAGTCTCCCAAGTAGTGTCGGGATTCCGGCATTGGTCAACATGACCGTCTATTGGGATGCTGAATGCATCCCTACAGTAGCTATTGCTTTTGGCTTCACCAGCAAGCTCAGTCACTTATCACTGTGTCTGGCATGGCTGATAGGAACATATGTAAATGACAGAACTATTTCCATAGCACATCACTTGTTTATATGACGGACAGTTGAAACCCATCATTACATTAATCTTTCCATGCTTTGGCTATAAATAGACTTGCTAGACAAATTAGTAGGAACTGTGTTGCTATTGTTACTTCTTGTTCTTGTACTTTATTGTGCCTTAAAACTGCTATAAGAGGGATCATTTGTCCTCTTTAATAACTAGACCCTAGTTTATTCAACCCAGCAGTGACCAGATTATATGTTTACAGGGAGGTGTATAGAGGAAATTGACATTTATTATTCTTTGTTGTGCGAAAACTAAGAGTCTTTATCGCCACCTAATGCAGCAATAAAGATTATTTATTTTGTTGGAATTTACCAACCTAAGTCGCCAGGATACAGGCTCCTCTAAGAACCAGTCACAGCCATCGGTAAGAAGTAAAGTGTGTTCACAAGTAAAGTGGGCATCGGGATCACTTCCAGCACACCTGACACTGATCAACTGATCACAAGATCCCACTCTGGCAGGGCTGCCCCATTAAAGGTAATGGGTCATCTGAAGACAGTGTTAGCCCACGCTTGCAAGATCCAGAAAGCTACGCTTTGAGGATCTTTTTATGTGCTGGTCTCAAGCTACATAGATGGCTGATGCAACAGCTGGAGACCATGGGGTTCATTCCAGCCTGATCGCACGCTATTTTTTGCAGTGCTGCGATCAGGTCGAAACTCGGCAAAACTGCGCATGCGTATGCACCGCAATGCGCAGGTGCATCGTACGGGTACAAAGCGGATCGGTGCTGAGCGATGGCTTTAACAAAGAATCCATTCACACAGTCAATCGCAAGAAGATTGACAGGAAGTGGACGTTTATGGTGTCTGTTTTCAGGGAGTGGTTTTAAAAACGCAGGCGTGTCCAAGCGTTTGCAGGGCGGGTGTCTGATGTCAACTCCGGGACCGGACAGGCTGAAGTGATCGCAGCGGCTGAGTAAGTTCAGATCTACTCAGAAACTGCACAAACTGTTTTTGTAGAGCTCGGCTGCACAAGCGTTTGCACACTTGCAAAGCGAAAATACACTCCCCCATAGGTGGCGACTATCTGATCGCAACGCTGCAAAAAATAGCTAGCGAGCGATCAACTCTTTATGACCCCCTATATCTCCTACTCTCTGTATTGTTACATTCACACAACTCTTAATTCTGCCCTTAAACATGCAGAAACAGCAGTCTCCATATATTTTAAGGGCATAACTATTTGATATACAAGCCTCTATGGCACTTGACTTAATGTTTGCAAGCCCTAGCTACTATATCATACCCTCCAACATTTTACACAGAAAAACCGGTACAAATCCGAAAAAGGGGCGTGGCCGCGTGTAAAGGGGGCGTGGCCACGTCCCTTTTCCTATACTTTCAATGGAAGTTTGGAGAGGCAAAAATCGGTACAGACCATGAAAAAAAGGTACTGTACCTATTAAAAAGGTACAGTTGGAGGGTATGCTATATATATAGTCAGGGGTGTATCTTGGGGTCCAGGCGCCCCTGGCAAAGTATGGGACTGGCGCCCCCCCATATTTGAAATAGGGAAGGTGCATGTGCAAAAAAGGGTCATGATCTTGTGGGAAAGGAGCATGACTATACAATAGTACCCCCTAATCAAATTACGCTACACAGTAGTACCCTTTATACACATCATGCCCACACAGTAGCAGTTCCCTTTACACATCATGCCTACACAGTAATCCTTATCACACTGTGGAGACATCAGCAGTGCATGGCCTGGCCGAGGAGACAATGCCACCTAGGCCAGGTGGTATAATCAAATAGTAGTGCAGTGAAAAATAGTTTAATTTCAGTTTCTTCCTTGTACATTGTGGTGCCGGACACCGGTGCCAGCTCCTGCCTGCTGAGCGAGCCTCCACACTCCATCCCAGGCAATGCACAGGCAGCTCGGCACACCAGGTATTGCCAGACACTATGACTTAAGGCAGGGGTCTTCAACCTTTAAGACAGTGTGGGCCACATTACAAAAATTAAGTTAAATCCGAGGGCCATTAAACGCATTTTGCTGCCTGTGCTCCAGGTCTCCACGTGTTCCCCGCTCTCTTCCCAGCAGTTATCCCAGGCTCAGGAGGCCTTCCACATATTATATATCCATATTTACAGTGGTGCAAGTAGAAAAAATGTATTAATGTTACTGTGTGTGCGTGCGCCAAAAAATGGGTGTGGCCAATAAAAATGGGGGCGTGATACACATATTGGGGGGGCCAGATACACATATGTCACCAATAGTGCAGTTCCATATACACATACGCCCCCAATAGTGCAGTGCCAGATACACATATGACCCCAATAGTGCCAGATACACATATGCCTCCAATAGTGCCAGATTCAGATATGCCCCCAATAGTGCAGTGCCAGATGCACATATGCCCCTAATAGTGCCAGATACACATATGCCTCCAATGGTGCCAGATGCACATATGCCCCCAATAGTGCAGTGCCAGATACACATATGCCCCCAATAGTGCCAGATACACATATGTCTCCAATAGTGCCAGACTCACATATGCCCCCAGTAGTGCAGTGCCAGATACACATAAGCCCTCAATAGTGCCAGATACACATGTGCCCCAGTAGTGCAGTGCCAGATGCACATATGCCCCCAAAAGACAGCACAGACACGACAATCATCCCCCCTGCATATACAGACAGCACAGACACCGTGATCATTCCCCTCCCCCCCACATAGACTGCACAGGCACCATAATCACCCATCCCCCACATATATAGACAGCACAGGCACCATGTCTACCCCCCCAACATAGACAGCACAGGTGTCAGGATTAATCCCCCTCCCCCACATTGAGAGACCGCACAGGCACCACGATAAATCCCCCCGCACACAAACACGTAAAGACAGCACAGGCACCATAATTAATCCCCCCCCCCCCACATGTACAGACAGCACAGGCATTATGATTAATACACACACACACACAGACACACACACACACAGACACATATACAGACAGCACAGGCACCATGCTCACCCCCCCACACCCCACCCCAACATAGACAGGCAGCACACAGGCATCATGATTAATCCCCCTCCCCCACATTGAGAGACAGCACAGGCACCATGATACATTCCCACACACACCCACATACACATATACAGACAGCACAGGCACCATGCTCACCCCCCCACACCCCACCCCAACATAGACAGGCAGCACAGGCATCATGATTAATCCCCCTCCCCCAGATTGAGAGACAGCACAGGCACCATGATAAATTCCCACACACACCCACACAAACATATACAGGCAGCACAGGCACTATAATTAATCCCCCACCCCCCACATGTACAGTCAGCACAGGCATCATGAATAACAAACACACACATGCAGCTTAGACACCATGATTATTCCCCCCCCTCACACAAACACACACTTATATACAGACAGCACAGGCAGACTTATAATCACCCCCCCTCCCCCCTATAGACAGCACATGCGCCCGCCTGCCACGCTGGGTCCCGCACTCATGTAGGACAAGGTGACTTCTACTGGCATATATAAACATACTACCTCACCGCAGAAATCAGAGGAGCCTCTCACCACACACGATCAGGCTCAGCCTGAGAGGAGCACACTACCCAGAGCTCAGCGCCCGCGTCACGTGACTCTCTGCGCTGCAGCAGCTGTACTGGCAGCTACTCCCCCTACTTCCCAGCAGCCAGTGCAGCTGCCGCAGCGCAGGAAGTCACACAACACGGCGCTGAGTTCCAGCGCACTCCAGAGGGCTCCGGAGGATCTTTAAAAAAAAAAAGATGTAACAATTTAAACCCGTGCTAGGCGGCCGGGTGGAGGGCCACGGGGATCAGCTCAGCGGGCCACGGGTTGAAGACCCCTGGCTTAAGGTATTCAACCCATTGGCCAAGGGTGGCAATGCCGGGCGGCGCCCTCTGCTTGGCTGGCGCCCCTGGCGAGTGCCATCCTGGCCAATGGGTAGATACGCCCCTGTATATAGTCACACTTGCACAAAGAACGTAAGACATCAACTGAGGTGACTCCCAAGCGGTCCAGAGTGTGAGTCCAGACTTCAACGTATAGAAAGCCAACATAGAGGGGCACTCACCAGAGTTTTGCACTTAAAAAGCATTGATTTTAATGTATACTTATCAAGGTGATTTCTCAGAAAGATAATTCATTCAACGTTTCGATCCCTCCAGATCATCGTCAGGAAAATGCAACAAGGACAGCATGTACAGCAGGTTACATGTGTTCATATACACCAGTATCTAGTAGTCAATGCCTAACAGGCCTCCTAAAATACCCACAGCACTTCCAAAAAAGGCGGCTCAATCAATACAACAATTAATGAAGTAATTACGTCCCCAGGGTACTCCAACTGCAATGGGGGGAGCAAGGTATACCCATAATATATCATAAGTGTTCATATAGTGATGACAAAAAAAACGAAATTTCCCTATTAAGATGGTACTTACCAAAAAACGGGCTGTCACTGCATTAGGCACTGCTAACACCATCAAGGGTGCTGGTGTGCGGTCCACTAAACTCAAGTGGACCGCATTGTGCTTCCTGTTATATTCGCGGGTCTTGTCCGCATCACACCCTGTCACTAATGCGCCACTGTATGTGAAGAGAAAGAAGCCCCGGCATGCGTTCCACTGAACTCAAGTGGAATGCACTGAGCTTCCTGTCACGAGTCATACCCGCGTCACTTCCAGTTGCGGCTACAAAGCGCCGCTATACACGGAGTGTGTTAAGGCGTCTATTGTCATGGTTACAAAGGGAATGTATTTACACAGCCATAGCCATGGCCGCATCCATAATAAACCTAGCAAGAGAATATTAAATGTGAAGTCCGTGTATAACGGACATGGCGCCTATGAGGAACTATATATAGAACACATATGGGCATACCCAAACACCTGAATATATGTACATACATAGAAGAGAATTTGTTTGCATCATCCAAAGAAAGGGAAGTGCAAAACATATAGCATAATCGCATGTATAATCAATAAGAGCTATATAGGACTGTGCTGAAAGTAATAGGAGGCCCGTTGTAGGAAGTTTACAAAGTTCATATAAAACATTATGTACCACACAATGTGTCCACATATATATATGTATACCACATCATGTGTAACAAAAGACACACAAAAAACCACTTACATATAATAGAGACCACATATAAATGTATTCTTAAATATCCATATTAAAGGAATCACCACAAGGGTGGATTTTATAGAATAAATTTACATTAAATTTAGATTTAAATTTAAAAATAAAATGAGTGTGTTGGCAAAGAATGCTTAGATTTGAAAGAATCAAACAAAATATTTCAACTGGTAATCCCAGTCCCAGGTCCTTAATTATCGTAAAAAGGCGCTAAGGGGGTTGTTTTCATTTAGACCATTGGGCGAGATTGTTCCCAAACGGTAAATCCATCTTGATTCTAGCTTTTTTGAGGACAAGCCCCCTGTCGCCGCCACGTGACAGGGGTGGTACCCAGTCAATGATACGACACTGCAGAGTAGATAGTTGATGTCCAGCCGTTAAAAAATGTTGCGCAACCGGTTTGTCGGTTGCTCCTGTGGAAAGGGCCTGTCTAATTGTCATCCTGTGGTTGGCCATTCGTTCCCGGAACGTGCAAGTCGTCATCCGCACATATGACAGTCCACATGGACAAGTGAGGAGATAGACCACGTGGTCCATACCACAATGTAACTTATAACGTATCCGGATAGACCTTCCTGTCTGAGGATGCGGAAAACTGGTCCCTGGAATCATTGAACGGCAGGTTGTACAGCCAGTGCATTTCATACAACCAGGTCTCTGTGTCATCAGCCACGTATTCTCTCCCACAGGAGTTGATCTACTGGGGTGCATCAGCAATTGTTTGAGATTTCTTCCCCTACGGTACGCCATCATTGGATTACCAGTATTAAACATAGTTAATGATGAATCTGTAGAGACCTGCTGTACATGCTGTCCTTGTTGCATTTTCCTGATGATGATCCGGAGGGATCGAAACGTTGAATGAATTATCTTTCTGAGAAATCACCTTGATAAGTATACATTAAAATCAATGCTTTTTAAGTGCAAAACTCTGATGAGTGCCCCTCTATGTTGGCTTTCTATATATATATATATATATATATATATATATATAATTATCTGTCTCATTCACAACACACATTTCACCATACTGGTCAGCATTAGGCAATGGCCAACCTACCAGACCACTCTTGTACTCGTTAAAGCCACACCTCTCTTCTGACAGGTCACACCCCTTGTGATGAGTAAGATTTGCCAGGGAAGTTGTATTAATCCAGCAACAATTAAATGAATCACCTTGCCCATTTTTTCACCTTGTACTTCTTGGTCTGTAACAATGAGATCTGATCTTCTCAGCTAATGTGGCAGCCCAGTGAGGCGACCCTCCGTAAATTGCCAACTGGAGGCAGTTATTAATGTAGGATGTGCAAAAGTAATGAACTTCTTCAGTACAGAGATTGGGAAGTGTCACCATGAACTCAAATTTTTCCCTTCACAACTACTTAGAACAGTTTGTCGTATACAAAGATACCCGCCACAACCCTTCTGTGTGGCTCAGAATGGTCAATTTACTAAAACGCTACACCTACTACTACCAAGCTAAAGGAACCATTCCTAGATTTTGCCTTGTAAGGGATTGCCCCTTGTCTGAGATCGTCCGGCATCCAATTACGTCCCGCCAATAGACTGTACATATTGTCATCATGATCAGGAAGCGGGTAAGAACCAATGTGTTAGGTTGGAAAAAAAGCGCATTAGGCTTAACGAAACAAAAAAGTACTAATAAAAACCTTAAAGTACTATATAATATATACATATACATATATATATAATTAATTATTGAATATAACACGACTCACGTGTTTGAATTAGCAAAAATCTTGTTATGAGGCCCCACTAGATGCTTTCCCAGAGCAAATGTATTATTCTCACAGCGAATGCTAGTCCTTTATGTGACTCCTGACACTTACATGGTACCTTATGTGTGAAATGAATTGAAGCATTTCAGTCCAGCCTGTTAAATACGCACGCTCACACACACAACACATGGAGACTGACGTATTACATTAAACAAATGTTGTCATTTTCACCTTGTGCCCCAAAGTTAATGTATTAGCATCTTTGTTTGGTGTCTTACAGTGGGTCAAAGGTCCATGTTAAGTGCTGGATGTAGAGCAAGTCTGTGAAAACACTACACGTTCTGTGTTCCGGAGTTTGTACAGCTATATATCACCATCCTTTGTTCGCTCACATCTGGCATATTTACCTACTGCACAGTGACACAGTAATATGTCCAAGAACACTTCTGTGGTAACATTTGAGAATTGGATCTGGATTACTCCCAACCTTTGGGACAGATTTTTATTATCCGCCAGCATGCTACGCAGAGCCGCAGCTCTGCCCTGAGCTATTCAATTACTGCTGCTGCCTCGTGCGATAAACCCCAAAGGGTGCACTTAAAACTGATTTTTCCTTGCAGTCTCAGGAGCTGTGAGGAAAAATCCTGTTAAGTGCACCCTGTGGGGCATACCGCGTAGGGTATCTCCATAACTCAGGGCACTTAACCCAAAATCATTGGGTTAGCTCGTGTTTGCTGTGGTATTACCGCACGAGCAATGGGCTTGTACTTGAATAGCTGTGGACATTAAAGCACAGAGCTACAGGCCTGTGATATGCACCGTGGCTAATTGAATATGTGCGTATATGCTTACCTGCACTGGCGATAGGGGCGGGGCTGGGCTAATGACATAATTAAGCCCCATCCCCTTGTGGGGGAAATGCCGCAATTGGTGTCTATTTGAATAGGGGGCAGCGCCAAATGACACAATTGCCATAGCAATGCGTCATTAGGTCCCACCCCTCCTCGGATTCCCATAATATTCTCCTCGTTCTGCCCACTTCTCTGGGAAGTAGGTGGGATGCGGGAGGGGTGCTCACTCTTTCCCGGTCACTGGAGTGGATTCTGCAGTAGAACGAAACAGACATTTACAGTCTGAGAGAGGCATGGATGGGTCAGCATTAGGAGGGATTGCTGACTCCAGAGTGCCATTGGGGAAGCCAGGGGTGTCTCCAGGTAAGCTGGCTCTCAGATGCTGTAGGAGCCATTATCATGTGGCCTTACACTGGGCATTTAGACCCAGACATATATGTAATTATTTATGGGGTGGGTGTGGGGTGCGGTGGCCCCTGTGTCGGTATGGCTGGGCTGCTTCAGGCCGGCACACCCTAACACTTTATTAACACTTATGATTTTCACTATCACTTTGTATATATTTTTGTATTATTTTAATCACACTTCACTTACATAGCACTTATGTGCTTCTTATTAACCCTTATTAACTTTCACCAGTGTGTTGACCTGGGGTAGCTGACCTGTGCCGACGTGATGGGGTCCTGCACCCCGGACCCATACCTAGTATTAGGGACCCCCAGTGACGGAGAAGCCTTGTCGATCGGCCTGGGGGCTTAACCCTATATCTGCAGATATACGCAACTAAGATCTCCGTATTATCTGATTATTATGTAGTATTATTACTCACTCAGTGTGCATTAGGGAACACAAATTGTTTTTTCTTACACAGAATTACCCCTCCCTTTTAGCACCTGAGTGACATTACAATCTGATTGAGCAGCTTTCCAATATTTGTGCACAGTCTGAGAGATGACCTGACACCCTGAGAGTATATAAGCTCCTGAGCCAAGAAGGGGTGGTCTTCAGGTTGCCGACTGTCGGGATCCGGCGCACAGTATACCGGCGCCGGAATCCCGACAGCCGGCATACCGACAGTTTTTCTCCCTCGTGGGGGTCCACGACCCTCGTGGAGGGAGAATAAATAGCGTGCATAGCGCGCCACCGTGCCCACAGCGTGCCGAGCGCAGCGAGCCCGCAAGGGGCTCATTTGCGCTCGCCACGCTGCCGGTATGCTGGTCGCCGCGAGCCCGGCCGCCGGCATACCATACCACACCCCCAAGAGGTGCACTCCAATCTGTGCGATTAACATTTAATAGTTATTTTGCTTGCTGTAATGCGACAGTCGGTATCGAAGCTTACCTAGTGTATACCGTATATACTCGAGTATAAGCCGACTTTTTCAGCACATTTTTCTATGCTGAAAAAGCCCCCCTCGGCTTATACTCGAGTCAATGGCTGCAGCAGACGCCGTGGGCTGTGTGGGCGTCCGCTGCAGCCGGCTCCAGGACAGACACTAGAGGTCAGACTCATTATTGACCTCTAGTGTCTGTGCGCGTTGCTATGGGAGAGACGTCATGACGTCTCTCCCATAGAGATGATCGGGTGCCGGGGAGCGGGCGGCCGGACGGAGCGGCGGCCGGACGGAGCGAGCGGACGGACGGAGCGGAGCAGCGCAGCAGCAGAAGATGCGGTCGGGAAGCAGGAGCGGGGCAGTGGTAAGTATTGTTTTTGTGTGTGTTTGTGTGTTTGTAAGCGGCGACGGGGGCACTGCAACAGGGGGCAAAGAAAGAAGGGGGCACTGCAACAGGGGGCAAAGAAAGAAGGGGGCACTGCAACAGGGGGCAAAGAAAGAAGGGGGCACTGCAACAGGGGGCAAAGAAAGAAGGAGGCACAACTACTGGGGGCAATGAAAGGGGGCACAACTACTGGGGGCAATGAAAGGGGGCACAACTACTGGGGGCAATGAAAGGGGGCACAACTACTGGGGGCAAAGAAAGAGAGGGCATAACTACTGGGGGCAATGAAAGAGGGGGCACAACTACTGGGGGCAAAGAAGGGGCATAACTACTGTGGGCAAAGCAACGGCGGCATGTTTTTATCTGGCACTGTGGGGGGATATCTGTTACTGGGGGTATATGTGGCACTGGGGGCACAACCCTAGCAACAAGCATTACCCCCTGGCAACAAGCATAACACCTACCGCATGAAACCCCTGGCAACGAGCATGACACCCTGAGCATGAAAACCCCTGGCACCGTACATTTCCCACCCTAGGCTTATACTCAAGTCAGTAATTTTTCCCAGTTTTTTGTGGTAAAATTAGGTATCTCGGCTTATATTCGGGTCGACTTATACTCGAGTATATACGGTACTAAAACAAACTCTCTATTTTATGAAAGGGTCACTGTGATAGGGTTTTTTCTTGCTTCGCCCTATACATGAAAGGGTTACTGCTAGCGAGAGCACTGTTATCGCCGGCAGCAACCCCCACCTGTGGTAAGACTTGCTGGCTTCCTTACCCGTTTAACGAGTATGGCGGCAATACATGTACTGCCACAATCCCTCGTCTGTATTGTGATCTAAAAAGTGCTTTATTATTGGAAGAAAGCATTATTTATATAGCTAAGGTTACTTACAAATATCAAATATATTTTTTGTGTATTTTTAAACATTTACTTATCTTTACTGATAAGTGGAACTAAAAGCATGCCGACTCACCTACTGTATTTATTTATTACCAGTTATTTCTATAGCGCACACATATTCCGCAGCGCTTTACAGAGGTGCACATATCTGCAAAGACTGACCCCCCACGAAGTGGTATGTTAACCCTTTCAGTCACAGGCCAGTATCATTGGCACAGCTGAGTATCAATAGGTAGAAATAGACAACTTGACCCATTCCATCTGATATTGGTCTGGTCCAATGGTTAGCAATGATTCTTTCCTTAATAATTTTTGTTTATTATTGTTTGTTATATAGTGCCATTATATTACAAAGTGCTATACAGAAAATATTTAGTCAGAAGCTGATTGGCTGGAACAGTGGTGCCGAGAGAGGTGGGGAGAGGGTACAAATTACCCGGCCCAGGTCTGATGGAGGGGTCCAGTAGGGGCCCAGGCCCCCTGCCTCTTACGTGGCAGCAGCAGCTGCAGCTCTTCTCAGCCCAGCACACTCTGCAGCACACAGGGAGGGTGCCTAAAATACCTTTTTTTTTTCCAGTTTTTTTTTTTAAGGGAACATGACCACACCTCCTGTGATTAGGCCACACCTCTTGAAAAGCACCTGGGCCCAGCCTGGCTCTCGACTGCCCTGGGCTGGAGCACCATTTATCATATCACTGATTGTAAAATCTGCCCCTATATGTTGCCTCTAACTGTAAAACAAATAATATTTGAGTGAAACAGCAGGTAAGTAAAAAACCCTCAAAGGGCCTATTCAGCCCCATCACCCCCCTTCCCCCCGATGGATACAGAAGTAGCTTTCAGCATTGCTCCGATGCTGTAACAGCTGCTTAGAAAAGCAGATGCCCCACAGTCCAAGTAGCAGGGAACCATTGCACATAAGGCAGTAAGTGCACATTTGTGAACTCAAAGGGGAAACCGAGGCTCTGGGAAAACCTCTCAGTTGTGAGAGCTTGATAAAATCCAGCGGCCACGTAGAACCAATAATAATTAATGGGCCTGTTACTTTAAACATGTGGAAACAGTAGTTGACGTTAATGAATAGGCCCTTCTAGTAACTAGGCACACATGGCCTTCTAAAGGTGAAAAGGGACATTGAGTCTTTGAAATGTTCCCAGTACCCCTCCCCCCACATTCCTCCATGTGTCTTAATAACACGTCCTTGCTACAGGTTTCCCACTTCACCCCCAGCTGTATATAATGTCTATTCGCAAGTTGCGCTTGAGAATCAGCATATTATCTTAAGTATTTTATTCAGTCAGCCTTGAGCTATGTAAGCGTTCTCAGAAGACTGATATGAGTCTCAGCTGACTGGCAGGAGATCATTAGCTGAGAGCCTTCTAAATGCAGCCTCATGGCAGCTTGTCAGCGGAACGCTTCCCTTACAGTGAGTCAGGGGGTTACATAGGTCACACACCTTCCAAATAGCTTATTAGATACAGAGGAGGATACTGACCCTTCTGATTGAAAATAATAATAATAATATTTATATAGCACTTTTTGTCCTAGGAGACTCAGAGCATTTGGCACAGTTATCTAAAAACAGATCAAATGAAAATATATATTGTTTATGTTTTGAGTCTGCTTTGTTTCTAATGATGGGCCAAATTCAGACCTGATCGGCTGCTGTGCGATTTCGCACAGCAGCCGATCAGGTTTGAACAGGTGCATGCGCCGGCGGCGCATGCCAGACAGCCGATGGCCATCTCAGCCCTACGATCGCCTCTGCCTGATTGACAGGCAGAGGCGGTCGCTGGGCGGGAGGGGGCGGGCCGGTAGCGATTGGCCGCCGTTTAGGGGCACGGTCCGGGCAACGCAGGCGTGCCCGGACTGTGCGGGGGGTGGACCGCGGCGGCTGCATGATGTCACACGCAGCCGCTGCAACCCGGACAGCAACGAGTAGCTCCCTACCAGCGCGCAGGAGCTGCGCAGGTAGGGAGCCACTCGTAAAGTACAAAAGCATCGCCGCTGTGCGATGCTTTTGTACTTGTGTGGGGAGTAGGGCCTGGGCGTCCCCCCGCATGTCAGAGTAAATGATCGTAGCCGTGCAAAATTTTGCACGGCTACGATCAACTCTGAATTAGGCCCGATGAGCGGGTGTTTCCCAAATTGTGCAGGATAGTGTACTTCCCAATAACAGAGGTGGGAAGACTGGGGCAGAGAGCGCGTCCATGTCATGGAGGGGGGATGTTCTTGTCATGGAGGGGGCATGTCCTAGTCTACCACTAATGTGCCTCTGATCCTCCTCCTATCGCCTTTCATCTGTCACGAGTTAGGATCGTAAATTGGTGCAGTTGGGAGATATGGAACAGAGATGTCCTGGCATATGTGCCTACTAGTAATACCTCCCATCCATAACATCCAGGAGTCCAGGTGGCAAGTACACTGGACTTGATGATGTGATTTTGCATACCTCCCAACATTTGAGAAGTGGACTACAGGTGCCAGCAGGCCTTTGATGCCAGGCATGCTGGCTCTTGTGGTTCCTCAAGTGCCATCATGCCCTGTCAGGCTTGCTGGGTCCAGTAATCCACATGTAACAAATCATATTATCACTAATATGAACTATAAATTACCTCTGTACCCACCTACACCACGGGTAAGTAGAAGAGCCCAGGGAGGGTTGCCCTTGGGAGATAATTTTTGGTACATTTTGTTGACATTCATCATCTCGACATCTATCATGTCAACATTAGAATTTTGACATGGTCGTAGTATTGACATGCATCGTGGCGACATGCTTGACATTGCAACATTGTCCATATTGACATTTATCATGTCAAAACTGATGATACATCAACATGATTAGAATGTTGACAAATTGTTCTTGGTGGTCCAGTAGTGACTTACCTGGTATGGTGGGTCCGGACTCCGGCGGCTCCATTGATGTCTTCTGGGACAGGCGGTCAGTTGATGAGGACTACCAAGCTCATCATGCATCGCTCCTGGAATATCGCTAACCCCTAACTCACCTATAGTGCCTAACCCTAACCCTTTCCTTAGTACCTAACCTTCAGCTTCTGTAGCCTAACCCTCTGCTTCCACAGCCCCCCAGAATGTTGACATTTCACATGCTGACACTGTGAGCATGTTGATATTCTGCAGATGCCTACATGTTCAATGCCAGAGTCGACATTTCAACAATGTTAACATCGTGTAGGAGACTAACCTCTGATAAACTTGCACTCACAAAGAAACATGTTAGGAGTCTTCAGTATTCTCAGATAGTCTGTATCGTTTAAAGTACACTTATATCCTATTGCCTGGGCACTATCGAAACTGGCCAACGTTGAGCCTATAAATGGCATCATTTGCAAAGAAGACTGCTTCCATACTACACTCCAAGCTGAGTCGGGAGGACACAGGTCTGTGAAGCTGCTGGAGCTCCCAGCATCATGTTAATCCAACCTGCATCTTAGCCATTGCTGTCACACCTATTGGTAGGGCTGGCCATCTGCCATTGATAGTCAACAACCATCAATGGGTTAACCACCGATGGATTTATTTATTAACCATTTCTTATATAGCGCAGCATATTCTGTTGCGCTTTACAATTAGAACAACAGTAATAGAACAAACCTGGGTAATGACAGACATAGAAGTAGGAAGCCCCTACTCATAAGCTTACAATCTATAGGGGAATATTGATTGATATACAAGGATAGATGCTACCTACTGCATAATGGTCCACCAAATTGCAAAGGTTCTTAATGGGCTGTATGATATGGTCACCCAGCAATGTTGGCCAAGGATCAGGAGGGTGTGAAAGTGAAGAAAGACAATGTATGTGAGGTTATGTGTGGACAGTACAAAGGGGATATAATTATAGGGAGGCATTGAAGGTTTATGCAGGTGGGTCTGGAATTTGATAGGCTTGTCTGAAGAGGTGAGTTTTCAAGGAAAGTTTGAAGGTTTTTGAGAGGGGAGTCTTATTGCGCGTGGTAGGACATTCCACAGAGTGGGTGAAGCCCGGATAAAGGGGGTCAATCCAAGTTGATCGCTAGCTGAAAATGCGCAGCGATTAAGTAAAAATCCGGCACTTATTTGCACGCGTATGCGGTGCAGTGCGCATGCACGGCGTACTTTCACAACGGCCGATGTATTTTCACACAAGGTCTAGCAAAGCTTTTCAGTCGCAATGGCCGCCGCAGAGTGATTGACATGAAGTGGGCGTTTCTGGGTGTCAACTGACCGTTTTCAGGGAGTGCTCGAAAAAACGCAGGCGCGCCAGGAAAAACGCAGGCATGGCTGGGCAAACGCAGGGCGTGTTTGTGATGTCAAATCTGGAACTGAATGGTCTGAAGTGATCGCAAGCGCTGAGTAGGTCTGCAGCTACTCAGAAACTGCACAATATTTTTTTGTAGCTGTTCTGCGATGCAATCGTTCGCAATTCTGATAAGCTAAGATACACTCCCAGAGGGCAGCAGCTTAGCGTTTGCACGGCTGCTAAAAACTGCTAGCAAGCGATCAACTCGGAATGACCCCCAAAGTCCTGTAATTTTGAGTGTGAACAAGTAATGTGTGTGGATGAGAGATACAGATCTTGTGCAGAGCGGAGAGGTCGGGAAGGGAGATATTTTGAGATAAATGAAGAGATGTATGTTGGTGCAGTTTGCTTAATGGCCTTGTGTGTGAGTAAAAGTATTTTATTTTAAAGACGGTAGAATACCGGTAACCAATGGAGGGACTGACAGAGCGGATCTGCAGACGATGAACGTCTAGCAAGGAAGATTAGCCTCGCAGCTGCATTCAGAATGGATTGTAGAGGTGAGAGACTATTTTTGGTAAGACCAGTCAGGAGACTATTGCAATAATCAATGCGGGAGATAATGAGAGCATGAATTAGAGTTTCTGCAGTGTTTTGTGTAAGGTATGGTCATATTTTGGATATGTTTCTTAGATGTATGTAACATGATTTTGAGATAGATTGAATGTGGGGAACAAAGGACAGATCAGAGTCAAGAATGACACCTAGGCAGCGAGCTTGTGGGGAAGGGATGATTGCAGAGTTCTCAACAATGATAAAGATATCAGGTTGGTAACTACTATTGGCCGCTGGAAATATAATTAATTCTGTTTTAGAAATATTAAGTTTGAGGTAGCGACATGTCATCCAAGATGATATGGCAGAAAGGCATTCAGTGACACGGCCCACTACAGATGGTGACAAATCTGGGGAGGATAGGTAGATTTTAGTACCATCCACATACAGATGATACTGAAACCCGAAGGAGCTGATTAGTTTGCCAAGACATGTGGTATAGATAGAGAAAAGCAGAGGACCTAAGACTGAGCCTTGCGGTACTCCAACTGAGAGAGGTAGCGAAGAGCGATTAGATAGGTAGGATGAGAACCAAGAAAGGGCTGTGTCCTGGAGACTTAGGGACTGTAGTGTTTGTATGAGAAGAGAGTGGTCAACAGTGTCAAAAGCAGCAGAGAGATCATGGAGAGTAAGTAGTGAGTGATGGCAGAGATCTAAATGACCATCAATGGGTAAAACTGATATTCTCATACCATTGAGGCTAACCACTGCCAGGGAACAAAAACACTGAGCCGCAAGATGTTTTTTTTCCTGTAATGCTCCACGTCTGGATACATCATTAATCATCTAAGAGATTTGTCCTCTGGTCTGTTAACATAAGGGCTAATATAAAGATGTACGCAAACCGATGGTTTCATCGGACACAGTGGGGGTCATTCTGAGTTGACCGCAAGCTGGCGATTTTAGCTGCGCTGCGATCAGGTCTCTACTGCGCATGCGTATGCACCGCAATGCGCACGCGCGTTGTATGGGTACAATGCGGATCGCTGCTGACCTATGGATTTAACGAACAATCCATACGCACAGCCGATCGCAGATAAGACTGACAGAAAGAGGGCGTGTATGGGTGTCAACTGACCGTTTTCTGGGAGTGGTAGGGAAAACGCAGGCGTGTCCAGGCGTTTGGAGGGCGGGTGTCTGACGTCAATTCCGGCACCAAAAAGACTGAAGTGATCGCAAGGGCTGAGTAAGTTCAGACCTACTCAGAAACTGCAGAAACTGCTTTTGTACTGCTCGGCTGCACTTGCAAAGCGGAAATACACTCCTCCGTGGGCGGCGACTATGCGTTTGCACGGCTGCTGAAAACAGCTAACGTGTGATCAACTCGGAATGACCCCCCGTGCCCCTAAATGAAAACGGGCCATGTATGAAGCATGGCGATGCCAGTTTCTGTGTCTTCCGATGCAACTCCTCTGGCTGTTGAAGCATGAAAACACCGCCATCCCGAGTAACCTGAGGGGTAATCCAATCTCCGGTGTTCACACAGATGATTGGATGCAGCGTCATCTGATGCAGCACCAGATCATAGAAGCCGCCGGGGTTTTTACCACATTTTCCTGTTTCCTGTGAGTACATCCCGTCAGATACCTCAGGTGCAACCACACCTGAATGACCCCCATTATGTATAAATAAATGTTATATAAATATGCTTACAAGGCTTTTTAATACAAATTGTCAGTTGATATACAGTATAGAGCTGCTGTTTTCTTCTTTGTATCCTGTGTACGGTGGTAGAAGCCACCCGCAAAACGCAGCTTATTCAAGTGAATATTGGTCAGCGTCTGATAAACAACATTTGATATATTTATTAAGTGGGACAAAATGCTTATATCGCCTATATACAATATGCATATGTGCACTACATTTCCTCACTGCTGTATGGTCAGGGACATATTTGCCCATTGTAACACTATAGTATGAAGCCTATGGGCTGTCTATTGTGACGCCCAGTGGCTCAATGGGTGCAGTGTGTGTGTGGTGCACAAGGGCCCCTGGGGGGCCACACCGCATATCCTGCACCCATGTTAAATGACTTACCTCTATGGAGTTCTGCGTTGGCTCTAATGCTGCAGCAGAAATCACTCGGCCATTTTACTGGTGATTCATGCATGCACAGGAGAGATTTGTCACCAGGAACATGGTGGCGCCATGTTTCCGGAGACCTGAGCATGTGCAACAGAGATTCGTCACCGGAAAGATGGCAGGCGCCACAGAGAGGACGGGGCCCACGCGGAGTGTGCACATGGGCCTCATCCTCTTTTAAACCACCCCTGCTGCTGTGGTGTGCACAAAGGTGCACCATCGAGTGGACATCGGCTGCACCATCAGACCTCTGGCCAACTGTGTGGTTGCTCAGAATGCTCATCGCAACAGAGACGCCGGGTGTAACAAACGGTCACTGGCTGTCAATCAAACTGCGTCTAATCCACACTGCGACCACCATTGCAAGACCATCGCAGCACATGCGCAGTGCGGCTCGGACAACGCGCATCAGACTAAACATCGGCCCGTTGTGAAATAATGGAAACTGTGTCCACCAGTGAATCTTGCCCAGTACCCCCAGTGTCAGATCTCCCAACAGATGGATACATACAGACAGATGGCCTATGTGCGTCACAAGCACAGACCCTCACCGAGCTTCTGTCAGCAGGATGGGTGTAGATTAGTCAGTGACAGACAGAGATGCTCCGGTTCTCCTACAGAGAAAACACTGACCAGCTCCACCTTACCAGCTGTTCATCTCATTATGGTAATGACGCTGGGCCTGATTCGGAGATATACACCAATGCATTTGCAGCTGTGTCTTTGTACGCAGCGACTGTGAGAAAATATGCAAATGTACAGCGTCCAGATGCCCATTGGTGGCTTTGCATGTCCCAGCGATTGCGTACAAAGATGCCGTGTCAGTCACAGATCAGTGGATTCTTAAAAGTCTGCGCCTTTTACTGCTGCAGTCTATAGCGTTGCTCCTGACAGGACGTACTGGGCGGATTGTGGGCATGTGTTGGTAACTACAGCAATACGCCTCATACTACACCTACTCTTTATTACATTAGTCAGTGCAATAATTGCAATATGAAGATGCAAAATATCTCCCCTTAAAATTATCGGGTGAGACCAAGAGACCGCCATGTTTATACTTCTGTAAAATTGTGCATGAAGGGGGTTATTCAGCTCAGTACGTAATGCACCGAAAAGCTGCAATCGAGCAATTTTTTGTACATTGCGCATGCGCTGCTGGCGCACAGTGCATGCGTTCACATTCACAGTGTAATCGCATCCCTGAGGGAGGCGTTCACACTATGGGGTTAATTCAGACCTGATTGCAGCAGCAAATTTGTTAGCAGTTGGGCAAAACCATGTGCACTGCATGTGGGGCAGATGTAACATGTGCAGAGAGAGTTAGATTTCGGTGGGTTATTTTGTTTCTGTGCAGGGTAAATACTGGCTGCTTTATTCTTACACTGCAATTTATCTTTAAGTTTGAACACACCCCACCAAAATCTAACTGTCTCTGCACATGTTACATCTGCCCCCCGTACAGTGCACATGGGGGGTCATTCCGAGTTGTTCGCTCGCAAGTGGATTTTAGCAGATTTGCTCATGCTAAGCCGCCGCCTACTGGGAGTGAATCTTAGCATCTTAAAATAGCGAACGATGTAATCGCAATATTGCGATTACACACCTCGTAGCAGTTTCTGAGTAGCTCCAGACTTACTCGGCATCTGCGATCATTTCAGTGCTTGTCGTTCCTGGTTTGACATCACAAACACACCCAGCGTTCGCCCAGACACTCCTCCGTTTCTCCGGCCACTCCCGCGTTTTTTCAGGAAACGGTAGCGTTTTTTCCCACACGCCCATAAAACGGCCTGTTTCCGCCCAGTAACACCCATTTCCTGTCAATCACATTACGATTGCCAGAACGATGAAAAAGCCGTGAGTAAAATTCCTAACTGCATAGCAAATTTACTTGGCGCAGTCGCAGTGCGGACATTGCGCATGCGCATTAAGCGGAAAATCGCTGCGATGCGAAGATTTTTAACGAGCGAACAACTCGGAATGACCCCCATGGTTTTGTCCAACTGCTAACAAATTTGCTGCTGCGATCAACTCTGAATTAGGTCCTATGATTGACAGAGGGGCCTGTTGGGAGGGGTGGGATTTCGCCATTGTGGGGGAGTGGTCAGGCCAACGCAGGCATGGCCGGGCCGGTTTCCGGTCGCAGCGGCTGGGCGGAGGGTAGCATGCTGAGTAGCAGTTGCAGATTCTGCTTTTTAGTCCAGTGAAAATTTGACGAAAAATGCACCTCTAAAGCTACCCCACCCCCCAACCTTCCACACCTTCATTTCCTCTCAGTGATCAGCCCACTGTAATATACTGGGTTTAGCAGGTGAGGTTTGTAGGCCCTTGAAAATACCAGAACTACATATATATGTAGAATATCACTACTATGAAAGGACTTTCAACTTTGTCTGCAATTATTTACTAACAGTACAAAAGGGCACACATGTTCAGTAACCCAGGACAACCAGATAGTTGATTCAATGATTCAATATGTAACTTGCACAGAGCTATCAAAGAAAATGTGTGATTGGATGATAACTGATACTGCTTATTTGCACTTTGTTAGTAAATAATCCCCAGTGACATTTGTTTGCAGCCGTTCTAGACTCTTAGTGGTCTATTTCTTAACATAATTTTTTCTAAAATAATGTGAAAAAGGGTGTTTTCTGTTTTCACACCCTTTTCACATTATTTTAGTATCACCTGAATGTATTAAAGGGCATTTGGAGCAGTTTTCATGAAAAACTGCTCCAAACCCTTTAATTCAGTTTTTTTTAGTAACACAAATCGCATTCCCCGTACTTATAATGGGAAATGTGATGTGACCAAATTTAGTAAAAAAAAAAATGTGAAACAATACAGCAGTGTGCCCTGTGACAATCTCGCCAGCTCAGGCTGGCGAGTTCACAGGGCAGCACTGCGATAATGTGCCATTTGCCCGGCTTTCTTTGCCCCTGGCAGAGAAAGCTGAGCGGGGACCCGGCAGAGTGATCAGCTATGTGTGTCCGGTGGACACAAGCTGATCACAGTGTAAAAGAATTATAAAAAACATACTCACCTGTCCAGGAAACCGGTGTCCGCTGCTCTGGAGAGCGCTTCCAGGCGCCGGGTCCCCCATATGCTGCAATGTGACCCTGGTGCAGTAAAGTGACGCTGCCATGTCATCCGCATCCTGGATGCGGATGGTGATAAATTAGCCCCTAAATTATTCCCTGCTGGGTCTTTCTATAGTGAGCTACTATATGAACAAACCCTTATACCAAAAGATCTAGAGTTATGGTAAGGTCCAGAAACATTTGCATCTCCATGAATTCATTAGCATTCTTAATGATAATGTAAACCAGCAATTCCCCAATTGCTTGGTGTAGTGACACACATGCCAGACAGATGCTACACAAATCTTCTAAAAGTGACACACCAATCTATACATGTAATAAAACTGTGAAGGTTGTGTCAGTACATTGCAATTTTTTTGAGAAATATATACGTCTAGGGACTGTTATGAACTGTGAAGACTGCAGTTTCCCCTAAGCTTCTGCTTCACTATGAGGATCAAAAAGTCACAGGGGCAAATGCTCAGGGCTGCAGGCCTAGATCTCAGGACCAGCTGCTTCTCCCGTGGGCAGCTTTACGTGGCTGGCTCACGAGTTAGTAGCCCCAAGCATCTTTTTGTGCTAATCCCTGAAGGAAAAACTGCAAATATTGTTTACAAAGAAATTGTGTGAGCAATGTGTACAATATAAAGTATACATCACAATACTAGATGGCACTACTGTCTTTGTAAAGTTATTTCCACTGAGCAATGACAGACATCCACGCGAGTGAAGACACGGGCATACGCTAGTTTAAAATTATTTGACTACTGTGAGGTAATATTGTGAAATCTGAGACTATTACAACTGATTTGCTGGCTTGTGCCTTTTATATGGCCACGGAACGTCTAAAATATGTTCATGTTTTCCAACAGTAGGCAGCTGTGTCAGATTGAACCCTGTGGAGGCTCCTAGGCAGTCAAAATCTTGTGGCCCCCTTGCAAATTATCTCGTGATATGTTCTTAATTTTACCAACCAACGGTCTACAATCTGGAAACTAATGTGAATTTGATGTCTATGGTTTATGTACTTTAAGGGGCGTATTCAATCACAGTCGGATCCTCTCCGACGGAGAGGATCGGACAGTTCAGTATTCAGTAGCGGGCCGCTTCCGCCCATTTCCCCACCATTCATTTCCGCCCTCTCTTATGGGTGAAAATGAATGGTCGAAAATTACCTGTTTTCGACCGCGGCGGGGTCGAAAACACATGGATGAGCAGAGATTTCGCTCATCCATATGTTTTTCGACTTGTCGGAATTTCCGACAGGGCGGAAGAGCGGCACTTTAATTAAATATTGAAGTGTCAAAAAGTTCAGATTATCGGTGGAAAGTGCCGTCTTTCCAACCGGAATTGAATACTCCTCTAAATTGCTAATGGGTACATTACATTAATCCAGTATTTTCTCTATAGAGTCTTTAATGTAAAGTTTTAATTTCTTTGAGTTGATTAATTTTTCTATCTTATGGAAACAATTTAATAAAGCTTGATTGTAATCTTCTTTCAAGATCCCCTAAAAGGCGCTGAGCCCATAGGCCGGTGCCTACTCTGCCTGTTTGGTAATCCAGCACTGGTAGGTAGTAGGCTACATTATTCCTTATTATTATCCAAGACCGTTTTAAGAGAGGATGAGGCCCGTGTTCAGCCTCCTCCGTCGGGCCCCTCCTCTCTGCCCGGAGCGCTGTAGAGTCTGAGCACTAGAGGGCTCAGACTCTACTGCACATGCGCAGATTTCCGGGAAAATTGCGCGGCGGCCATTTTCCCTGAGATTTCTATACTGCGCATGCGCAGAACTCCGTGAAAATGGCCGCTGGGCCATTTTCACTGTGTTCTAACGGCGCTGCGGATGCCGGCGCTGGACTTTGGAGGGGTGAGTATTTAAAAAATGGGTGCAGTGTGTTCGGTGGGGGCCCCCTCTGGACTCAGGGGCCCATGTGCACCGCACACACTGCACCCATTATAGAAACGCCAGTGTTCTTATCATAGTTGCTGAATCTCATGGAATGTCCGGGAGACTACAAGATGGGTGGGAGACAGGGTCCTAGAGAGCAATGGCGGGTCAGTAAGGTGAAGGGCACGGCCACACCGCTCAAATAAATGTCAATAAAAACGACTATATGCGCCAAGGTAGGTGCCATTCTTCCACCTGCACAGCTGGCATGGGCCCCTTATACAAGACCAGGCCCAGGTAATTATTAACTGCTTACCCCCCCTGTTGGCACTCCAGGTGGGAGATGTGCTGTGATGACACAAGTGACATGAAGGTTCTCCAAATTTATATATATATATATATATATATATATATATATATAATTTATATCAACAATGAAAACATAATATTGCCAGTATACTGTATAACTTCCACGTATGATGGACTGGACTCTTGTGCTACAGGGGAAATAACTGGAGGGCCTTACCCCATAGCTTAAATAAGAGCCCTTTTAAACGTATCCTAACATGGGGCAGATATAGCACAGCACCGCAGGGGCGCCAGGCCGCAGACAGGGTTAACCAGCAGAGAGCAGCTGCATACAGCATTTGCGCATTTGCAGGGATGAGCAATACAGCAGAGGTCTGGGGCACTGGTCACAGCGTTCTGCTGGAAGGGGACAACTGTTGTACATCGGTAATATATCTGTACGCTGCTAATGTTGGCCGAGATGATCATTTCTTCAATTTCTGATCCCTTCTTGAACAAATGTTTCCTGTCTAGAGCTGACCTCCCAGTGACTGGCCGCAGATCAGTAAATGAGACCACTCACAGCTTTTACAGTGCAGCCAGAAATCACACACCGTTACTGTGTTTGCTTATGTTAATGGCAGATTTGTCAGACACTGCTACCGCAGTAGCTCCGGACAATTTAGTCCATGGGAAAGGAGAGGTTTGGGTAAACGCTATTGTGTTACTTGGCACAGCTACTGATGAGGTGCTAAGTGTTTTCAGGTGCACAAGGCAAGGTGTCAGACAACACAGGCAGCAGCCACCCCGCAGACGCACAGAAGGCTGAGACATGCTGCTGTACCCCAGGAGGCGCGCAGTGCCTCTCAGCATCTGTGCCCCGCTGTGTGTGTACTGACAGGAGAACAAGAGGCTTCTTCACAGGGTCTCTCTGCAGGGTTCCAGTCAGGACACAGACCGGCCTCATCTGGATTCCAGATCACTGCGGGCTGCCGGAATGTGGAGCCGGACAGAACCAGTTAATACACCACGATTTCTCCTGCCACATACTATACAAAATAAGAATTTACTTACCGATAATTCTATTTCTCATAGTCCGTAGTGGATGCTGGGGACTCCGTCAGGACCATGGGGAATAGCGGCTCCGCAGGAGACAGGGCACAAAAAGTAAGCTTTTAGGATCACATGGTGTGTACTGGCTCCTCCCCCTATGACCCTCCTCCAAGCCTCAGTTAGGTACTGTGCCCGGACGAGCGTACACAATAAGGAAGGATCTTGAATCCCGGGTAAGACTCATACCAGCCACACCAATCACACCGTACAACTTGTGATTTGAACCCAGTTAACAGTATGATAACAACGAAGAAGCCTCTGAAAAGATGGCTCACAACAATAATAACCCGATTTTTGTAACAATAACTATGTACAAGTATTGCAGACAATCCGCACTTGGGATGGGCGCCCAGCATCCACTACGGACTATGAGAAATAGAATTATCGGTAAGTAAATTCTTATTTTCTCTAACGTCCTAGTGGATGCTGGGGACTCCGTCAGGACCATGGGGATTATACCAAAGCTCCCAAACGGGCGGGAGAGTGCGGATGACTCTGCAGCACCGAATGAGAGAACTCCAGGTCCTCCTTAGCCAGAGTATCAAATTTGTAAAATTTTACAAACGTGTTCTCCCCTGACCACGTAGCTGCTCGGCAAAGTTGTAATGCCGAGACCCCTCGGGCAGCCGCCCAAGATGAGCCCACCTTCCTTGTGGAGTGGGCATTTACAGATTTAGGCTGTGGCAGGCCTGCCACAGAATGTGCAAGTTGGATTGTGCTACAGATCCAACGAGCAATCGTCTGCTTAGACGCAGGAGCACCCATCTTGTTGGGTGCATACAGGATAAACAGCGAGTCAGATTTTCTGACTCCAGCCGTCCTTGAAATATATATTTTCAATGCTCTGACAACGTCCAGCAACTTGGAGTCCTCCAAGTCGCTAGTAGCCGCAGGCACCACAATAGGCTGGTTCAAGTGAAAAGCCGAAACCACCTTAGGCAAAAACTGAGGACGCGTCCGCAGTTCTGCCCTGTCCGAATGGAAAATCAGATATGGGCTTTTGTACGATAAAGCCGCCAACTCTGATACTCTCCTGGCTGAAGCCAGGGCCAGTAGCATGGTTACTTTCCATGTAAGATACTTCAAATCTACCGATTTGAGCGGCTCAAACCAATGGGATTTGAGAAAATCCAAAACTACGTTGAGATCCCACGGTGCCACTGGAGGCACAATCGGGGGCTGTATATGTAGTACACCTTTGACAAAGGTTTGTACTTCAGGCACTGAAGCCAATTCTTTCTGGAAGAAAATCGATAAGGCCGAAATTTGAACCTTAATAGACCCCAATTTGAGGCCCATAGACAATCCTGCCTGCAGGAAATGTAGGAATCGACCCAATTGAAATTCCTCCGTTGGGGCCTTCTTGGCCTCACACCACGCAACATATTTTCTCCAAATGCGGTGATAATGTTGTGCGGTCACTTCCTTCCTGGCTTTAATCAAGGTAGGAATAACTTCCTCTGGAATGCCCTTTTCTTTTAGAATCCGGCGTTCAACCGCCATGCCGTCAAACGCAGTCGCGGTAAGTCTTGGAACATACAAGGTCCCTGCTGAAGCAGATCCCTTCTTAACGGTAGAGGCCACGGCTCTTCCGTGAGCATCTCTTGAAGTTCCGGGTACCAAGTCCTTCTCGGCCAATCCGGAGCCACGAGTATTGTTCTTACTCCCCGTAGCCGTATAATTCTCAGTACCTTTGGTATGAGAGGCAGAGGAGGAAACACATACACGGACTGGTACACCCACGGTGTTACCAGAGCGTCCACAGCTATTGCCTGAGGGTCTCTTGACCTGGCGCAATATCTGTCCAGTTTCTTGTTGAGGCGGGACGCCATCATGTCCACCTTTGGTTTTTCCCAACGGTTCACAATCATGTGGAAGACTTCTGGATGAAGTCCCCACTCTCCCGGGTGGAGGTCGTGTCTGCTGAGGAAGTCTGCTTCCCAGTTGTCCACTCCCGGAATGAACACTGCTGACAGTGCTATGACATGATTTTCCGCCCAGCGAAGAATCCTTGCAGCTTCTGTCATTGCTCTTCTGCTTCTCGTGCCGCCCTGTCTGTTTACGTGGGCGACTGCCGTGATGTTGTCCGACTGGATCAACACCGGCTGACCCTGAAGCAGCGGTTTTGCCAGGCTTAGAGCATTGTAAATCGCTCTTAGCTCCAGTATATTTATGTGAAGAGACGTCTCCAGGTTTGACCACACGCCCTGGAAGTTTCTTCCCTGTGTGACTGCTCCCCAGCCTCGTAGGCTGGCATCCGTAGTCACCAGGACCCAGTCCTGTATGCCGAATCTGCGGCCCTCTAACAGATGGGCACTCTGCAACCACCACAGAAGAGACACCCTTGTTCTTGGTGACAGTGTTATCCGCTGATACATGTGCAGATGCGATCCGGACCATTTGTCCAGCAGATCCCACTGAAATATTCGTGCGTGGAATCTGCCGAATGGAATTGCTTCGTAAGAAGCCACCATCTTTCCCAGGACTCTTGTGCATTGATGTACTGACACATTTCCTGGTTTTAGGAGGTTCCTGACAAGTTCGGATAACTCCCTTGCTTTCTCCTCCGGGAGAAACACCTTTTTCTGAACAGTGTCCAGAATCATTCCCAGGAACAGCAGACGTGTCGTCGGGGTCAATTGAGATTTTGGAAGATTCAGAATCCACCCGTGTTGTTGAAGCACTACTTGGGTTAGTGCTACTCCGACTTCCAGCTGTTCTCTGGACCTTGCCCTTATCAGGAGATCGTCCAAGTAAGGGATAATTAATACGCCTTTTCTTCGTAGAAGAACCATCATTTCGGCCATTACCTTGGTAAAGACCCGAGGTGCCGTGGACAAACTAAACGGCAGCATTTGAAACTGATAATGACAGTTTTGTATCACGAACCTGAGATACCCTTGGTGTGAAGGGTAAATTGGGACATGCAGATAAGCATCTTTTATGTCCAGGGACACCATGAAGTCCCCTTCTTCCAGATTCGCTATCACTGCTCTGAGTGACTCCATCTTGAACTTGAATTTCTGTATGTACAGGTTCAAGGATTTCAGATTTAGAATAGGTCTTACCGAACCGTCCGGCTTCGGTACCACAAATAGTGTGGAATAATACCCCTTTCCCTGTTGTAGGAGGGGTACCTTGACTATCACCTGCTGAGAATACAGCTTGTGAATGGCTTCCAATACCGTCGCCCTTTCTGAGGGAGACGTTGGTAAAGCAGACTTTAGGAACCGGCGAGGGGGAGACTTTTCGAATTCCAACTTGTAACCCTGAGATACTACCTGCAGGATCCAAGCGTCCACCTGTGAGCGCGCCCACTGTGTGCTGAAAATCTTTAGTCGACCCCCCACCGCCCCTGAGTCCGCTTGCACAGCCCCAGCGTCATGCTGAGGGCTTTGTAGAAGCCGGGGAGGGCTTCTGTTCGTGGGAAGTAGTTGCTTGCTGCACCCTTTGCTTCCTTTGCCTCTGGGCAAATATGACTGTCCTTTTGCCCGCTTGTTCTTATAGGAACGAAAGGACTGCGGCTGAAAAGACGGTGTCTTTTTCTGTTGGGAGGTGACCTGAGGTAAAAAAGTGGATTTTCCGGCTGTTGCCGTGGCCACCAGATCCGATAGACCGACCCCAAATAATTCCTCTCCTTTATACGGCAATACTTCCATATGCCGTTTGGAATCCGCATCACCTGACCACTGTCGCGTCCATAAACTTCTTCTGGCAGATATGGACATCGCACTTACTCTCGATGCCAGAGTGCAAATATCCCTCTGAGCATCTCGCATATAAAGAAAAGCATCCTTTAATTGCTCTATAGTCAATAAAATACTGTCCCTATCCAGGGTATCAATATTTTCAGTCAGGGAATCCGACCACACCACCCCAGCACTGCACATCCAGGCTGAGGCTATTGCTGGTCGCAGTATAACACCAGTATGTGTGTATATACTCTTCAGGGTAGTTTCCAGCCTCCTATCAGCTGGATCCATGAGGGCGGCCGTATCAGGAGACGGTAACGCCACTTGTTTTGATAAGCGTGTGAGCGCCTTATCCACCCTAGGGGGTGTTTCCCAGCGCGCCCTAACCTCTGGTGGGAAAGGGTATAATGCCAATAACTTCTTTGAAATTAGCAGTTTTCTATCGGGGTTAACCCACGCTTCATCACACACGTCATTCAATTCCTCTGATTCTGGAAAAGCTACAGGTAGTTTTTTCACACCCCACATAATACCCCCCTTTGAGGTACCTGCAGTATCAGAGATATGCAAAGCCTCCTTCATTGCCGTGATCATATAACGTGTGGCCCTATTGGAAAATACGTTTCTTTCTTCACCGTCGACACTAGATTCATCTGTGTCGGTACCTGTGTCGACTGACTGAGGTAAGGGACGTTTTACAGCCCCTGACGGTGCCTGAGACGCCTGGACAGGTACTAACTGGTTTTCCGGCCGTCTCATGTCGTCAACTGACTTTTGCAGCGTGCTAACATTATCACGTAATTCCATAATTAAAGCCATCCATTCCGGTGTCGACTCCCTAGGGGGTGACATCACCATTACCGGCAATTGCTCCGCCTCCACACCAACATCGTCCTCATACATGTCGACACACACGTACCGACACACAGCAGACACACAGGGAATGCTCTTATCGAAGACAGGACACCACTAGCCCTTTGGGGAGACAGAGGGAGAGTTTGCCAGCACACACCAAAGCGCTATAAAAATGTATATAAACAACCCTAAAAGGTGTTGTTTCTGTTATATGCGCTTAATATATAAAAATATCGCCAAAATATGCCCCCCTTCTCTGTTTTACCCTGTTTCTGTAGTGCAGTGCAGGGGAGAGTCCTGGGAGCCTTCCTCACAGCGGAGCTGAGCAGGAAAATGGCGCTGTGTGCTGAGGAGAATAGGCCCCGCCCCCTAAAACGGCGGGCTCTTCTCCCGGAGTTTGCGATATATGGCAGGGGTTAAATACATCCATATAGCCTCAAGGGCTATATGTGATGTATTTTAGCCATAGAAAAAGGTATTATACATTGCTGCCCAGGGCGCCCCCCCCAGCGCCCTGCACCCTCAGTGACCGCTGGTGTGAAGTGTGCCGACAACAATGGCGCACAGCTGCAGTGCTGTGCGCTACCTTATGAAGACTGAAAGTCTTCTGCCGCCTGTTTCTGGACCTCTGGACCTCTTCAACTTCGGCATCTGCAAGGGGGGTCGGCGGCACGGCTCCGGGACCGGACTCCATGGCTGGGCCTGTGTTCGATCCCTCTGGAGCTAATGGTGTCCAGTAGCCTAAGAATCCAATCCATCCTGCACGCAGGTGAGTTGAAATTCTCTCCCCTAAGTCCCTCGATGCAGTGAGCCTGTTGCCAGCAGGACTCACTGAAAATAAGAAACCTAAAAAACTTTTTCTAAGCAGCTCTTTAGGAGAGCCACCTAGATTGCACCCTGCTCGGACGGGCACAAAAACCTAACTGAGGCTTGGAGGAGGGTCATAGGGGGAGGAGCCAGTACACACCATGTGATCCTAAAAGCTTACTTTTTGTGCCCTGTCTCCTGCGGAGCCGCTATTCCCCATGGTCCTGACGGAGTCCCCAGCATCCACTAGGACGTTAGAGAAATATATATGTCCTTAAACTGCAATAGGGCTTTTCTCTCTTCACCGTATAAAAGACAGTAACCAATAACCCTCGCCGGCGATAAGATTTGCCAGCCTTTTCCAGGGTAGGCCTCTGCATGTCTCTGCATGGGGAAATCTGTTTAACAAGTATTACAGTGGACTGGCCATGAGTTTAATAGTGTGCTCCAATTTGGGCCTCTCAGCAAACCCATGCGCTCACCTACAGAGGTTGGCTCGGGGAAGTGTTCTTGCTCTGAGGTATTTTCTTGAGAAATTTGCAGAAATACAGTACTGTGCAAAAGTTTCAGGCAGGTGTGGAAAAAAGGCGGCAAAGTAAGAATGCTTTCAAACCTAGAAGTGTTAATAGTTTCTATTTATCATATTTATCAATTAACAAAATGAAAGTGAATGAACAGAGGAGATCTAAATCAAATCAATATTTGGTGTGATCACTCTTTGGGGTCATTCCGAGTTGATCGTAGCTGTGCTAAATTTAGCACAGTTACGATCATTCACACTGACATGCGGGGGGAACCCCAGCACAGGGCTAGTCCGCCCCGCATGTCAGTGCCGGCCCCCACCCCCGCAGAAATGCAGAGGCATCGCACAGCGGCGATGCCTTTGCACTTCCAGAGTAGCTCCCGACCAGCGCAGGTTTAGCTGCTGGCCGGAAGCTACTCGTCGCTCCCCGGCCCGCAGCGGCTGCGTGTGACGTCACGCAGCCGCCACGGCCCTCCCCCTCGATGGTCCGGCCATGCCTGCATTGGCCGGACCGTGCCCTCTAAACGGCGGCTGCGTTGGCCCTCTAAACCGCGCCCTCTAAACGCCGCCGTCCAGCCCCCTCCGTCCCAGCGATTGCCTCTGCCTCAGAGGCGATCGCTAGGCAACGACGGCTGCCATGCGCTGGCGCACTGCGGTGCCGGCGAATGCGCAGTTCCGACCCGATCGCTGCGCTGCGAGAAACTGCAGCGAGCGATCGGGTCGGATTGACCCCCTTTGCCTCTAGGTTTAGAACAGCATCAAAACTCTTTCTAGGACTGTGTGATATATCAGGACAACCCCTTAGTTCCTGCAGATCTGTCCCAGCTGTTCTGACACTTACATTTCACAACCCTGGGATTTACTATGCACTAGGGAGGCAGCCCAGAACCGCAGTTTGCTTCCCTTTCTCCTGACAAACTGCTTATTTATAAATCATAGGTTGCCGTCAGCCTTCTCCCTCGTTATTCTGACTTACAGCTTCTACCAAACACATAATGAAGAAAACCTGAACATTTCCTTTAACAGAAACCATTAATTCCTAAGAAGCTCTGTAATGTCTATTTAATTTAACTACATCATAAATTGAGTAGTGTGGGCCTAATTCAGACCTGATTGCAACAGCAAATTTGTTAGCTAATGGGCAAAACCATGGGGGTAATTCAGATCTGATCGCTGCTGTGCGTTTTCGCACAGCGGGCGATCGATCCGAACTGCGCATGCACCACAATGCGCGATGGACGGCTGCAAAGGGGATCACAGGTCAGCGACGGGTTTGTGCGAAGAAACTATTCGCATGGGCATTCGCAAGGAGATTGACAGGAAGAGGGGGTTTGTGGGTGGCAACTAGTGATGAGAGGGTTCGGTTCCTCGGAAACCGAACCCCCCCGAACTTCACCCATTTTACACGGGTCCGAGGCATACTTGGATTCTCCCGTATGGCTCGGTTAACCCGAGCGCGCCCGAACGTCATCATCCCGTGGTCGGATTCTCGCGAGATTCGTATTCTATATAAGGAGCCGCGCGTCGCCGCCATTTTCACTCGTGCATTGGAAATGTTAGGGAGAGGACGTGGCTGGCGTCCTCTCCGTTTATTAATGTTGCTGCAAATATTTGTGCTTATTGCTTAATTGTGGGGACTGGGGAGCAGCTGTATTATATAGCAGGAGTACAGTGCAGAATTTTGCTGACAGTGACCACCAGTATACGTTGTCTGCCTGAAAAACACTCCATATCTGTGCTCAGTGTGCTGCATATATCTGTGCTCACACTGCTTAATTGTGGGGACTGGGGACCAGCAGTATTATATAGGATGAGTACAGTGCAGAGTTTTGCTGACAGTGACCACCAGTATATATAGCAGTACGGTACGGAAGGCCACTGCTCTACCTACCTCTGTGTCGTCAAGTATACTATCCATCTAGATTCTATACCTGTGGTGCATTTTAGTTTTGCAGTTTGCTGACAGTGACCACCAGTTTATATAGCAGTACGGTACGGAAGGCCACTGCTCTACCTACCTCTGTGTCGTCAAGTAAACTATCCATCTAGATTCTATACCTGTGGTGCATTTTAGTTTTGCAGTTTGCTGACAGTGACCACCAGTATATATAGCAGTACGGTACGGAAGGCCACTGCTCTACCTACCTCTGTGTCGTCAAGTATACTATCCATCTAGATTCTATGCCTGTGGTGCATTTTAGTTTTGCAGTTTGCTGACAGTGACCACCAGTTTATATAGCAGTACGGTACGGAAGGCCACTGCTCTACCTACCTCTGTGTCGTCAAGTATACTATCCATCTAGATTCTATACCTGTGGTGCATTTTAGTTTTGCAGTTTGCTGACAGTGACCACCAGTATATATAGCAGTACGGTACGGAAGGCCACTGCTCTACCTACCTCTGTGTCATCAAGTATACTATCCATCTAGATTCTATACCTGTGGTGCATTTTAGTTTTGCAGTTTGCTGACAGTGACCACCAGTTTATATAGCAGTACGGTACGGAAGGCCACTGCTCTACCTACCTCTGTGTCGTCAAGTATACTATCCATCTAGATTCTATACCTGTGGTGCATTTTAGTTTTGCAGTTTGCTGACAGTGACCACCAGTATATATAGCAGTACGGTACGGAAGGCCACTGCTCTACCTACCTCTGTGTCGTCAAGTATACTATCCATCTAGATTCTATACCTGTGGTGCATTTTAGTTTTGCAGTTTGCTGACAGTGACCACCAGTTTATATAGCAGTACGGTACGGAAGGCCACTGCTCTACCTACCTCTGTGTCGTCAAGTATACTATCCATCTAGATTCTATACCTGTGGTGCATTTTAGTTTTGCAGTTTGCTGACAGTGACCACCAGTATATATAGCAGTACGGTACGGAAGGCCACTGCTCTACCTACCTCTGTGTCGTCAAGTATACTATCCATCTAGATTCTATACCTGTGGTGCATTTTAGTTTTGCAGTTTGCTGACAGTGACCACCAGTTTATATAGCAGTACGGTACGGAAGGCCACTGCTCTACCTACCTCTGTGTCGTCAAGTATACTATCATCTAGATTCTATACCTGTGGTGCATTTTAGTTTTGCAGTTTGCTGACAGTGACCACCAGTATATAAAGCAGTACGGTACGGAAGGCCACTGCTCTACCTACCTCTGTGTCGTCAAGTATACTATCCATCTAGATTCTATACCTGTGGTGCATTTTAGTTTTGCAGTTTGCTGACAGTGACCACCAGTATATATAGCAGTACGGTACGGAAGGCCACTGCTCTACCTACCTCTGTGTCGTCAAGTATACTATCCATCTAGATTCTATACCTGTGGTGCATTTTAGTTTTGCAGTTTGCTGACAGTGACCACCAGTTTATATAGCAGTACGGTACGGAAGGCCACTGCTCTACCTACCTCTGTGTCGTCAAGTATACTATCCATCTAGATTCTATACCTGTGGTGCATTTTAGTTTTGCAGTTTGCTGACAGTGACCACCAATTTATATAGCAGTACGGTACGGAAGGCCACTGCTCTACCTACCTCTGTGTCGTCAAGTATACTATCCATCTAGATTCTATACCTGTGGTGCATTTTAGTTTTGCAGTTTGCTGACAGTGACCACCAGTTTATATAGCAGTACGGTACGGAAGGCCACTGCTCTACCTACCTCCGTGTCGTCAAGTATACTATCCATCTAGATTCTATACCTGTGGTGCATTTTAGTTTTGCAGTTTGCTGACAGTGACCACCAGTATATATAGCAGTACGGTACGGAAGGCCACTGCTCTACCTACCTCTGTGTCATCAAGTATACTATCCATCTAGATTCTATACCTGTGGTGCATTTTAGTTTTGCAGTTTGCTGACAGTGACCACCAGTTTATATAGCAGTACGGTACGGAAGGCCACTGCTCTACCTACCTCTGTGTCGTCAAGTATACTATCCATCTAGATTCTATACCTGTGGTGCATTTTAGTTTTGCAGTTTGCTGACAGTGACCACCAGTATATATAGCAGTACAGTACGCAAGGCCACTGCTCTACCTACCTCTGTGTCGTCAAGTATACTATCATCTAGATTCTATACCTGTGGTGCATTTTAGTTTTGCAGTTTGCTGACAGTGACCACCAGTATATATAGCAGTACGGTACGGAAGGCCACTGCTCTACCTACCTCTGTGTCGTCAAGTATACTATCCATCTAGATTCTATACCTGTGGTGCATTTTAGTTTTGCAGTTTGCTGACAGTGACCACCAGTATATATAGCAGTACGGTACGGAAGGCCACTGCTCTACCTACCTCTGTGTCGTCAAGTATACTATCCATCTAGATTCTATACCTGTGGTGCATTTTAGTTTTGCAGTTTGCTGACAGTGACCACCAGTTTATATAGCAGTACGGTACGGAAGGCCACTGCTCTACCTACCTCTGTGTCGTCAAGTATACTATCCATCTAGATTCTATACCTGTGGTGCATTTTAGTTTTGCAGTTTGCTGACAGTGACCACCAGTATATATAGCAGTGCGGTACGGAAGGCCACTGCTCTACCTACCTCTGTGTCGTCAAGTATACTATCCAACTAGATTCTATACCTGTGGTGCATTTTAGTTTTGCAGTTTGCTGACAGTGACCACCAGTATATAAAGCAGTACGGTACGGAAGGCCACTGCTCTACCTACCTCTGTGTCGTCAAGTATACTATCCATCTAGATTCTATACCTGTGGTGCATTTTAGTTTTGCAGTTTGCTGACAGTGACCACCAGTATATATATGTCAGGTTCGGTTTTACTTGTGTCCCCGGAGGGGGCGCTAGTGGGTCAGTGGAGGTAGGATGGAAGAAGTGAGGAGGCTGGATTGGGTTTGTGCGCATCAGCGCAATGGTGTTTTATTAACATAAAAGTTCACACAATAAGGCAGCAGAATAACGTGCAGGAATAAACAATAAAAAGTATGCAATGGAAATGGTGCAGCTTGGAAGCTGAGAGTCTATGGAGGAAATGGTAATGATGGATAAGTTCACTGGTGTGAGAACCAGAATGGTTTAAAACGTGGAGCCAGCAGAGATGGTAATAAATGTGTAGCAAACCTGGTAGCAGATGCAGGAGACTCAGGTGGAAGTCCACAGTGTAGTTCGTTAGGCACAGGCAGCTAGCAAGCTGCTTCACAGGTGAGGTGATGGAATGCACCTGGAGAGAGTCTCTACTGCTGAGGCTGAAGCACACAGTGGTTGTAGATAGGTGTGGCGCCAAATACAAATGCAGGGATTGCTGATGCTTGTAGTTCCATGAAGATGTAGCAAGGTAACCAGGAACACGGAGAAACAGGAAGGTAACCAGGAACACGGAGGATCCAGGCACATGGGTCGCAGGAGTGACACAAAGTTCAGGACAACCACAGGCTCACCCTGCAGCTCCTGATATACCCCCTGGTGTGCAGACATTGGTTGGAGTGGGAAAAGGAGGTGCGGCCAAGCTCCGGATTGGCCGCCGTACTCTGACCGATGGAGACTGTCATGGCGGCGCCCATGCCGCGGCCCGGCGGGAACGCGGCGTGCTCACACGCCCGCTGTTACAGGAGCGTTCCTAGGCCCAGGATGACGCCTGGCGGCAGAGGAGCGGACGACAGCAGAACGTAGGGACCCCGGACGGAGTCCGCACCGACGGACAGATGTGGCTGTGGTGAGTCGATTCCTGACAGTACCCTCTCCTTTATGGGTGGGCACTGAACACCCACGTGGCTTGGAAGGATGAGTTCTGTGGAAGACACGGACCAACCTTGGAGCATGGACATCTGACGAATTCACCCAACTTCTCTCCTCAGGACCATAACCGGACCAGTCGATAAGGTATTGTAGACGACCGTACCGGCAACGGGAATCCAGAATCTTCTCTATCTCGAACTCCACGCCCCGCTGAGTTCGCACTGTGGGGCCGACTGGAAGACCTCTTTGGAAGCGATTCAGGACTAACGGTCTGAGGAGAGAGACATGAAAGGCATTAGGTATTCGTAGAGAAGGTGGTAACTTGAGCTTGTAGGCCACAGGACTGATGACTCTTTCGATGGAAAAGGGACCGATGAAACGTGGTGCAAATTTCATCGACGGGACTCTGAGACGGAGGTTCCGGGTGGAAAGCCAAACCTTGTCACCAGGTTTCAGGCTAGGAACTGCACGTCTTTTGCGGTTTGCAAAGAACTTATACCGGCTAGAAGCCTTCTTGAGAGAAGCATGAATCTTCCTCCAGGTTGAAGAGAACTGACTCAAGATAGCAGTGGCAGCAGGAACATCAATGTGAGGAAGTTCTTGAAAATCTGGAACACGGGGATGTTGTCCATATACAGCAAAGAACGGAGTTGTTTCTGTAGCAGTATGGTAGCGGAAATTGTGGGCAAATTCAGCCCATGGGAGCAGGTCCAACCAGTCATCTTGAGAAGACGAAACATAAAGTCTTAAAAAGGTTTCTAACTCTTGGTTTACCCTCTCCGTCTGCCCATTCATCTGAGGGTGGTAGGCTGACGAAAACTTGAGGTTGACTTGCATGGCAGAACAAAGAGCTCTCCAAAATCTTGCCACAAACTGAACTCCACGGTCAGATATAATTTCAGTGGGTAGTCCATGTAAGCGGAAAATCTCCCGTAGGAAGATTTGGGCAAGCTTTGGTGCGGAAGGAAGACCCTGGAGTGGTACAAAATGGGCCATTTTAGTAAACCTGTCAACCCAACCCAGATGGTATTGAATCCTTGAGAAGAGGGAAGGTCAGAGATGAAATCCATGGACAAGTGTGACCAGGGACGGCTGGGAACAGATAATGGTTGTAACTGACCTGCTGAAGATTGTCGAGGAGTCTTGTGCTGCGCACACTTCGGGCAGGATGCCACGAAATCTTTGATGTCAACTTTCATCTTCGGCCACCAGTATGTCTCAGAGAGGAACTTGAAAGTTTTCAGGACACCAGGATGCCCAGTAAATTTGGACTGATGAGCCCAAGACAGCAACTTGGAACGGAGTTCTGGGGAAACAAAAGTCTTACCAGGAGGTGGAGCAGGAGAAACTTGAGACGAAGCAAATACCACTGGACTCAGGATGGAATGCGAAACCGAGTCGGACGTCTCCTCTTCGGACTCCATAGATCGGGATAAAGCGTCTGCCTTGATATTCTGAGAACCTGGGCGGAAATGAAGCTTAAAGTTAAAACGAGAGAAGAACATAGCCCACCGGGACTGGCGAGGATTAAGGCACTGGGCTGCCTTCAAATAAAGCAGATTTTTATGATCCATATAGATGTTGAACGGAAATTTGGCCCCTTCCAGGAGATACCTCCATTCCTCAAGGGCCAGCTTGATCGCTAGTAGTTCTTGATCTCCAATGGAATAGTTAGCTTCTGCAGGGAGGAATTTACGAGAATAAAATCCACTAGGGTGAATCTTCCCATCAGTTCCCTTCTGGGAGAGAACAGCTCCAACTCCTACTGTGGAGGCATCCACCTCCAACTCGAATGGCTTGTTTACATCCGGTTGAGACAGAACTGGAGCAGACATAAAGGCCAGCTTGATCTTTTGAAATGCCGCTAAAGCTTCTTCAGACCAGTTGGAATGATCTGCCCCTTTCCGAGTTAAGTTGGTAATAGGAGCGATGAGAGTTGAAAATCCTCGGATAAACTTCCTATAATAATTGGCGAATCCCAGGAATCGCTGAATAGACTTGAGACTACTTGGAATGGACCAATTGGCAATGGCTTCCAACTTTGTCGGGTCCATCTGGAGATCCGATCCGGAAATTATATACCCCAGGAAGGGTATGGAGGGAACTTCGAAGGTACACTTGGATAATTTGCCGTAGAGACGGTTCTCACGAAGACGTCGGAGGACCTCACGGACTTGCAGACGATGAAAAGAGAGATCTTGGGAGAAGATGAGGATATCATCCAGGTAAACTACGAGGTATTTGTACAGAACGTCACGGAAGATTTCATTAACAAAGTGCTGGAACACTGCTGGGGCATTGCTCAACCCGAATGGCATTACCAGGTACTCGTAATGACCATCTCGAGTATTAAAAGCTGTCTTCCATTCGTCACCACTACGGATTCTGATGAGGTTGTAGGCACCGCGGAGATCTAACTTGGTGAAGATGCGGGCTCCCTTAACTCTATCAAACAATTCAGTGATGAGTGGTAATGGATAACTGTTTTTGATGGTAATGTCATTGAGACCCCGGTAGTTAATGCATGGACGTAATCCTCCATCCTTTTTTTTAACAAAGAAGAAGCCCACACCAGCGGGTGAAGATGAGGGACGGATAAATCCTTTCTGTAAGTTCTCCCTGATGTAGTCGCTCATCGCCTCAGTTTCAGGAACGGATAACGGATAGGTACGCCCCCTTGGTGGTTTCTTGCCGGGAATGGGGTCAATGGGGCAATCCCACTCTCTATGGGGCGGCAGAACATCAGCGGCCTTTTCACTGAAGACGTCAGAGAAATCTTGGTAAGCCGCAGGAAGATTTGGCTGGGTTTTGACTTCAGAAGACTTGATATGACAAACTTGGGCTAAGCAGGACTGGCGACAATGCGAACCCCAGGAAGTGAGTTGTAACGTAGACCAATCAATCTGCGGATTATGTAGTTGGAGCCAGGGCATTCCCAACACGATCTCCTGGGTTGCCTGAGGAATAACTAAAAACTTTATTAATTCAGAATGCAGGAACCCGACTCCCAGAACCACTGGTCTGGTTTGGTGAGAGATATTCCCCTTGGAGATTCGGCTACCATCTACTGCAGTGATGTAGACTGGATATGAGAGTTCGCAGATAGGCAAACGAAACTTATCTACCGCAGCCTGAGTGATGAAGTTTCCTGCGGCTCCACAGTCCACTAACGCAGATGCAGACTGAAGACCATCTGTAGTCTCTAAAGTCACAGGAAGAATGAGGTCTTGGTTTGAAGGAGCTTGTATAGAAGATCCCAACTTGACTCCTCCTTTACAAGTCAGGATCTGGCGTTTCCCGAACGCACTGTACAAGAATTGATCTGGTGACCTGCAGCCGCACAATAAAGACACAGTCTCTCACGGAGTCTTCTTGACCGCTCCTCAGGAGTTAAGCGGGACCTATTAACTTGCATAGGCTCATCAGAAGGTGGAGGCTGAAATTGTACTGAAGGTACCATTCTTGACTTGCGCGGCTCACTACGAGCACGCTCACTGTTGCGTTCGCGGATGCGAGAGTCCAACTTGATGCATAGAGAAATCAGTTCAGGCAATTGCTCAGGGACATCGCGGGTTGCCAGTTCATCCTTGATCCGATCTGAAAGTCCATGCCAGAAGGCTGCTACCAGGGCTTGATTATTCCACTGAATCTCTGCGGCTAACATCTGGAACTGGATGACATATTGTCCCATACTCCGGGTACCTTGACGAAGCTGAATAAGGTCTGCAGAGGCTGATGTTGCACGACCTGGCTCGTCAAAGATACGTCTGAAGGTTGACACGAATTCAGCGTAGTTGTTCATCAGAGGGTCAGCACGTTCCCACAGAGGAGACACCCAACTCAAGGCAGAACCAGAGAGCAGTGAGATAATGTAGGCAACCTTGGATCTTGACGTGGGGAAATTGTGTGATAATAATTCAAACTGGATTTCACATTGGTTAAGGAACCCGCGACATAACTTCGGACTGCCATCATATTTGCTAGGCACGGGCAGGTGCAAGCGTGACACTGGAGCTGATGCAGCCGGCGTAGAAGAACTCACAGCACTTGCAGGTGCTGGGGTAACTGGAACTGGAGTAGCAAGTACACTAGGCAGGGTTTGCTGTAGTGTATCAATCCGGGAGGACATCCCTTGCAGAAACTGGAACATCTGCTGCTGCACAACCTCTTGACCATCCAAGCGGGAGACCAGATTTTGTAAGGCCCCTGACCCCACATTCTGACCACCGTCCGAGTCCATCGGTCCTGAACTTACTGTCAGGTTCGGTTTTACTTGTGTCCCCGGAGGGGGCGCTAGTGGGTCAGTGGAGGTAGGATGGAAGAAGTGAGGAGGCTGGATTGGGTTTCTGCGCATCAGCGCAATGGTGTTTTATTAACATAAAAGTTCACACAATAAGGCAGCAGAATAACGTGCAGGAATAAACAATAAAAAGTATGCAATGGAAATGGTGCAGCTTGGAAGCTGAGAGTCTATGGAGGAAATGGTAATGATGGATAAGTTCACTGGTGTGAGAACCAGAATGGTTTAAAACGTGGAGCCAGCAGAGATGGTAATAAATGTGTAGCAAACCTGGTAGCAGATGCAGGAGACTCAGGTGGAAGTCTACAGTGTAGTTCGTTAGGCACAGGCAGCTAGCAAGCTGCTTCACAGGTGAGGTGATGGAATGCACCTGGAGAGAGTCTCTACTGCTGAGGCTGAAGCACACAGTGGTTGTAGATAGGTGTGGAGCCAAATACAAATGCAGGGATTGCTGATGCTTGTAGTTCCACGAAGATGTAGCAAGGTAACCAGGAACACGGAGAAACAGGAAGGTAACCAGGAACACGGAGGATCCAGGCACATGGGTCGCAGGAGTGACACAAAGTTCAGGACAATCACAGGCTCACCCTGCAGCTCCTGATATACCCCCTGGTGTGCAGACATTGGTTGGAGTGGGAAAAGGAGGTGCGGCCAAGCTCCGGATTGGCCGCCGTACTCTGACCGATGGAGACTGTCATGGCGGCGCCCATGCCGCGGCCCGGCGGGAACGCGGCGTGCTCACACGCCCGCTGTTATAGGAGCGTTCCTAGGCCCAGGATGACGTCTGGCGGCAGAGGAGCGGACGACAGCAGAACGTAGGGACCCCGGACGGAGTCCGCACCGACGGACAGATGTGGCTGTGGTGAGTCGATTCCTGACAATATAGCAGTACGGTACGGAAGGCCACTGCTCTACCTACCTCTGTGTCGTCAAGTATACTATCATCTAGATTCTATACCTGTGGTGCATTTTAGTTTTGCAGTTCGCTGACAGTGACCACCAGTATATATAGCAGTACGGTACGGAAGGCCACTGCTCTACCTACCTCTGTGTCGTCAAGTATACTATCCATCTAGATTCTATACCTGTGGTGCATTTTAGTTTTGCAGTTTGCTGACAGTGACCACCAGTATATATAGCAGTACGGTACGGAAGGCCACTGCTCTACCTACCTCTGTGTCGTCAAGTATACTATCCATCTAGATTCTATACCTGTGGTGCATTTTAGTTTTGCAGTTTGCTGACATTGACCACCAGTATATATAGCAGTACGGTACGGAAGGCCACTGCTCTACCTACCTCTGTGTCGTCAAGTATACTATCCATCCATACCTGTGGTGCATTTCAGTTGTGCGCAGTATATATAGTAGTAGGCCATTGCTATTGATACTGGCATATAATTCCACACATTAAAAAATGGAGAACAAAAATGTGGAGGTTAAAATAGGGAAAGATCAAGATCCACTTCCACCTCGTGCTGAAGCTGCTGCCACTAGTCATGGCCGAGACGATGAAATGCCATCAACGTTGTCTGCCAAGGCCGATGCCCAATGTCATAGTAGAGAGCATGTAAAATCCAAAAAACAAAAGTTCAGTAAAATGACCCAAAAATCAAAATTGAAAGCGTCTGATGAGAAGCATAAACTTGCCAATATGCCATTTACGACACGGAGTGGCAAGGAACGGCTGAGGCCCTGGCCTATGTTCATGGCTAGTGGTTCAGATTCACATGATGATGGAAGCACTCATCCTCTCGCTAGAAAAATGAAAAGACCTAAGCTGGCAAAAGCACAGCAAAGAACTGTGCGTTCTTCTAAATCACAAATCCCCAAGGAGAGTCCAATTGTGTCGGTTGCGATGCCTGACCTTCCCAACACTGGACGGGATGAGCTTGCGCCTTCCACCATTTGCACGCCCCCTGCAAGTGCTGGAAGGAGCACCCGCAGTCCAGTTCCTGATAGTCAAATTGAAGATGTCACTGTTGAAGTACACCAGGATGAGGATATGGGTATTGCTGGCGCTGGGGAGGAAATTGACAAGGAGGATTCTGATGGTGAGGTGGTTTGTTTAAGTCAGGCACCCGGGGAGACACCTGTTGTCCGTGGGACGAATATGGCCGTTGACATGCCTGGTCAAAATACAAAAAAAAATCACCTCTTCGGTGTGGAATTATTTCAACACAAATGCGGACAACAGGTGTCAAGCCGGTATGGAGGTTGCTGGTCAGAGTGTCCGTGTCTTTTGCGGGCGGGGAGGTGGGTTCCCTGTCTACCTATCCCTATCCTACCTTCCTTCCCTGCGATGCTGGTTACTCATCCTGGCAGTCGTCCTTCGTTCCTGGCGTGTTCCGCTAAACCGGAAATTGTCGCTCCGTGACTTCCGGTATGGCGTACGTCCGGTTTTCCAGCATCCAACGCGTTTCGTGACTGAGCACTTCATCAAGGATGATTGTTGTTCCTGTCCTAACAGAAGAAACCGGACGTACGCCATACCGGAAGTCACGGAGCGACAACTTCCGGTTTAGCGGAACACGCCAGGAACGGAGGACGACTGCCAGGACGAGTAACCAGCGTCGCAGGGAAGGAAGGTAGGATAGGGATAGGTAGACAGGGAACCCACCTCCCCGCCCGCAAAAGACACGGACACTCTGACCAGCAACCTCCATACCGGCCGTCCGGTATACCAACTAAAATACTCAAAAAAGAGTGTAAACATCTGCAACACAGCAGTAGCATTTTTCAATGCTAAATAATTGTTTTAAATATTTGTTTTTTACTTTGCAGGTACAATTAACATAGCGCTCCCATATTACCTTTTCTAATCACCTTTTAATTGGAGCAGCTTTCACTTTAGCGCGGTATTAACATTAGTGATGTGCACCGGAAATTTTTCGGGTTTTGTGTTTTGGTTTTGGTTTTGGGTTCGGTTCCGCGGCCGTGTTTTGGGTTCGAACGCGTTTTGGCAAAACCTCACCGAATTTTTTTTGTCGGATTCGGGTGTGTTTTGGATTCGGGTGTTTTTTTCAAAAAACCCTAAAAAACAGCTTAAATCATTGAATTTGGGGGTCATTTTGATCCCATAGTATTATTAACCTCAATAACCATAAATTACACTCATTTCCAGTCTATTATGAACACCTCACACCTGACAATATTATTTTTAGTCCTAAAATTTGCACCGAGGTCGCTGGATGGCTAAGCTAAGCGACACAAGTGGCCGACACAAACACCTGGCCCATCTAGGAGTGGCACTGCAGTGTCAGGCAGGATGGCCCTTCCAAAAAATACTCCCCAAACAGCACATGACGCAAAGAAAAAAAGAGGCGCAATGAGGTAGCTGTGTGAGTAAGCTAAGCGACCCTAGTGGCCGACACAAACACCTGGCCCATCTAGGAGTGGCACTGCAGTGTCATACAGGATGGCCCTTCCAAAAAATACTCCCCAAACAGCACATGACGCAAAGAAAAAAAGAGGCGCAATGAGGTAGCTGTGTGAGTAAGCTAAGCGACCCTAGTGGCCGACACAAACACCTGGCCCATCTAGGAGTGGCACTGCAGTGTCAGGCAGGATGGCCCTTCCAAAAAATACTCCCCAAACAGCACATGACGCAAAGAAAAAAAGAGGCGCAATGAGGTAGCTGTGTGAGTAAGCTAAGCGACCCTAGTGGCCGACACAAACACCTGGCCCATCTAGGAGTGGCACTGCAGTGTCACGCAGGATGGCCCTTCCAAAAAATACTCCCCAAACAGCACATGACGCAAAGAAAAAAAGAGGCGCAATGAGGTAGCTGTGTGAGTAAGCTAAGCGACCCTAGTGGCCGACACAAACACCTGGCCCATCTAGGAGTGGCACTGCAGTGTAAGGCAGGATGGCCCTTCCAAAAAATACTCCCCAAACAGCACATGACGCAAAGAAAAAAAGAGGCGCAATGAGGTAGCTGTGTGAGTAAGCTAAGCGACCCTAGTGGCCGGCACAAACACCTGGCCCATCTCACGCAGGATGGCCCTTCCAAAAAATACTCCCCAAACAGCACATGACGCAAAGAAAAAAAGAGGCGCAAGCTCTTCCCGTCCAGTGTTGGGAAGGTCAGGCATCGCAACCGACACAATTGGACTCTCCTTTGGGATTTGGGATTTCGAAGAACGCACAGTTCTTTGCTGTGCTTTTGCCGCAAGTCTTTTCTTTTTTCTAGCGAGAGGATGAGTGCTTCCATCCTCATGTGAAGCTGAACCACTAGCCATGAACATAGGCCAGGGCCTCAGCCGTTCCTTGCCACTCTGTGTCGTAAATGGCATATTGGCAAGTTTACGCTTCTCCTCAGACGCTTTTAATTTTGATTTTTAGGTCATTTTTTTACTGATCTTTTGTGTTTTGGATTTTACATGCTCTGTACTATGACATTGGGCATCGGCCTTGGCAGACAACGTTGATGGCATTTCATCGTCTCGGCCATGACTAGTGGCAGCAGCTTCAGCACGAGGTGGAAGTGGATCTTGATCTTTCCCTATTTTTTTAACCTCCACATTTTTGTTCTCCATATTTTGCGCACAACTAAAAGCCACCACAGGTATACAATGTAGATGGGTGGATAGTATAGTATTATATTACTTATGGACGACGAGTGACGACACAGAGGTAGGTACAGCCGTGGCCTACCGTACTGCTGCTTATATATATAATATACTGTATAACGGACCTGGTGGACACTGTCAGCAGACTGCTAAACTAGTATGAAGAAAAAAACAACAACACAGGTATACAATGTAGATGGATGGATAGTATAGTATTATATTACTTATGGATGACGAGTGCACTGACGACACAGAGGTAGGTACAGCCGTGGCCTACCGTACTGCTGCTTATATATATAATATACTGTATAACGGACCTGGTGGACACTGTCAGCAGACTGCTAAACTAGTATGAAGAAGAAAAAAAACAACACAGGTATACAATGTAGATGGATGGATAGTATAGTATTATATTACTTATGGACGACGAGTGCACTGACGACACAGAGGTATGTACAGCCGTGGCCTACCGTACTGCTGCTTATATATATAATATACTGTATAACGGACCTGGTGGACACTGTCAGCAGACTGCTAAACTAGTATGAAGAATAAAAAAAAAACCACAGGTATACAATGTAGATGGATGGATAGTATAGTATTATATTACTTATGGACGACGAGTGCACTGACGACACAGAGGTAGGTACAGCCGTGGCCTACCATACTGCTGCTTATATATATAATATACTGTATAACGGACCTGGTGGACACTGTCAGCAGACTGCTAAACTAGTATGAAGAAAAAAAAAACACCACAGGTATACAATGTAGATGGATGGATAGCATAGTATTATATTACTTATGGACGACGAGTGCACTGACGACACAGAGGTAGGTACAGCCGTGGCCTACCGTACTGCTGCTTATATATATAATATACTGTATAACAGACCTGGTGGACACTGTCAGCAGACTGCTAAACTAGTATGAAGGAAAAAAAAACACAGGAGTGTTTTTCAGGCAGACGTATACTGGACTGGTGGTCACTGTCAGCAAAACTGTGCACTGTACTCCTGCTATAACTGCTCCCCAGTCCCCACAATTAGGCAGTGTGAGCAGAGCAGTGCACTCAGCACAGATATATCATGCAGCAGTGCAGCACACTGAGTGAGCACAGATATGGTGGTCGGAGCGTTTTTTTCAGGCAGAGAAACAAAGGATTAAACTCACTGGTGGTATAATCAAAACCCTGCACTGTACTCCCTAACAGCTGCTCCCCGTCCCCAATCCTCCCCACAATTATAACTAACTAAGTCACTCTGTGTTCTACTATAACGGAGAGGACGCCAGCCACGTCCTCTCCCTATCAATCTCAATGCACGTGTGAAAATGGCGGCGACGCGCGGCTCCTTATATAGAATCCGAGTCTCGCGAGAATCCGACAACGGGATGATGACGTTCGGGCGCGCTTGGGTTAACCAAGCAAGGCGGGAGGATCCAAGTCGCTCGGACCCGTGTAAAAAAAAGGTGAAGTTCGGGCGGGTCGGATTCCGAGGATCCGAACCCGCTCATTACTAATTAACATACTTTTTTCTTTGCGGTGTCAAACCGTGTGTTGCCTTTGTCAAGCTGTAATAAGTAGGGGTAAGGACGTTAACCACCTAGGAACATCCTCCTTTATACGTCACCTGGACCGCATTCATCAGAAGTCAGTGATAAGTTCAAAAACTTTGGATGACAGCGGAAGCAGTCCACTGACCACTAAATCCCTTCCTCTTGTAACCAAGCTCCTGCAAACCGCACCACCAACTCCCTCAGTGTCAATTTCCACCTTACACAGGAAAGCCAATAGTCCTGCAGGCCATGTCACTGTCAAGTCTGATGAGTCCTCTCCTGCCTGGGATTCCTCTGATGCATCCTTGAGTGTAACGCCTACTGCTGCTGGCGCTGCTGTTGTTGCTGCTGGGAGTCAATCGTCATCCCAGAGGGGAAGTCGGAAGACCACTTGTACTACTTCCAGTAAGCAATTGACTGTCCAACAGTCCTTTGCGAGGAAGATGAAATATCACAGCAGTCATCCTGCTGCAAAGCGGATAACTCAGGTCTTGTCAGCCTGGGTGGTGAGAAACGTGTGTCCGGTATCCACTGTTAATTCACAGGCAACTAGAGACTTGACTGAGGTACTGTGTCCCCGGTACCAAATACCATCTAGGTTCCATTTCTCTAGGCAGGCGATACCGAAAATGTACACAGACGTCAGAAAAAGAGTCACCAGTGTCCTAAAAAATGCAGTTGTACCCAATGTCCACTTAACCACGGACATGTGGACAAGTGGAGCAGGGCAGACTCAGGACTATATGACTGTGACAGCCCACTGGGTAGATGTATTGCCTCCCGCAGCAAGAACAGCAGCGGCGGCACCAGTAGCAGCATCTCGCAAACGCCAACTCTTTCCTAGGCAGGCTACGCTTTGTATCACCGCTTTCCATAAGAGGCACACAGCTGACAACCTCTTACGGAAACTGAGGAACATCATCGCAGAATGGCTTACCCCAATTGGACTCTCCTGGGGATTTGTGACATCGGACAACGCCACCAATATTGTGCGTGCATTACATCTGGGCAAACTCCAGCACGTCCCATGTTTTGCACATACATTGAATTTGGTGGTGCAGAATTATTTAAAAAACGACAGGGGCGTGCAAGAGATTCTGTCGGTGGCCCGAAGAATTGCGGGCCACTTTCGGTATTCAGCCACCGCGTGCCGAAGACTGGAGCACCAGCAAACAGTCCTGAACCTGCCCTGCCATCATCTGAAGCAAGAGGTGGTAACGAGGTGGAATTCAACCCTCTATATGCTTCAGTTCAGAGGATGGAGGAGCAGCAAAAGGCCATTCAAGCCTATACATCTGCCTATGATATAGGCAAAGGAGGGGGAATGCACCTGACTCAAGCGCAGTGGAGAATGATTTCAACGTTGTGCAAGGTTCTGCAACCCTTTGAACTTGCCACACGTGAAGTCAGTTCAGACACTGCCAGCCTGAGTCAGGTCATTCCCCTCATCAGGCTTTTGCAGAAGAAGCTGGAGACATTGAAGGAGGAGCTAAAACAGAGCGATTCCGCTAGGCATGTGGGACTTGTGGATGGAGCCCTTAATTTGCTTAACCAGGATTCACGGGTGGTCAATCTGTTGAAATCAGAGCACTACATTTTGGCCACCGTGCTCGATCCTAGATTTAAAACCTACGTTGTATCTCTCTTTCCGGCAGACACAAGTCTGCAGAGGTTCAAAGACCTGCTGGTGAGAAAATTGTCAAGTCAAGCGGAACGTGACCCGTCAACAGCTCCTCCTTCACTTTCTCCCGCAACTGGGGGTGCGTGGAAAACGTTAAATATTCCGAGCCCACTCGCTGGCGGTGATGCAGAGCAGTCTGGAGCGAGTGCTGACATCTGGTCCGGACTGAAGGACCTGCCAACGATTACTGACATGTCGTCTACTGTCACTGCATATGATTCTGTCACCATTGAAAGAATGGTGGAGGATTATATGAGTGACCGCATCCAAGTAGGCACGTCAGACAGTCCGTACGTATACTGGCAGGAAAAAGAGGCAATTTGGAGGCCCTTGCACAAACTGGCTTTATTCTACCTAAGTTGCCCTCCCTCCAGTGTGTACTCCGAAAGAGTGTTTAGTGCAGCCGCTCACCTTGTCAGCAATCGGCGTACGAGGTTACTTCCAGAAAATGTGGAGAAGATGATGTTCATCAAAATGAATTATAATCAATTCCTCCGTGGAGACATTCACCAGCAATTGCCTCCAGAAAGTACACAGGGATCTGAGATGGTGGATTCCAGTGGGGACGAATTAATAATCTGTGAGGAGGGGGATGTACACAGTGAAAGGGGTGAGGAATCGGAGGATGATGATGAGGTGGACATCTTGCCTCTGTAGAGCCAGTTTGTGCAAGGAGAGATTGATTGCTTCTTTTTTGGTGGGGGCCCAAACCAACCAGTCATTTCAGTCACAGTCATGTGCCAGACCCTGTCGCTGAAATGATGGGTTCGTTAAAGTGTGCATGTCCTGTTTATACAACATAAGGGTGGGTGGGAGGGCCCAAGGACAATTCCATCTTGCACCTCTTTTTTCTTTCATTTTTCTTTGCATCATGTGCTGTTTGGGGACAATTTTTTTAAGTGCCATCCTGTCTGACACTGCAGTGCCACTCTTAGATGGGCCAGGTGTTTGTGTCGGCCACTTGTGTCGCTTAGCTTAGTCACACAGCGACCTTGGTGCGCCTCTTTTTTTCTTTGCATCATGCGCTGTTTGGGGACTATTCTTTTGAAGTGCCATCCTGTCTGACACTGCAGTGCCACTCCTAGATGGGCCAGGTGTTTGTGTCGGCCACTTGCGTCGCTTAGCTTAGTCACACAACGACCTTGGTGCGCCTCTTTTTTTCTTTGCATCATGTGCTGTTTGGGGACTATTCTTTTGAAGTGCCATCCTGCCTGACACTGCAGTGCCACTCCTAGATGGGTCAGGTGTTTGTGTCGGCCACTTGTGTCGCTTAGCTTAGCCATCCAGCGACCTCGGTGCAAATTTTAGGACTAAAAATAATATTGTGAGGTGTGAGGTGTTCAGAATAGACTGAAAATGAGTGTAAATTATGGTTATTGAGGTTAATAATACTATGGGATCAAAATGACCCCCAAATTCTATGATTTAAGCTGTTTTTGAGGGGTTTTTGTAAAAAAACACCTGAATCCAAAACACACCCGAATCCGACAAAAAAATTTCAGGGAGGTTTTGGCAAAACGCGTCCGAATCCAAAACACAGCCGCGGAACCGAATCCAAAACCAAAACACAAAACCCGAAAAATTTCCGGTGCACATCTCTAGTGGCAACTGACCGTTTTCAGGGAGTGTCTGGAAAAACGCAGCTGCACAGAAACGAAATAACCCACCAATTCTAACTCTCTCTGCACATGTTATATCTGCCACACCTGCAGTACACATGATTTTGCCCATTAGCTAACAAATTTGCTGCTGTCGTCAGATCTGAATTAGGCCCTATGTTTTACTAATGACTATCTGCAGCCGGGTACACAGTGTTCCACAGGGAATACATCAGGGTGTAGAGTTGGATCATGATCTAGAGGCACCAACAGGTTAAAGCTTTGACTGTTCCCAGGATACATTGCATGGCCTCCTCTATAACCCCGCCTCCGGACACTGGAGCTCAGTTTGTAAGTTGGTGCCTGCAGAGCAGGTCACTTAACGGGGGGCTGTACTAGGCAGCCCTGAAAAGAGCTTTTATTAGAAGATTCTTCAAGGGCTGCAGCACTTTTATGTCCTAGTGACATACTGTACTGCGGCTCCAACACCTCCCCGGCAGCGCCGCATACTCCCACTGGCCGGGTTCCTGGGTACTTGCGGCGGAGGCGCTTCAGTTTCCTGGCACACGCCGCTGGCACTCTCCAGGATCGCGTGGCTGCTCATTTGGGAGGAGGTAAGAGGGTCCCCGAGGTGGGACCCGCTGAAATCACGTTCCGGTCTCGGTCTTAGGAGACGGACCGCGGCGCTGGCGTGGACACTGTGGCCATGCAGGGACCCCACTATATCCACCAGGGCAGGGAGCACAGGTCGGATTTCACAAAAATCCTTTTTAACAAGGCTCCACAGTACCCGGTGGTGAGGACCAGCATAGGGCATAAGGCGCTTGGCCTCCGGGCGCCATCTACTGCTGGTGTTCCTGCCCTGGAGCTGCTTCTCACTATCCCTCACTCCCTGACAGAGATTTTTGCGCCATCTTTACACAAGTAGCTGCGGCTGATCTCCGGGACTGCAGGGCTCTGTTACCTCTGTTAATCTGCCTGCCTCATCAGCGCTGTGCATTTACAGTCATTTAAGTATTCTACATGTCATTTTAGACAGTGTTAATTAAGAATAAGTGTACTTCTACCTGAATATTTAGTACAAGTATTCTGAGCTATACATCCAGTATCTACTGTGCATTGTTATTTTTATATATATATATATATATATATATATATATATATATGTACCAGGAGGTTGAGCTGCACTCACAGACTTGTGACAAGGAGTAAATCCCCGGCGAAGACAAAGAGTCAGACAACCAGGGTGCTGTTCCAACGTTTCATGTCTATTTACGACATTTTGTCAAGGATAAACAAGACATACAGATAAAACTAACTTAAATAGACACTCACCCAGACAAGTGTGCTCGTTGCCGTCCCGCTCCGTGCCGCGGCGCCATGACGTCATTCTCTCGCGACTCGCGCTGACGTGCCGGTCCCCGGCCACGGAAGCGTGCGGCTGCAGTGTACCCATCACCATGGAGATGTGTAAACAAAAAACTCTAAAAACATAACAAGCATAGTCCGTCAGCTGCAGGCCAATCAGAGGGGCATAACACTGAATGAATGAATTTGTATCACTAAGGGCAAAAGGGTTAACTGATACTGTTAACTAATATGCACTTATTACAATTAAATAAAACAGTTAAATGAACAGTGGTCATTAAGCCCTAGCGGGTGAAGAGTTAGCAGTTTGTCAATCCACATAGCCTCTTTTTGAAGCAAAAGGCGTCCCCTATCTCCCCCTCTGTTATTGAGGGGTACATGGTCAATCATCTTGTATTTTAAACTGGCCAGGTTGTGTCTAAAGTTCTTAAAATGCCGGGCCACCGGTTGTTCCTGGTCAGTCCCTTCCAGAGCTTGCCTGATCGACATGCGGTGCATAGCCATGCGTTCTTTAAATTGTCTGACAGTTTTGCCAATGTATAGAAGCCCACATGGGCATTTAATATAGTAAATGACGAATTTAGAGGAGCATGTCAAGGTATATCTGATCTGGAAAATCTTGCCAGACCTCGGATGTGAGAAAGTGTCCCCAGTGTCAAGATAATTGCATGTAGTGCAACCTAAGCAACGAAAGTTGCCGGGTTTTCTAGCTAGAAAGTTTCCCGGAGGTGTAGTTTTCAGTTTGGAGACATCATTATGCACCACGTAATTTTTAATATTTTTTCCCCTGCGTTGTCCAATCATAAGGCGTTTCTGATAAAGTGCAGGGAGCTCCTGTTCCGTATTTACCAATGGCCAAAGTCTCTTGGTAGCTGTGTTAATTGTTCCACTTGCCGTGGAAAAATCAGTCACCCAAATAATGGATTCCTGTTGATTGGATGATTTTTTAATTTCCAGGGATTTAGCTCTAGGGGTAGACATCACTCTTAGCATGGATTTCTTTAAGGATATAGGATTATACCCTCTGGCAATAAATTTGTTCATCATCAAATTCAATTGTGTCTTGAGGTCCTGGTTGTCGCTGCAGATTCTGAGAGCCCTCATGAATTGAGAAAATGGCAGTCCTTGTTTTAACGACCGTGGATGGTGACTTTCTGCTCTCAGTAGGGTGTTGCGATCCGTATTTTTGTGATGGACAGTAGTGTGAAATTGACCACCTTTTATAGAGATTGAGACGTCCAAAAAATTAATAGCACAATTGCTAATATTATAGGTGAACTTAATACTTGCATCAGCCTGGTTGATATCTTGCATCATAGACAAAAATTGATCTTTATTTCCAGTCCAGAGTACGAATATATCGTCTATGTACCGATGGTAACTGTGAATGAATTGCCCAATGTTGGGGTCGGCAAAAAATAAGTCTTGTTCTAAAGAGAACATAAATGCATTCGCGTAGCTTGGGGCCACACAAGACCCCATCGCACAGCCAAGTCTTTGTATGAAGTACTTTCCATCGTATTGAAAATAGTTTCTCGTCAACGTTAATTCTACGAGACTCATGAAAAAATCAAGGTCGGGACCTTGGTAGAGCAAGTTGTTAGTAAGGAGCCTCCTCATTGCGGCCAACCCCCTGTTGTGTGGAATGCTCGTGTAGAGGCTCACTACATCGATGGTAGCCATCCACCAATGTGTTTCCACCTTGGGAATGTTGAGCAATTTGAGGATAAAGGCCGTCGTGTCTTTAAGGAAAGTTCTTTCATTCTGGATGACCGGTTGTAGATAGAAATCCAAAAGTTTGGAGATCCCATAATACAGAGAATCTCGGGCGGAAATAATCGGCCGTCCTGGGGGGTTGTGGGCGTCCTTATGTACCTTAGGTATAGTGTAGATTAGTGGAATCTTGGGGTATTCAATTGTGAGGGAATCACAAACTTTTTGAGAAATGATGTTATTGTGGACAGCTGAAGAAAGAAGAGAGTCCAATTCCTTTTTGAAAAGGGGGGTGGGATCCTGGTCCAGACGGCTGTACACATTGGGGTCATTCAGTTGCCTTTCAATTTCAACTTTATATTGTGTGAGGTTCTGGATGATAATGCCCCCACCCTTATCAGCGGGGCGTATAATAATGTCCGTGTAGGTGCTCAGATTCTTTAGAGCAGTCTGCTCCCCTTCGGTAAGATTGCTACATATAGGGGATTTCACATCCGCACATTTATCTAACACCTTACCCAATTGAGAGGTAAAGCATTTGATGGCTGGGTTATTGGACGCGGGGTCAAAGGTGGATGTTTTCTTTATAATTGGTTTACAGCTGGCTTGCATGTTGCTATCTCCAAAAAATTCTTTAAGTCTGAGCTGTCTGTTCAGACAGTATAGATCCACCTTATTTTTAAATGCGTTAGGTCTATTGGTGGGCACAAAGGACAAGCCTTTTTGAAGTACAGCTAATTCATCAGTGGTGAGTTCTCTAGATGATAAATTGAAAACTACGTTTTCTTCTTGTATTTGCGCTTTCCTTTTTCTTGCCCACTCGCCTCCGCGTCGGGTCCGAGATCCTCCACCGAGCCTGCCTTGGCTCGGGTGGTCACCCCTAAAGGGAGTTTTTTTGCCTGTGTTTTAGTACGGGTCCCAGAGGTCTCTCCCTCACTTGTTGACGTAGCCCCTCCACTAGAATTGTCAGTGTCAAACCGATTGAATTTCCTGTATCTCTGTGGGTTTCTTCTGTTGGTTTGTGGATGATGAGGTTTTTGGTTTACCCATGCATACACGCGATGTTCCTCATAGTCCTTCTCCACCGTGAGCCGTTTCTTTTTCTTGAAGGCTACCAGATCCGTTTTATATTTGGAGATCTGTTCTGTGAGTTGCTCCATCCATTTATTTTCAGTATCTTGCTTAAGTTTTTCCAGATTGGTAATTTCAAAAGCCTCAATTTTAGATTTGATAATCTTCAGTTCTCTCCCGGCCTCTTCAATGACCAGGAGGATGAGGTCATAGGAGCATTTGTTCAAAATAGCCGCCCATCGGCGACAAAACTCGACGTTGAAACGGCCTATGGTGGGAATATTTCTTACTCTGAACCCTCTTGGAATTCTTTTATCTCTATAATAATTAGAGATGAAATAATCTGATAGACTCACTCCATGCAGATAATAGTCTATCTCTTTCTGATGCAATTTCAAAAGTTGCTGGTATAGTTGCTGTGTGGACTCCAAGCTGCCCCCTGCTATCTTCATATTATCCTTAAATAGGATGGCATCTGCCTCAGGTTCTGAGAAACTTAGAACCGCTTCTGGCGCTAGGGTAGTGTTGGAAAATCCCTCCACATTGGTTACTTCAGCTTGAAAAGACATGCTGTATGTAGGTTAAAACCAATTTGATTGCTGCGTCCCGCAGTAAGCACAGGAATCCTTGTGAATGTCCTCACGAGATGACGGGTGCCTTGACCAGAATCAGCGTTCTGAGATATAGACTAAAAGGATGTCCGGCACTCCAAATATATTATCCAGCTTCTGTGGTGCAGTTCTAAATGGAATTTGCATGTACCAGGAGGTTGAGCTGCACTCACAGACTTGTGACAAGGAGTAAATCCCCGGCGAAGACAAAGAGTCAGACAACCAGGGTGCTGTTCCAACGTTTCATGTCTATTTACGACATTTTATCAAGGATAAACAAGACATACAGATAAAACTAACTTAAATAGACACTCACCCAGACAAGTGTGCTCGTTGCCGTCCCGCTCCGTGCCGCGGCGCCATGACGTCATTCTCTCGCGACTCGCGCTGATGTGCCGGTCCCCGGCCACGGAAGCGTGCGGCTGCAGTGTACCCATCACCATGGAGATGTGTAAACAAAAAACTCTAAAAACATAACAAGCATAGTCCGTCAGCTGCAGGCCAATCAGAGGGGCATAACACTGAATGAATGAATCTGTATCACTAAGGGCAAAAGGGTTAACTGATACTGTTAACTAATATGCACTTATTACAATTAAATAAAACAGTTAAATGAACAGTGGTCATTAAGCCCTAGCGGGTGAAGAGTTTGCAGTTTGTCAATCCACATAGCCTCTTTTTGAAGCAAAAGGCTTCCCCTATCTCCCCCTCTGTTATTGAGGGGTACATGGTCAATCATCTTGTATTTTAAACTGGCCAGGTTGTGTCTAAAGTTCTTAAAATGCCGGGCCACCGGTTGTTCCTGGTCAGTCCCTTCCAGAGCTTGCCTGATCGACATGCGGTGCATAGCCATGCGTTCTTTAAATTGTCTGACAGTTTTGCCAATGTATAGAAGCCCACATGGGCATTTAATATAGTAAATGACGAATTTAGAGGAGCATGTCAAGGTATATCTGATCTGGAAAATCTTGCCAGACCTCGGATGTGAGAAAGTGTCCCCAGTGTCAAGATAATTGCATGTAGTGCAACCTAAGCAACGAAAGTTGCCGGGTTTTCTAGCTAGAAAGTTTCCCGGAGGTGTAGTTTTCAGTTTGGAGACATCATTATGCACCACGTAATTTTTAATATTTTTTCCCCTGCGTTGTCCAATCATAAGGCGTTTCTGATAAAGTGCAGGGAGCTCCTGTTCCGTATTTACCAATGGCCAAAGTCTCTTGGTAGCTGTGTTAATTGTTCCACTTGCCGTGGAAAACTACACCTCCGGGAAACTTTCTAGCTAGAAAACCCGGCAACTTTCGTTGCTTAGGTTGCACTACATGCAATTATCTTGACACTGGGGACACTTTCTCACATCCGAGGTCTGGCAAGATTTTCCAGATCAGATATACCTTGACATGCTCCTCTAATTTCGTCATTTACTATATTAAATGCCCATGTGGGCTTCTATACATTGGCAAAACTGTCAGACAATTTAAAGAACGCATGGCTATGCACCGCATGTCGATCAGGCAAGCTCTGGAAGGGACTGACCAGGAACAACCGGTGGCCCGGCATTTTAAGAACTTTAGACACAACCTGGCCAGTTTAAAATACAAGATGATTGACCATGTACCCCTCAATAACAGAGGGGGAGATAGGGGACGCCTTTTGCTTCAAAAAGAGGCTATGTGGATTGACAAACTGCAAACTCTTCACCCGCTAGGGCTTAATGACCACTGTTCATTTAACTGTTTTATTTAATTGTAATAAGTGCATATTAGTTAACAGTATCAGTTAACCCTTTTGCCCTTAGTGATACAAATTCATTCATTCAGTGTTATGCCCCTCTGATTGGCCTGCAGCTGACGGACTATGCTTGTTATGTTTTTAGAGTTTTTTGTTTACACATCTCCATGGTGATGGGTACACTGCAGCCGCACGCTTCCGTGGCCGGGGACCGGCACGTCAGCGCGAGTCGCGAGAGAATGACGTCATGGCGCCGCGGGACGGCAACGAGCACACTTGTCTGGGTGAGTGTCTATTTAAGTTAGTTTTATCTGTATGTCTTGTTTATCCTTGATAAAATGTCGTAAATAGACATGAAACGTTGGAACAGCACCCTGGTTGTCTGACTCTTTGTCTTCGCCGGGGATTTACTCCTTGTCACAAGTCTGTGAGTGCAGCTCAACCTCCTGGTACATGCAAATTCCATTTAGAACTGCACCACAGCAGCTGGATAATATATTTGGAGTGCCGGACATCCTTTTAGTCTATATATATATATATATATATATATATATGCGTCAGGGTCTCATATATATATAGTGCTGCACAGTATATACTGTTTTGTGTTTCTTGCTGTGTAATTCAGTCACCTCAGGCTCATACCGCTTTAATTCTCTGTTTGTGTCCTGTATTTACTGTCACATAAATCAGGTGGTTATTTGCAGGTATTGTGCTTGTCTGGCTATATTGTACTGTTACGCTCTATGGCTACATTCTCTGTAATGTCTGCCACACAGGGCGGGAAATCCATGGACGCTTCTGCATCATGCAGTGCTTGCACCAAGGATTTACCTGAGGGGGAAGTTATAACTGATGGTTCAGGTACTGGGTGCCATACATCCCCCAGTCAGCCCGCAGCATCTGTAGCCAATCAGGACCCACCTTCGGCAGCGTTCTCAAGTATGCTGAATACACTTGTGACACGCCTTACGCCCCCTGTGGGGCCTCCTGTGCCATTGCAGCCTCATATTGTCCCTGTAGTTAATTCGTCCTGGGCGGACACTCTGTCTACCCAGATACAACAATTAAATCAATCTTTGGTTACACAAAAGTCTACCCCAAGCCCCTCAGGGGTCAAGGGGTCATCTAAGCGGGCCGCTTCCTCCTCACAATCCACTAATTTTTCAGATAATTCTTCTGATGAGGATGGGGAATATACTGATCCGTCAGACACTGATACAGTCGCTTCTGACGAGGAACCTACAACTCAGGTTGATGTTCCTGACCTAGTGGAGGCTATTAAGCTGATTCTACAAATTGATGATGAGGTAGATCCCACCACTGTGTCTAAGAAACCTGATAAATTCAAACGTCAGAAGGTTACTAAAGTAGTCTTACCACATTCTGACCATTTAATTGACATACGTCAGAAATCCTGGTCGTCTCCAGGAAAGAGATTCTCCCTGTATAAAAAGATGCTAGCTCATTATCCTATCCCTGCGGAGTTGTGTAACAAGTGGGAAACTCCACCGCCGGTGGACTCTCATGTCGCCCGTCTTATGGTGTCATCTACTCTGCCTGTCACCACACTGAAGGAATCGACGGATAAGCGTGTGGAGGGATGCCTGAAGTCTATTTACTCCCTTACCGGTGCTGTACATAGACCCACTATATCAGCATCCTGGGCCGCAAAAGGAATTGAAGCATGGGTTCAGTCGTTAGAGGATGAGCTTCCTCAGGATATTTCTGACACTGCCAGACAATACCTGTCTCATATTACCACAGCCTCCCACTATATTCAGGAGGCATCCTCTGAGGCAGGTGTAATGCCGGCCAAGGCATCTACTACGTCTATACTGGCTCGCCGAATTCTGTGGTTGAGGTCCTGGAAGGTGGACCTAGACTCCAAAAAGGCCTTGGAGGTGCTCCCTTTTAAGGGAGACATCCTATTTGGGGAGGATCTGAATAAGATTGTGACTGACTTGGCGACTGCTAAAACTGCGTTTCTCCCAAGTAATCCTTCTGCACCGAAGGCGAAGAGTACTACTTTTCGTTCCTTTCGACCTCCAGGGAAAGCATAGGGTCAGCCGTACCCGAGACAGGCTCGTACTTACAAAACCACTAAGCCCAAACCTTAACAATCCTGGGCCGCCCATCAGCCTGTTTCCAAACAAGACAAGCCTGCTGCATGACGGGGCGGGCCTCCCCCTGGGGGATCCCAGGGTGGGAGGCTGACTTCTGCAGTTCACCCAGGCCTGGTTAAAGACCACTTCAGACGCCTGGGTGCGGGAAGTTGTCTCTCACGGGTACGCACTCTCTTTCACGAGATGTACCCCTTGCCAGTTCTGCTCGACGGTTATCCCTTCAGACCCGTTAAAAGCGCAAGCTCTACACTTGGTTGTGCGATCCCTACTGGACACAGGAGTGGTAGTGCCAGTACCCCTATACCAGAGAGGTAGGGGATACTATTTGACCCTGTTTTTCGTTCCGAAACACAGTGGGTCCTTCCGGCCTATACTCAACCTCAAATCATTGAATACATTTGTGAGAGTTTCTAAATTCCATATGGAAACTCTGCGCTCTATTGAACTGGCCATGGAACCCGAAGACTATATGGTATCCCTGGACATACAGGATGCTTACCTGCATATAACTATTGCTATATCGCATCAACAATATCTGCGGTTTGCTATTGGCAATCTCCATTATCAATTCCAGGCTCTGCCATTTGGACTGGCCATGGCCCCTCGGATCTTCACAAAGGTCATGGCCGTAATGGTGGCCCTTCTCCGCCGTCAGGGTATCAGGATCCTGCCGTATCTGAACGACTTACTAATCCTGGTGAACTCCCAAGATGTTCTCATCAGTCATCTGGAACTGACGGTCCAATTCCTACAAGCCCATGGGTGGCTCATCAGCTGGAAAAGTCCTCGCTGGTCCCTGCTCGGAGCATGGTGCACCTGGGGGCACTGCTAGACACACACAGCCAAAGACTGTTTCTGTCTCTGGAGAAAGTCCTGAAACTTCAGGACAGGATCAGATGCTTCCTTTCTCACCCACGAGTGTCGATACACTCAGCGATGCAAGTACTAGGCCTCATGGTGTAGGCTTTCGACATGGTAGAGTACGCTTAATTTCATTCCCGCCCTCTGCAGAGGTTAATCCTTTCCAAGTGGGACGGCCTACCTCATCGGATCAGGTCTCAAATGATCTCCTTGACTCCGGAGGTACGTCTGTCACTGAGCTAGTGGCTACAGGACCAACAGTTGAGATGGGACAGTCCCTTCTGGATCCCCAACTGGGTCCTACTGACAACAGACGCCAGTCTGCGGGGTTGGGGCGCGGTGCTAGAGCAACACTCTTTCCAGGGTCGGTGGACCAAGGAGGAATCTCCTCCCGGTAAACATTCTGGAATTGCGGGCAGTGTTCAATGCTTTGACTTTTGCCCTGCCTCTGATACAGAACAGGCCTGTTCAAGTACAATCAGACAACGCCACCATGGGGGCATACATAAATCATCAAGGCGGCACTCAAAGCCGCATGGCAATGATGGAAGTGTCAAAAATTCTTTGTTGGGCTGAACGCCATCTGGCAGCACTATCGGCAGTGTTCATTACAGGAATCCTCAACTTGAAAGCGGATTTCCTCAGTCGTCAGGACGTGCACGCCGGAGAGTGGAGTCTTCATCCAGAAGTCTTTCAACGCCTAGTGGACAAGTGGGGCCTACCAGATGTAGACCTGATGGTGTCTCGACATAATCGCAAGGTTCCGGTCTTCGGATCAAGGGCAAGAGATCCTCAAGCAGCGTTTGTGGACGCCCTGGCAATTCCATGGAACTTTCAGCTGTCATACATGTTCCCTCCAGTGTCACTCCTGCCCAGGGTAGTACGGAAGTTCAAGCAAGAAGGAGGAATACTACTTCTAGTCTCTCCAGCGTGGCCCAGACGGCATTGGTTCTCAGACCTGCAGGGTCTATTGATCGAGCGTCCTCTTCTACTTCCTCAACGCCCAGACCTCCTCGTTCAGGGCCTTTGTGTCTTCCCGGAACTGGTCAGACTGGCTTTGACGGCCTTCGTCTGGCCTCCCTCAAGGTTCATATTTCTGCCTTGTCGGTGTGGTTTCAGAGGAAGATTACGTCTATTCCTAACATTCATACTTTCACTCAAGGTGTTTTACGGATTTAGCCTCCATATGTTCCTTCTGTGGCTCCTTGGGATCTGTCTGTTGTCTTGAATGCCCTACAAGCGTCTCCATTTGAACCTCTTGAGTCTGTGGACCTTAAATTTCTTACGCTTAAGGTCGTTTTTCTGCTGGCTCTTGCCTTTGCTAGGAGGGTGTCAGACTTAGGCGCTTTGACCCTTTCTGATTTTTCACAGTGACCGGGCAGTTCTCAGAACTCATCCCAGTTATCTACCTAAGGTGGTGTCATCTTTCCATCTTAACCAAGAGATTGTGGTTCCGGCTTTTATCTCTTCTGGTTTGTCCTCCAAAGAGCGGTCTTTGGATGTGGTACGGGCTCTCTGTATTTACGTGGAGAGAACTGCCTCTCTCAGGAGGTCCGATACCCTTTTTGCACTTTTTGGTTTTCACAAACGTGGCTGGCCTCCGAATAAGCAAACCTTGGCCAGATGGATTAGAATGGTGATTGCACAAGCATATGCACAGGCTGGTCTTCCAGCTCCTGCTGCTATCAAAGCCCATTCTACTCAGTCTGTTGGACCTTCTTGGGCAGTCCGCCAAGGCGCGTCCACTGAACAATTGTGCAAGGCGGCTACTTGGTCCTCAGTGAACACATTCATTAGGTTTTATGCCTTTGATAGGAGGATGCTTCCTTTGGACACTGGGTTCTTGTGCCCGCTATGGTGCGTCCCCTCCCATGAGGAGCTGCTTTAGGACATCCATAATGTATTCCCCGTGGAACACAGTGTACCCCGCTGCAGAAAAGGAGATTTATGGTAGACTTACCATAATTAAATCTCTTTCTGCGAGGTACACTGGGTTCCACAGGGCGCCCACCCTGACGCACTTAGCTTCTTTGGGTTTGGTCCCTTCTCCTGACGTGAGAATGTGCTTCTAGGTGGCTAACATCTGCCTTCTCTTTTACCTGCTACTGCATTGGACTGGTTAACGAAATTGAGCTCCAGTGTCCGGAGGCAGTATTATAAAGGAGGACATGCAGTGCATCCTGTGAACAGTCAAAGCTTTAGCCTGTTGGTGCCTCTGGATCAAGATCCAACTCTACACCCCGATGTATTCCCTGTGGAACCCAGTGTAACTCGCAGAAAGAGATTTAACTATGGTAAGTCTACCATAAATCTCTTTTTTTTTTTTTTTTTTACCAGTTGTTACAATCCCATATTCTTATCATCTTTTATTTATATAGCTCCAACATAAGCTGTACTCATAGGGAACTTTCTTCAGATACATCAGTACCTCCCCCAAACTAATTCATACTTGCCTACTTTGGGAGGCACCCATTTTTTCTGGTAGTCCCCTGCAGGCCCTGGAGGGGTGGGCACCCCACCCACATTGTTCCCACTTCCTAGTAAAGTGGGCCCGGCAGAGGGGGTGGAGCCTAATGACACTATTGTATGCTAATAGCAATATTTAGCCCCGCCCCTATGTAAATACGTGCCATTCACATCTTTCCCAGAGAGGAATTCATCAAGGTAGGCAGCTGTGATCTAATTTCTGTGCCACAGGCCCACAATCACTATGAAACCAATTAACTTTCAGTAACATTGCGTTATTTGGCCAGAGTCTCTGGAGGTAACCCACAGAAACAAGGGAATATAAAATAAATTCATGTAGTAGACCCAGGATCTAAAGCAGAAATTCTACCCCTGTGCTACCATGCCGTATCTTGGGGTCTATTTACTAAGCCTTTGAGAGATAAAGTGGAGAGAGATAAAGCATGAGCCAAACAACTCCTAACTGCTGCAGCACACAGGAGAGGAGAGGAGCGCAGCTGCCACGGGGAAAAAGAGGAGGAGGGAGGTGGAGGAGGGAGCCGCAGCAGCGCTGTGTTGTTGGTTGAGGTGCTGCTGCTGCTATCCCTCTGCTTCACCATAGGCTGTCTTCCGACGCTGTGAAGCGCATCCCAGCATTCACAGCGGCAGAGAACAGCCTATGGTGAAGGACTGGGACAGCAGCAGCAGCGCTTCCACCACCAATAACACAGCGCTGCTGCAGCTCCCTCCTCCACCTCCCTCCTCCCCCTTCTCTCCTGCATGGGAATCGGGATCTCTGCCAGAAGCTGCACCGAGGAGCCTGAGCCAGCGGAGACAGTAAGTATAATTCTCTCTCTTTCTTTCTTTCTTTCTTTCTTTTTTTCTTTCTTCCTTAATGTGTAAAAAGGGGGATGCTGTCTGCCGTAATGTGTAAAAAAGGGGAACGCTGCCAGCCGTAATGTGTAAAAAGGGTGAATCTGCCTGCCGTAATGTGTAAAAAGGGGACGCTGTTTGCCAGAATATGTAAAAAGGGCACGCTGTCTGCTGTTATGTGTAAAAAGGGGGACGCTGTCTGCCGTAATGTGTAAAAAGGGCACGCTGTCTGCCGTAATGTGTAAAAAGGGCACGCTGTCTGCCGTTGTGTAAAAAGGGCACGCTGTCTGCCGTTATGTGTAAAAAGGGGACGCTGTCTGCCGTTATGTGTAAAAAGGGCACTCTGTCTGCCGTTATGTGTAAAAAGGGGGACGCTGTCTGCCGTAATGTGTAAAAAGGGGGACGCTGTCTGCCGTAATGTGTAAAAAGGGGGAATCTGCCTGCCGTAATGTGTAAAAAGGGGACGCTGTCTGCCAGAATATATAAAAAGGGCACGCTGTCTGCCGTTATGTGTAAAAAGGGGGACGCTGTCTGCCGTAATGTGTAAAAAGGGCACGCTGTCTGCCGTTATGTGTAAAAAGGGCACGCTGTCTGCCGTTATGTGTAAAAAGGGGACGCTGTCTGCCGTTATATGTAAAAAGGGCACGCTGTCTGCCGTTATGTGTAAAAAGGGGATGCTGTCTGCCGTAATGTGTAAAAAGGGGGACGCTGTCTGCCGTTATGTGTAAAAAGGGGGACGCTGTCTGCCTTAATGTGTAAAAAGGGGACGCTGTCTGCCTTAATATGTAAAAAGGCGACGCTGTCTCCCGTAATGTGCAAAAAGGGGATGCTGTCTGGTTAATGTGTAAAAAGGGGAATCTGTCCACCGTAAGGTGTAAAAGGGTCTGGTGTAATGGTGCTACTGTGCGGCGTAATTTGAATAATGGAGACTACTGTTAATTGGTATTATTTTGTGGCCACGCCTTCCCCACGAAGCCACGCCCCTATGTATTTTTGCGCGTGCCTACGGCACTCACTGCCCCTGTTTTGCATGCAGGGGTGGGGCTCCGATGCCGTTTCTTGCACACAGTGCTAAAATGTCTAGTTACGGCACTGTTGCTAGGTATCCATTTCTCTGGCCCTGAGCAGGTCCCCCTCACCAGATCCTCTCCAGGGGTGAGGGGGTGGATTTGGATGGGACGGGGGGGGGGGGGGGAGCAAAGCATTTCGTCATTCCTGGGCCCACAGCTCGCTAGTTCCGCCACTGGCACTAAGCCTTGGAGAGAGATAATATACCAGCAAATCAGCTCCTGTCATTTTTCAAACACATCCTGTAACATGGCTGTTATGAGCTGACTGGCTGGTACTTTCTTTATCTCCGTAACAATTTAACTCTTTCCAAAGCTTAGTAAATAGACTCATGTGTTTTAAAAATGACAGTTAGGAGCTGTTTGGTTGGTACTTTATTTCTATCCACTTCATCTCTCTCCAAGACTTAGCGAATAGACCCCCTTGTGTTTAATTTGACCTTGAGCCATAGATAAAAGTATAAACTGGCATAAAGGGGATGTAATGACATATCTTGAAGAGCTTTGCAAAATATTGCTGCTTGGACATACTGCGGATAATTATAGGGGTATATTCAATTGAAGTCGAAACTGCCGTCTTGTCGGAAAGACGTCAGTTTTCGACTTTTTCAGGCCGGAAGGGGTTCCGACCTATTCAATCCCCGGCTTTTTTATCCGACAAGTCGAGGAATTTGACTTGTCGGAAAGCACGTGGATCGGCGGAATAGCTGCCGATCCGCGTGCTTCTCTCAGAAACGGGGCCAAATCTGACAGATTTTGGCCCTGTTTCCTACCATCTCAATCCGACTTTAAAAAAAGTTGGATTAAGATGAGGGAGCTGAGAGGAGGAGAAGGGGGGAGAGCCGCGGGGAGACGGGGGAGAGCAGTGGCTACAGTACAGCATATGCAGGAGGATGTGGCACAGCTGCCGCTCACGGCAGCGTCCACCCGGCTCCAGCAAGCGAGGTCTCGCTTACTGGAGCCGGGTGGACGCTGCCGTGAGGTCTGGTAGCGGTGCCACATCCTCCTACAACGCTGCTATAGCGCTGCTCTCCCCCCCCCCCCCCCCCCCCGCGTCTCCCCCCCCCCCCTTTCTCCTCTTCTCGGCTCCCTCATCTCAATTCAACCTTTTTTAAAGTTGAATTGAGATGGCTATTAAATAGCCCTTGCTGGATCCATTCCGACAAATGTATGTCGGAATGGATCCGACTTCAATTGAATATACCCCCTAGAGCACAGGTTCTCAAACTCGGTCCTCGGGACCCCACACAGTGCATGTTTTGCAGGTCTCCTCACAGAATCACAAGTGAAATAATTAGCTCCACCTGTGGACCTTTTAAAATGTGTCAGTGAGTAATATACACCTGTGCACTTGCTGGGTTACCTACAAAACATGCACTGTGTGGGATCCTGAGGGCCGAGTTCAGAGCTGGCCCTAACCAATATGATGCCCTAGGCAAGATTTTGGCTGGTGCCCCCTAGCACCACCGCTGGTTCTGCCTCTGACCTTGCACCTCTTTCCCAGCACCATCACCCCTCACCCATAGCAGTCCTTGTACCCCCTATATTTTAAATAGGAACAGTTCGCACATTTGACGCACAGCCCAAAAAGGGGCATCTTCTTGCTGGGAAGGCGCATGGCCACACAATAGTAACCCCAATTCCAATTACGCCACACAGTACTGCAACTTTATTCACATTGTATCTTGCGATAGTGTCCATAATTCATATTACATCCCACAGTAGTATCACTTTACCTTATAAACGTTACTCCTCACAGTAGAGCCCCTTATTCACATTACATCACACTGAATTGCTCCTTATTCACATTACACCACACCTTATTGCTCTTTATTCACATAAGACGACACAGTAGTGCCCTTTCTATATGCAACGCCACATAGTAGAGCACCTTATACACATAATGCCACACATTAGTAATGCATTTATACACAATTCCACACAGTAATGCCCCTTACACATATGAGACATATTAATGTCCTTATGAACATAATGCACCTTACACATTATGACAACCTTTATTAATGCCCTTTTACACATAATGTCCCTTACACATATGCCGCACATTATTAATGCCCATATACACATAATGACACACATAGTGCCCCCTACACATTTGCTGCACATTATTAGTGCCCCTATACACATAATGACACACATACAGTAGTACCCTGTTACACATATGCCGCACATTATTAATGCCCTTATACACATAATGACACACATAGTGCCCTTTACACATATGTTGCACATTATTAATGCATTTTTACATGACACACATAATGCTCCTTACACATATTCCGAACACTACTGCACAACCAACCCACTCACATGCACACAGCACTCACACTTCCACTAACACTGTGACCTCTGCCTCTGCTTGGATACAGATGTGTCCTCACAAATCTTGCATCAATGCTAACATCGGGCACCTTTTTTTTTAAATGAAAATGCATCTTATTTGCATTGCTATGTGGCTAGGATGCACAAGCAGCTTCTGCTGATTAAACTGATATGCAGCATGCCTATATACTGTGTGAGACCGTGGCTGTATCTGCATATGAAATGCTACATACAGAATATGGGCATGCCGCATATCATTTTAATCAGCAGAAGCAACTGATGCCCCTAGGCATATCAAATGCCCTAGGCAATTGCCTAGTTTGCCTATGCCTATGGCCGTCTCTGACCAAGTTTGAGAACCCCTGCCCTAGAGGTAAACCTAGCTCACTATCATCACATACAGAGCGAAATGAGTTAGGCTACTCTGCTCCGCTGAGGAGGCGTGTGGCTTGGTGTGTACGTTGAACTGGAATCTATATTTGAACTTCCTGTTATCCTTTTTAAGTAATGTTTTACTATACAAATATATTGTAGCTGTAATATATCGCTTATATTATATTTACCAGTGCACCCCCTCAGAAAATATTATTTTCTGTGGGCAGGGCAGTAGCCACATTCCTTTCAAGTCAGCCCTTATTCTAAAAACGGCAATAAGTTAAAACTTTCAAATTATTGCCGCTTTTAAAAATACAGGCTCGCTCAGAGGAATGGAACCCATGTCTATCAGGCTATTAAATAAGGTCCATAGTGAGTGTATGAGGCACAGCTCCCCTATTCTGGGCTCCAGGAAAATCTCTCCTCCTCCAGTAGCATCACTTGGCTGGTATCCAACAAGCTGGATCTATGTCTCTAGGAAGAGGAAAGTTCAGCAGCTTCTGGCTGCAGCTAGTTCCAGCAAGCTGTTGCTGATATAAGCAGCTGTTTATCATATCCCTATAGAGTGTGAGGGCTGAGCTCAGTGAGAAGTTCAGCTCACAGCAGAACATCCTGGGGGTCCTCTTACCTAGAAAGGAAAAAAGTACAATCAGAAACATATGGAATCACACTGCGGAAATGGCTGTCGGCTAATTCTCCGAGTCTCTACTATAGCTGCGGCTCTTTATATTGAAGCATAGGAGGACAATTTATCAATGGGCCCCGTTGGATAAGGATCAAAGGGGGACATTTACTAAGCAGTGATAAGAGCGGAGACGTGAGCGAGTGGAGAAGTGGCCCATGGCAACCAATCAGCACTGAAGTAACATCTATAATTTGCATACTAAAATATGATAGCGCTGCTGATTGGTTGATGGGGCAATTTCTCCACTGGTTCACTTCTCGGCTCTTATCACTGCTTAGTAAATGTCCCCCAAAGTCTCTTCTGGCGATAAAAATCCTTATCTTTTGCAATTTATCAAAATCGCGATTCTGGCCCGCATCGTTTAGGGTTTGCTTACCACCTCACCAGTCTCTGCCGATGTTCAGGAATTTGGCTGGTTAGATTGCACTCTCTGGCCTTCTTGCGTTTCCACCTTTCCTGCGCCTATGTATGATCAACAATGCTAGCACCTGTAACCAGCCACTTGGGGTGCATTCTGGGGGCTATATTTACTAAAGTGCGGGTTTACATAAGTGGAAATGTTGCCATAGCAACCAATCAGATTCTACTTATTATTTATCAGCACCGTTCTAGAAGATAATAGCTAGAATCTGATTGGTTGCTATGGGCAAAATCTCTACTTCCAAAAACCAACACTAGTAAATATACACCAGTGTGTCTGATTCAGAGTTGCACTTAAAGCAGATGTAATTGTGGCCGCTTTCCATGCTCGGAAAGCAATACGATTATCCGCCATATTCAGAGTCATTTGCATCTGTGCGACAGCAGAGCCTCCATCCATCTGCTTGTGAAAGAAGCCATCATTACTACAGCAGGCAACCGCACCAGTTCTGTGCTTGGTGCAATACCGTAGGTCTGCATTATAGTAGACAGCTGTGACGGCAGGTGAGGCAGAGCCTTTGCTGTTATACTTACGTTTGCGCTAGAGTTCTGACTATATAAAGTATATGAAAAATACAAAGAATATATTAGAAATATCTTCTTTGTATTATTATAATCATTTTTATAGCCAAAACTGTGGAGTAAAATATCTATGGCAGGTGAGGCAGTAGCTCCCCCCCCGCCTATCTTTTCCACACATCTCTGATCAAAACTCACCTAATTTCCAGCAGTATATACTGCTGCACCCGTGTATAATGCCCACCAGAAGCCTTGGGCTCATATATATTGTGTGTAAATCCAGCTCGGATACTAGTCAGTGCCTCCTCTGCAATTTACGTCCCTGTTAGACAGATCCCTGCATAGCATACTAACCTACCCGGAATGTCCAGGAGACTTACGATTTTCCAGTTAGTCCTCCAGATCTCCAGAAGAGTGGGTGCTCCTCCTGCATCCTGGCCACATCCTAGTAAAGTGGGCAGGATGCAAGCGTAATGCCAGGAATTGCATATACGAGGGGGGAAATATAAGTTGCCCGGCCCCGCCCGCTCAGTGGACACCTACATCTCCTCTCCATGCTTCTCCCGGAGAGAGGTTACAATATGTCAGCAAGTGCAAGGGCAGAGCTCTGAATAGATTGCAATTCCACAAACACCCAAAACACGCCCATGGCACACTTATCCTGAGTGCAAAAGCCCAGTTGCCAGTGCCACCCAATTACAGTGTAATTATTACACACGCTCAGCTGCAAGTGGACATACAACTGAAAATCCTGCGTGCGCTAAGGCTCTGCAAAACGGATAAATCTTCTATAAATGTTACAGCTATAATACACCTGCGTTTGTATTATTACCTTCTTACTTAATGGGCAAGATTCACAACTGAATTTAAAGAGCAGTATTTGGGAATAATGGCCCTCATTCCGAGTTGTTCGCTCGCTAGCTGCTTTTAGCAGCATTGCACACGCTAAGCCGCCGGCTACTGGGAGTGAATCTTAGGTTTGAAGAATTGCGAACGAAAGATTCGCATAATTGCGAATAGAAATTTCTTAGCAGTTTCTGAGTAGCTCTGGACTTACTCTGCCACTGCGATCAGTTCAGTCAGTTTCGTTCCTGGTTTGACGTCACAAACACACCCAGCGTTCGCCCAGACGCTCCCCCGTTTCTCCAGCCACTCCTGCGTTTTTCCCAGAAACGGCAGCGTTTTTTCACACTCCCATAAAACGGCCAGTTTCCGCCCAGAAGCACCCACTTCCTGTCAATCACACTCCGATCACCAGAACGATGAAAAATCCTTGTTATGCCGTGAGTAAAATACCTAACTTTTGTGTAAAATAACTAAGCGCATGCGCTCTGCGAACCTTGCGCATGCGCAGTAAGCGACTAATCGCAATATAGCGAAACTCGGCAACGAGCGAACAACTCGGAATGAGGGCCAGTGTCATTAATTATTCTGTGCATGAAGAAAACAGAACGTTCCATCTCTCACACAAACATGGGGACTTTGCTTTCATAACCCGAGAAGAGGATAAGCATTGCAGATATTCATCTCCTGCTTGTTCTGCAGAATGCCAGGAATCTTAATCTTTGGGCGGCGATAGCTCATTACTTAATAACGGTACATATTTCTGAAAACCGGCAAATACAACTCTCCCACTATGAATATTGGATTTCCACATCGCTCTTGTCATTGCTCAGTGTATTAATGACCGTGGCTGTGATCTTAGACATTCTTGGAGGTTTTTGTCATGGAGAATTCATTTAGGGAATGTCACTGGTCACTGAGATGATCCTGGCAATTAAAGGGGTTTTCCCTCCATGGGCCGGATGTAATGAAGTCCGGGTTGGCTGGAAACCCGCACCTCCAGTTAACTGGGACTTCATTACATCCGACCTCATATTTCATGTTTATGCCTCTCCTAACACATTTAGACTTACTTCATATAATAAGGTATATTTTATTAAATGACCATACATTGCATTGACTGCTCTGTCTCTTAGCATTGCCTGCTGCCACATGTCTACAAGGTTCTGACTTCCATTACTTCACTGTATGTGCAGCACATTAAAATAATTAGCTCCATTATACAAGGAGTAGCCTGTGTTTTAGGCTGGGCCATAGCAGGGCAATATTCCACTCTGTGCCAGCCACATCCATGAACTGAAGCCACGATGAAGTGGTGGGCCCGCTGCTACCAGGAAGGAGATAAGTGGCTGGAGCATCCTAAGGACTCTCTGTGGGGCTCTCTAGGCAGCAGGCACCCTGCAAGCCAAACGCTGATGCCATGGGGAAGAGACTGTGCCTGCTCCTAGGCCCTGGGTGGCAGCACAGCTTGCCCACTCCTAGTTATGGCCCTGATTTTAGGTGTATCCGATCTTCCCATGGTCAGTAGCAGGTATAGTGGTTCAGGTATTCAATAATTCAGAAGGGGGAATGGGCACGATAAAGGAATTAAAGGAATATAAATCTCTGCGGGTCCATACCGTCGCGCCACGTTGTAGTTGGAATCATGTCTTGCCCTGCTGTGTTATTCCATGCATTTATATAGTGTGTTTGTGTGTGACACTTTGGGGGTCATTCCGAGTTGATCGTAGCTGTGCTAAATTTAGCAAAGCTACGATCTTCTTCCCTGACATGCGGGGGACGCCCAGCACAGGGCTAGCCCGCCCCACATGTCAGTCCGCCCCCCCCCCCCCCCCCGCAGTAGTGCAAAGGAATCGCACAGCGGCGACGCCTTTGCACTTCAAGAGTAGCTCCCGACCAGCGCAGCTTTAGCGTGCTGGCCGGGAGCTACTCATCACTCCCCGGCCCGCAGTGGCTGCGTGTGACGTCACGCAGCCGCTGCGGCCCGCCCCCCATTCGGTCCAGCCACGCCTGCGTTGTCCGACCCGCACCCACGAAACGGCAGCCAAACGCCGCCGTTCCACCCCCTCCCGCCCAGCGATCACCTCTGCCTGTAATCAGGTAGAGGCGATTGCATCCCTGCTACAGCCTTCGGCCGTCTTGCATGCTCCGGCGCACTACGGCACCGGTGCATGCGCAGCAGGGACCCGTAAAAAATAAGGTACAGTTGTATTCCTAGCCCCGGGAACCACTGAGATAGATTACTATTGTAACTGCAATGGACGTTGGTAGTGAACTTGCTGAGAAGAATCAAATTGCAACATTATCTCAAATTAACAGTGTGCCTAATTCAGACCGTTTTCGCACAGCAGCCGATCAGATCTGAACTGTGCATGCGCCGGCGCCACACGCCAGACAGCTGATGGCCATCTCAGCCCTGCGATCGCCTCTGCCTGATTGATAGGAAAAGGCGTTCGCTGGGCGGGAGGGGGCAGGCCGGCGGCATAGGGCCACCATTTTAAGGGCGCGGTCCGGTCAACGCAGGCGTGCCCGGACCGTGTGGGGGGGAGGGGGCGGTTGCATGACATCACATGGAGCCGCTTCGACCCGGAGAGCGACGGGTAGCTCCCTGCCAGTGCGCAGGAGCTGCGCTGGTAGGGAGGTACTCGTCAAGTACAAAAGCACATGCGGGGGGGAGGTAGGGCCAGACATGCGGGGCGGACTAGCCCTGTGCTGGGCGTGTCCCCCCCCCTCCCCCCCGCATGTCTGTGTAGCTGATCGTAGATGTGCTAAATCTCTCTCTTTGGGGCAGATGTAAAGCCTTGGAGAGTGAGAAAGAGGAGAGACATAAAGTACCAGTCAATCATCTCCTAATTGCCATGTCACAGGCTGTGTTTGAAAAATGGCAGGTAGGAGCTGATTGGCTGGTACTTTATCTCTCTCCACTTTATGACTTTTCAAGACTTACTACCAAACCTTCCAATTTAGGGGGTAATTCAGATCTGATCGCTGCTGTGCATTTTCACACAGCGTGCAAACAGATCCGATCTGCGCATGCGTCTGAGCCGCAATGCGCCGCCGCATCGCACAACAGCAACAGGCATCGCCGCCTTGCTCGGAATTGAGCAAAAAATCCAAACGCACAGGCGATCACAAGGTGATTGACAGGAAGTGGCCGTTTGTGGGTGGCAACTGACCATTTTACAGGAGTGTCATGAAAATCGCAGACGGGACCAGCCTTTTCAGGGAGGGTGTCTGACGTCAGCTCTGGCCCCGATCAGCAGGATCCCATCGCAGCGGCTGAGTAAGCCCTGGGCTGCGCAGAGACTGCACGAACTGATTTTTGTGCAGCTCTGATACAGAAGCGAATATACACTTGCACAGCACTTTATTCCTCCCTCTGGAGGCGGCGACTATCTGATCACAGGGCAGCAAAAAACGCAGCCCAGCGATCAGATATGAATTTGGCTAGGGCCACACATAGCGGCCAAGCGGGTCCCGCTGAACGAGACCCGCTTGGCCAGGAGGGTGCTTTGTGTGCACACGGATCCTGTTCTGCGGGATGCCGCAGAACAGGATCCGGCCAGTGACACACAAGGGATTTCAATAGAACACAGTCCGGCACAGCCGCACCGTGTGAACACATAATGTACATTAAAATGTATGTGTTCACACTGAAATCCCGTTGTCCTGCCGTCCGGCCCAACCGCAGCATGCTGCGGTTGGATCCGGCGGTGGCGGGACCGCCGCACATGTGTGGGCGCCTTCATAGGCGCCCATGTGCACTCTCCTTCCAGCCAAGAAGGTCCCGCTGAACAGTACCCACTTGGCTGCTATGTGTGGCCCTACACCAAGGCCCCTAGTACAAAATCTCTCCAGGAGGGACACAATGCTCTGCGTCTGGACTTTTCTCTTAATTTATGATTGCCGGCACCTGCGTTGAACAGGTTAATGGATAAGAATGGTGTGTCACCACAGGTGATGGCAATCATACATTAAGAGGGAAGCCCAGGAGCAGAGCACTGTGTCCCTCCTGGAGAGAGTCATGTTGGGAGGTATGTAGTACATCTATCCTATATATAGAGTGACCATATTATCCCTTTTACCTGGGACACTCATGGATTACACAGATTACACAGATTAAAACCAGCTGAAATGTAGGCTTGAAGTCAGCCAGCCACAGACCCTGTGTAATCCATGAGCGTCCCAGGTAAAAGGGATAATATGGTCACTCTACTATATATTCCCCTTAGTGCCGCCCTGCCAGGCTTCCAACCCATTTACATATATCTGTCTCCAACCCTTCACTGTGAATAAGCCAGAATCGGCTTGCCAGCAAATAATCATGTCAACTAGAAATAATGAGTGTGACTCTGGAGACAGCACACCCACGGTTTTCCCAGCATTGAGGTCACGGCACACTCTCCTGTGCACTGTAGCAGGCTCACTGCCATGTCTGGCTCAGCAGACGGAAGGGCCCACAGTAAGCATGTGCCTGGACTCTGCCACTCTCCACAGGTGCTGTCCTTGTTTGCATTCCCAGGCTCTCACTGAGCATACAGATTAATACAAACAGGCACAAGTGCTGGGTTACTGAGTCATTTGCAGACCACAGTCACACGCTGAGCAGTCGGTCCATAAGCTTGGTGGTTATTATTATTATTATTATCCTTTATTTATATAGCGCCACAAGGGTTCCGCAGCGCCCAATTACAGAGTACATATGCACGTAATCAAAACAGGAAAACAGTGACTTACAGTTGAAGACAATATAGGACACGTACAGGGTAACTAAGCATAGCTACACCAGTAGACGACACTGAGATAAGTTTCAAGGTGGCCAAAAAAATGTGGGATTTGGTGCAGTTGAGGCTTATTAAAGTGAGAAAAGGATAAGCACATGAGGGAAGAGGGCCCTGCTCATGAGAGCTTACATTCTAAGGGGAGGGGTAGACAGACAGGGGTGACACAGATGAGGTAGACCGAGCATGGGGCAGAGGGTTAGGATTAGTGATGAGCGGGTTCGGTTTCTCGGAAACCGAACCCCCCCGAACTTCACCTTGTTTACACGGGTCCGAGGCAGGTTCGAACCTTCCCGCCTTGCTCGGCTAACCCGAGCGCGCCCGAACGTCATCATCCCGCTGTCGGATTCTCGCGAGATTCGGATTCTATATAAGCAGCCGCGCGTTGCCGCCATTTTCACTCGTGCATTGGAGATGATAGGGAGAGGACGTGGCTGGCGTCCTCTCCGTTTATTGTAGAAGACAGTTGATTCATTGGTTGTTTATTGCTTAATTGTGGGGAGGATTGGGGAGCAGCTGTTAGGAGGAGTACAGTGCAGAGTTTTGCTGATAAGTGACCACCAGTTTTTATCCGTTCTCTGCCTGAAAAAAACGCTCCATACCATATCTGTGCTCAGTGTGCTGCATAATATATCTGTGCTGAGTGCTCACACTGCTTAATTGTGGGGACTGGGGAGCAGCTATAGCAGGAGTACAGTGCAGAGTTTTGCTGACAGTGACCACCAGTATACGTTGTCTGCCTGAAAAACACTCCATATCTGTGCTCAGTGTGCTGCTTTATTGTGGGGACTGGGGACCACCAGTATAATTAATATTATATAGGAGGAGTACAGTGCAGAGTGCAGAGTGCACTGCTGTACCTACCTCTGTGTCGTTATCCATTAAGTATACTATCCATCTACATTCTATACCTGTGGTGCATTTTAGTTTTGCAGTTTGCTGACAGTGTCCACCAGTATACTATATATAGCAGTACGGTAGGCCACTGCTGTACCTACCTCTGTGTCGTCACTCGTCATCCATTAAGTATACTATCCATCTACATTCTATACCTGTGGTGCATTTTAGTTTTGCAGTTTGCTGACAGTGTCCACCAGTATACTATATATAGCAGTACGGTAGGCCACTGCTGTGTACCTACCTCTGTGTCGTCACTCGTCATCCATTAAGTATACTATCCATCTACATTCTATACCTGTGGTGCATTTTAGTTTTGCAGTTTGCTGACAGTGTCCACCAGTATACTATATATAGCAGTACGGTAGGCCACTGCTGTACCTACCTCTGTGTCGTCATCCATTAAGTATACTATCCATCTACATTCTATACCTGTGGTGCATTTTAGTTTTGCAGTTTGCTGACAGTGTCCACCAGTATACTATATATAGCAGTACGGTAGGCCACTGCTGTACCTACCTCTGTGTCATCATCCATTAAGTATACTATCCATCTACATTCTATACCTGTGGTGCATTTTAGTTTTGCGCAGTAAATATAGTAGTAGGCCATTGCTATTGATACTGGCATATAATTCCACACATTAAAAAATGGAGAACAAAAATGTGGAGGTTAAAGGGAAAGATCAAGATCCACTTCCACCTTGTGCTGAAGCTGCTGCCACTAGTCATGGCCGAGACGATGAAATGCCATCAACGTCGTCTGCCAAGGCCGATGCCCAATGTCATAGTAGAGAGCATGTAAAATCCAAAACACAAAAGTTCAGTAAAATGACCCAAAAATCAAAATTAAAAGAGTCTGAGGAGAAGCGTAAACTTGCCAATATGCCATTTACGACACGGAGTGGCAAGGAACGGCTGAGGCCCTGGCCTATGTTCATGGCTAGTGGTTCAGCTTCACATGAGGATGGAAGCACTCATCCTCTCGCTAGAAAAAAGAAAAGACTTAAGCTGGCAAAAGCACAGCAAAGAACTGTGTGTTCTTCAAAATCACAAATCCCCAAGGAGAGTCCAATTGTGTCGGTTGCGATGCCTGACCTTCCCAACACTGGACGGGAAGAATTTGCGCCTTCCACCATTTGCACGCCCCCTGCAAGTGCTGGAAGGAGCACCCGCAGTCCAGTTCCTGATAGTCAAATTGAAGATGTCACTGTTGTAGTACACCAGGATGAGGATATGGGTGTTGCTGGCGCTGGGGAGGAAATTGACAAGGAGGATTCTGATGGTGAGGTGGTTTGTTTAAGTCAGGCACCCGGGGATACACCTGTTGTCCGTGGGAGGAATATGGCCATTGACATGCCTGGTCAAAATACAAAAAAAATCAGCTCTTCGGTGTGGAATTATTTCAACACAAATGCGGACAACAGGTGTCAAGCCGTGTGTTGCCTTTGTCAAGCTGTAATAAGTAGGGGTAAGGACGTTAACCACCTCGGAACATCCTCCCTTATACGTCACCTGCAGCGCATTCATCATAAGTCAGTGACAAGTTCAAAAACTTTGGGTGACAGCGGAAGCAGTCCACTGACCACTAAATCCCTTCCTCTTGTAACCAAGCTCCTGCAAACCACACCACCAACTCCCTCAGTGTCAATTTCCTCCTTACCCAGGAAAGCCAATAGTCCTGCAGGCCATGTCACTGTCAAGTCTGACGAGTCCTCTCCTGCCTGGGATTCCTCCGATGCATCCTTGAGTGTAACGCCTACTGCTGCTGGCGCTGCTGTTGTTGCTGCTGGGAGTCGATCGTCATCCAAGAGGGGAAGTCGGAAGACCACTTGTACTACTTCCAGTAAGCAATTGACTGTCCAACAGTCCTTTGTGAGGAAGATGAAATATCACAGCAGTCATCCTGCTGCAAAGCAGATAACTCAGGCCTTGGCAGCCTGGGCGGTGAGAAACGTGGTTCCGGTATCCATCGTTTATTCAGAGGCAACTATAGACTTGATTGAGGTACTGTGTCCCCGGTACCAAATACCATCTAGGTTCCATTTCTCTAGGCAGGCGATACCGAAAATGTACACAGACCTCAGAAAAAGACTCACCAGTGTCCTAAAAAATGCAGTTGTACCCAATGTCCACTTAACCACGGACATGTGGACAAGTGGAGCAGGGCAGACTCAGGACTATATGACTGTGACAGCCCACTGGGTAGATGTATTGCCTCCCGCAGCAAGAACAGCAGCGGCGGCACCAGTAGCAGCATCTCGCAAACGCCAACTCGTTCTTAGGCAGGCTACGCTTTGTATCACCGCTTTCCAGAATAGGCACACAGCTGACAACCTCTTACGGCAACTGAGGAAGATCATCGCAGAATGGCTTACCCCAATTGGACTCTCCTGGGGATTTGTGACATCGGACGACGCCAGCAATATTGTGCGTGCATTACATCTGGGCAAATTCCAGCACGTCCCATGTTTTGCACATACATTGAATTTGGTGGTGCAGAATTATTTAAAAAACGACAGGGGCGTGCAAGAGATGCTGTCGGTGTACCGAAGAATTGTGGGCCACTTTCGGCATTCAGGCACCGCGTACAGAAGACTGGAGCACCACCAAACATTCCTGAACCTGCCCTGCCATCATCTGAAGCAAGAGGTGGTAACGAGGTGGAATTCAACCCTCTATATGCTTCAGAGGATAGAGGAGCAGCAAAAGGCCATTCAAGCCTATACATCTGCCCAAGATATAGGCAAAGGAGGGGGAATGCACCTGACTCAAGCGCAGTGGAGAATGATTTCAACGTTGTGCAAGGTTCTGCAACCCTTGGAACTTGCCACACATGAAGTCAGTTCAGACACTGCCAGCCTGAGTCAGGTCATTCCCCTCATCAGGCTTTTGCAGAAGAAGCTGGAGACATTGAAGGAGGAGCTAAAACAGAGCGATTCCGCTAGGCATGTGGGACTTGTGGATGGAGCCCTTAATTCGCTTAACCAGGATTCACGGGTGGTCAATCTGTTGAAATCAGAGCACTACATTTTGGCCACCGTGCTCGATCCTAGATTTAAAACCTACGTTGTATCTCTCTTTCCGGCAGACACAAGTCTGCAGAGGTTCAAAGACCTGCTGGTGAGAAAATTGTCAAGTCAAGCGGAACGTGACCCGTCAACATCTCCTCCTTCACATTCTCCCGCAACTGCGGGTGCGAGGAAAAGGCTAAGAATTCCTAGCCCACCCGCTGGCGGTGATGCAGGGCAGTCTGGAGCGAGTGCTGACATCTGGTCCGGACTGAAGTACCTGCCAATGATTACTGACATGTCGTCTACTGTCACTGCATATGATTCTCTCACCATGGAAAGAATGGTGGAGGATTATATGAGTGACCGCATCCAAGTAGGCACGTCAGACAGTCCGTACGTATACTGGCAGGAAAAAGAGGCAATTTGGAGGTCCTTGCACAAACTGGCTTTATTCTACCTAAGTTGCCCTCCCTCCAGTGTGTACTCCCAAAGAGTGTTTAGTGCAGCCGCTCACCTTGTCAGCAATCGGCGTACGAGGTTACTTCCAGAAAATGTGGAGAAGATGATGTTCATCAAAATGAATTATAATCAATTCCTCCGTGGAGACATTCACCAGCAGCAATTGCCTCCAGAAAGTACACGGGGACCTGAGATGGTGGATTCCAGTGGGGACGAATTCATAATCTGTGAGGAGGGGGATGTACACAGTGAAAGGGGTGAGGAATCGGAGGATGATGATGAGGTGGACATCTTGCCTCTGTAGAGCCAGTTTGTGCAAGGAGAGATTGATTGCTTCTTTTTTGGTGGGGGCACAAACCAACCAGTCATTTCAGTCACAGTCGTGTGGCAGACCCTGTCGCTGAAATGATGGGTTCGTTAAAGTGTGCATGTCCTGTTTATACAACATAAGGGTGGGTGGGAGGGCCCAAGGACAATTCCATCTTGCACCTCTTTTTTCTTTCATTTTTCTTTGCATCATGTGCTGTTTGGGGACAATATTTTGGAAGTGCCATCCTGTCTTGATTGACACTGCAGTGCCACTCCTAGATGGGCCAGGTGTTTGTGTCGGCCACTTGTGTCGCTTAGCTTAGTCAAACAGCCACCTTGGTGCGCCTCTTTTTTTCTTTGCATCATGTGCTGTTTGGGGACAATTTTTTTGAAGGGCCATCCTGCCTGACACTGCAGTGCCACTCCTAGATAGGCCAGGTGTTTGTGTCGGCCACTTAGCTTAGCCATCCAGCGACCTCGGTGCAAATTTTAGGACTAAAAATAATATTGTGAGGTGTGAGGTGTTCAGAATAGACTGGAAATGAGTGGAAATTATGGTTATTGAGGTTAATAATACTATGGGATCAAAATGACCCCAAAATTCTATGATTTAAGCTGTTTTTTAGGTTTTTTTGAAAAAAAACACCCGAATCCAAAACACACCCGAATCCGACAAAAAAATTTTGGTGAGGTTTTGCCAAAACGCGTCCGAATCCAAAACACGTCCGCGGAACCGAACCCAAAACCAAAACACAAAACCCGAAAAATTTCCGGTGCACATCACTAGTTAGGATGAGATTTGGCTGGGTTTGGTAAAGAAGTGGGTCTTAAGAGCCCGTTTGAAGTTCTCTAGAGAGGTGGAGAGTCTGAGGTAAGGTCAGAGATGTAAATGGGAGAGGAGTGGGTGAGTGCTTTGTAAGTGAGTGTGAGAAGTTTGAATTGGATTCTGAAAGGGAAGGGGAGCCAGTGAAGGGCTTGTAGGAGAGGGGAGGTGGATGAAGTGCGTTTGGTGAGGAAGATGAGCCGGGCTGCAGCATTGAGGAGAGATTGGAGTGGAGAGAGGTATGTGTTAGGGAGGCCAGTTAAAAGGAGATTACAGTAATCCAGTTACTTAAAAGAATTGCATAGAATTTTTTCTATACAGCGCTGCAATAAAAACAAATAATATAATTTACTCTTCTGCCTTATAAGGCCACATCTCCATACACACAGATGTATAAAATGTTATGTATGTTTAGGTATACTACTGTATATGCTGGTTTTCCCAATGTAGTCTTAGGGGATACATATGATAATAACCCGTCATACGGGATGCCGACTGTCATTATACCGACAGCGGCATCCCATCTTATGGAATACCATCAGCGAATCCCCTCGCGGGCTTGCTGTGCTTGCTAATATATATATATATATATATATATATATATATATATATATATATATATTGGGCCCCTCCACAATCCCTTCATGTACAGTACCATCAGACTCCACTACATGCTTATTTTATGTCTTTAGACCACTTCACATGCCCCTTATTATATGCTACAAAGGTTTCTTCAATGCTATCAGATCCCTCCACATGCCGATTTTATGCCATCAGACCTTTCCACATGCCCCTTATGCCATAAGGGTCATTCACATTCTCCATATTTGCTATCAGGCACCCGCATATGTTCCTTATATTCCACCAGACTCCCCAACATGCTCCTGATAATCCATATATCTATACCCATCAGGATTCCCCCCATTTTCCTTTGATACTTGAGCCCATGCAGAGAGGTGGGAGACATGCCCCATAGTTCCTCCCTCCAGCCTTCGGATCAATGGCTTGAACCAGCTTTAGCTAGGAGCAAACCAGATGATGATCCACTTGAAAGCTTTCTAGTGGTAGCTGACCCCTGCTTTAGAGACTAACTAGTCTGTACTTTGGCTTGAAAGGTTGTCAAAGCCTCCAATGAACCATATAAATACTTATTAACTATTCATAATTAATGTAATACGTACAATTATATAAAGACTGTATATTAACTTACTCATGCACCATTTCCCTGACAAAGGCATTTGTTTATTTATTGATAATTTATTTTACCAGGAGCTGGATTATTTTTATATATGTGAGGCAGTTTTCAGATTGAAGTGACTCCAATAGGTAGTTCCCAACATGGGGAGTCTGAGAGCAAAAAGTAGAACATTTAGATTTATTAAATCCTGGAATTATTAGCATTCTTCTGGAAGTAGGCCTTTTAGGTGATAAGTGATGTTAGCTGCAGGGGGTAAGAAGCATGTTCAGTTAATGGGTAACATCCAACAATCTTTGTAGGACAAACAAAGTATTGTAATTGTATGTCTAGACTCAAGGAGTACCTAGACTACATCTGATCACTGTAGGTGCCTGGAATTGCCACCGCATTACTTGTTACTCAGAATCAGGCCCAGAGTATGTGTTGTTAGAGGGAGGTCCATGACCACATCTGCATACATATAGATAGATTATGGATTATAGCCTTGAGAAGTGTCACAGGTAACATCTAAAAGGCTACAGATGGAGCCAGAAACTGACATCTCTGTGTTCCTAAACCTGAATAACAAAGGGGTATATTCATGAAGCAGTGTAGTGTGGAGAAGTTGCGCATGGCAACCAATCAGCATTGACGTAACATTTATAATTTGCATACTATACAACTGTACGGAGCAGCTGATTCGTTGCCATGGGCAACTTCTCCACGGGGCTCACTTCTCCACTCTTTTCACTGCTTCATAAATAGATCCCAAAGTTTGTATAGCACCTGTGCCAATGAATCCCTCAATGTACCTCGTGGGGAAAGAGAACGTAAATCTCATGTTTAGGGAAATCTTACCTCTTTCATTTCAAATGCAGTGTCTGTCTCCCAGTCATTGTTTATTATCAGGGTTGTAGATACTGACAAGGTCCATCTATATCCGGGGATTCCCTGCCCAGTTTTCTATAAATAACATATGACAAGCCATTTGCCCATTTTTATAGCCTAATGTCCATCTAGTGCAAGTCAAGTGTAGAGCTGGAGGATGGACCCTGTCTCTCACTCCCCTCACAGCTCTCACTGGCTGCCTGACAGGACAGCCCACAGCAGGAAGAATGTCACCAACTATACTATGAGGCTTCTTTGTCCCTCTCTTGACAGACTATGCCAACTAGCCAGTCGATCCAACTGATAAAATGGAGAGGAAGGAGAAGAACACCAGGGCAGTTTGTAAAGTCGGCGATTTTCCCTAAGTAAGAGCCGCTGATGCAGGCAAAGTAGACATGTAGAGTGAATTCTGACCTCAGCCACCAGATGAGGAGATCAACACAGAAATGTGGGCAGACCGCAATCCCCCATCATTTACCACAGGAGTAGTGACCTCTGTGGAATCCATGCAACCAGCAAGTACCTACAAAGAAAGAGTTCCACGCAGTACTCCCACTTGTAAGGGCTTGTATTCTAAGTGCTGCTTGGATTTGTAAGTGTATGTGAGTTGCTAACAGCAAAAGGTGAGTTCTGATTATTCTCTGTCTATCCATATAGAGATAGTAATATTGTGAGAGAAAGTTAATCTGAATTTGAATCAGGTGTGAGTAATCAGGAGGAGGAGGGGCTGACTAAAGCAGCTGGCTGAGCCTATATAATCAGTGATTAGACTCATTGGAGCTTGCTCATTGTAAGAGCTTGTATTTTAAAGTGCTGCTTGGATTTGTAAGTGTATGTGAGTTGGTAACAGCAAAAGGTAAGTTAGAATACAGAAAAAGGTGAGTTTTATAATACACAATCAGGAACACACATATTTGCAGTACCATTAAACTTCTGGTGAGGCTGCAAGGGGCTGACCTTGTGAGTGAGTGAGAGGGTCTCTTACTTGGAGTAGCAGAGGAGCTGTGATTGTGCGTTGGTGAGGGGCATTTTTTTTTTTTTAGCAGGAGCTGTAAGCCGAGTGAAAAGGAGGTGCAGTGAGCTGAAACAACTGCTAAGTGGAGTATCGGTGCCACATGAGAGAGTACTACGGCTGCATAAAAGTGAAGGATCAAGAACCGCACAAAGATAGATAAGTATATGCCAGCTTAATTATTGTATAAGTGAGATTGTTTGTCTTCTACTTTTTCTTTTTGCTTCTTTTCTTTGAGAGTAACAGGGAGTTAGACCTTACAAACAATATGGGAGGGGCTGTGATTGGGGACCTCACTCAGTGCATGTCGTGCAAGATGTATGCACACCTGGAGCTACCGGCCCAGTGTGATTACATCTGCACGAGGTGTATGCGAACGGTTGCCCTGGGAGCCCAGGTAACTGATCTAGAGCAAACCGTTACTCGACTGAGGGAGATTCACAATCTCGAGCGAAGTTTAGACAGAACGGTGGAGGAGTTGCGGGAGGGGTCACTGGTAGAAGAGGATGATGATCAGGTAGCCAGCTGGGTCACAGTTAGAAGGAAGAAAAAGAGGAGGAGGCTCGACATCTCCGAACTATCAAACCCGAACAAATTTGCCCGACTGGACGAGGAATCGGAGGATGATAGTGAAGAAATGACGGTGTCGGAGGAGACTGCTCCCTCTAGCATCCAGAGGAGCGGTCCCTCTGGCGCAGTTGGGATAAAAGATAGTGAGGTACCTAGTCAGATGGTGGTGGTAGGGGATTCTATCATCAGGAAGGCAGATAGGGCAATCTGCTACCGGGACCGTGATCGCCGTACAGTCTGTTGTCTCCCGGGTGCTCGGGTATGGCACATTGCGGACCGGGTAGATAGATTGTTGGGAGGGGCTGGGAAAGACCCGGCGGTCTTGGTGCACGTTGGCACCAATGACAAAGTTAGTGGAAGGTGGGATGTCCTTAAGAAAGACTATAGGGACTTAGGAAAGAAACTTAAGGCAAGGACATCTAAGGTAATATTCTCCGAAATATTACCCGTGCCACGCGCTAGTCCAGGGAGGCAGAGGGAGATTAGGGAGGTAAATGTGTGGCTTAGGGATTGGTGCAGGAAAGAGGGGTTTGTGTTCCTGGAACACTGGGTGGACTTCTCAGTCAGGCGCCATCTCTTTTGTCAAGACGGATTGCACCTGACTGAGGAGGGGGCAGCAGTGCTGGGGGGAAGGATGGTTAGAAGGTTGGAGTAGATTTTAAACTAGGAGCATGTGGGGAGGGTTTAGCTATAAACTACGGGTCATGCAGTGAGAATAGTGGGGATGGCGGTAGTAAACGAAATGGGGGAGAAGTTGGGGGGAGGGTAAGAGCAGGCGGTAAGGTTACTAACATGGGTACTAAAAGTGATTTTACCAAAGCACTAACCAATGACAATTACAGGTCATCATTGCTACATAAGGTGAAAGATGTCCCTAACGCAAGGGAAAATACTTATCTTAGTTGTATGTATGTAAACGCTAGAAGCATTACTGGTAAAAAGGGCGAACTAAAAATACTTGCAGCAAGCAAACAGTATGGTATTATAGGCATTACTGAAACTTGGTGGGACGAATCTCATGATTGGACAGTCAATCTAGAGGGCTATACACTGTTTAGGAGAGACAGACTAAATAAAAAGGGTGGAGGGGTGTGTCATTACGTAAAGCCGTTTTTAAAACCTGATATACGGGAAGACACTGTCGAGACATTATGGGTAGAAATTGCATGCGGGGAAAAAGGAATAAAAAGGTTAGTATTGGGTGTATGCTATAGGCCGCCTGATATCAACGTATCTGATGAGGAATTGTTACTAAAGCAAATTGAAAGAGCAGCAGGAGTAGGAGACATAGTAGTGATGGGAGATTTTAACTATCCAGAGATAAACTGGAAAAACGATTCATGTGATACTGCTAGGGGCAAAATGTTTTTAAACACACTTAATGATAACTACTTAGTTCAACTAATTGAGGAACCAACTAGGTACAATGCAATCTTAGACCTGGTATTAACAAACAATGGGGATTTGGTATCAGGTATTATAGTAGGGGAACCCATAGGAAACAGCGACCACAATATGGTCACATTCAATATCAGTTTTCATAAACAGCCCTATACTGGCTCAACTAGGACTCTAAACTTTAGCAAAGTGAATTTTGAAAAGATGAGGGTATTTTTCAGGGATATTGAATGGGAAGGTTTGTTTTTAGGAGAAAATACTACGGAGAAATGGGAGGTACTAAAATTCCTGCTAGCTAAAAATACACTCAAATTTATTCCTACGAGCAGCAAAAAAAGGAATAAAAATCATAAACCGATGTGGTTTAACAAAAAGATAAAGGAACTTATGGGCAAGAAAAGGAGAACATTTAAAAAATACAAATCTGACGGGGAAGCAGAGTCATTTCAGCACTATAAGGAATGTAACAAAATACGCAAAAAGGAAATAGGAGTGGCTAAAGTAGAAACTGAAAAACTAGTAGCAAAGGAAAGCAAAGCGAATCCCAAAAAATGATTTAAATACATTAATAGCAAGAGATTAAAGAAGGAGAGTATAGGCCCTTTAAAAGACAAGTTGGGAGTCTTAAGCAAAAATGATAATGACATAGCGGACACACTAAATTAGTTTTTTTCAACAGTATTTACTAGAGAGGACCCAATTCAGGGACTAACACATAATCTCAATAATGAGAATATCCCACTGATAGGTACTTATTTAAGCGAGGAAGTAGTCTGTGACCGATTAAAACATTTAAAGATTAATAAGTCACCAGGTCCCGATGGTATTCACCCAAGGGTTCTAATGGAGCTTCACTCTGAACTTGCAAAACCGCTATTTTTGATCTTTAAGGATTCAGTAATATCAGGTATGGTTCCCAAAGACTGGCGTATAGCGGAAGTAGTGCCTATATTCAAAAAGGGAAGTAAAGCTGAACCAGGTAATTATAGACCAGTTAGTCTTACATCTATAGTGGGGAAAGTATTGGAAGGTATTCTAAGAGATAGTATTCAGAAGTTCCTTGAAGGCAATAAGGTCATTAAAAGGAATCAACATGGGTTTATGAAGGACAGATCCTGTCAAACCAATTTACTTGGCTTTTATGAAACAGTAAGCGCAAACCTAGATCAGGGTAAAGAGGTGGATGTCATCTTTTTAGATTTTGCCAAAGCATTCGACACTGTACCACACATGAGACTTATCTACAAGCTACAAGAATCAGGGCTAGGAAGCACAATATGCACTTAGGTCAAAAACTGGTTAGATAATAGGGAGCAGCACGTTGTGGTTAATGGATCTTTTTCAAATTGGACTGAAGTGCTAAGTGGTGTGCCGCAAGGCTCAGTATTAGGACCGCTATTGTTCAATATTTTCATTAACGACCTAACAGAAGGTCTAGAGAGCATGGTGTCAATTTTTGCAGATGATACCAAATTGTGTAAAGTTATAGATGCGGAGGGGGATGCTGAGTCGCTTCAGAACGACTTAGTTAAATTAGAAGCTTGGGCAGCGAAATGGAGAATGCGCTTCAATACAGACAAGTGTAAGGTAATGCACTGTGGTAACAAGAACAAAAATAACACCTACCTACTAAATGGGGTAAAATTAGGGGATTCTGTGCTGGAAAAGGACTTAGGTGTCCTCATAGATAGCAAACTAAGCAGTAGTACCCAAAGTAGGACTGCAGCAAAGAAAACTGGGAATTGATGCTAGGGACGAGAGTATTATACTCCCGTTATATAAATCACTTGTGAGGCCACACCTTGAATACTGTGTACAATTCTGGGCACCTTACTACAAAAAGAATATCCTGGAGCTAGAAAAGGTTCAAAGGCGGGTGACCAAACTAATTAAGGGTATGGAGACGCTGGAATATGAGGAAAGGCTTGCAAGACTAGGCATGTTTACACTGGAAAAGAGGGGACATGATCAACATTTACAAATATATAAGGGGACATTATACAGATCTTGCACAGGACCTGTTTTTGGTTAGATCAACACAGAGAACTCGTGGACACTCGCTCAGGTTAGAGGAGAGGAGATTCCGCACAATACGGCGTAAAGGCTTTTTTACGGTAAGGACGATACGTGTTTGGAATTCCCTGCCTGAGGGAGATGTAATGGCAGACTAAGTCAATACCTTTAAGAATGGGTTAGATAAATTCCTAATGGATAAGGATATCCAGGGTTACGGGGCATAGTCACGCACTATGGTTATTATAAAAAAGAGGGGTAAAACGTAACGGCAGTCATCAACTTCATGCATAGGAGACCCCAAATAGGTTGAACTCGATGAACAATTGTCTTTTTTCAACCTTAGATACTATGTTGCTATGTTACTATGTATGTATGGTCACTAATGCTGATGTTATCAAGCTGCAAACCACAGGTCACCCTAACAGCAGATTCCCAGAGGTAGATTGAGGGGGCCACACACAAATGTACACCTGGGGGCAGGCTCCCCACACCATGCAGCAGGGCATCCCACACAAAGAGCAAAGCACTATTGGAAGGATTCGTGAGGGACAAGGGTATAACTACCATAGATGCATTAACTGCAGCTGCTATGGGGCACACAGCTGAGGGAGGCCTGACTTCCTTGTCTGCCCCATGTTTCTTTGGGAGTTTTTGCCAGAGGATAGTACATAGGGCCTTACATATGTTGATATAGAGCCCACAAATGACTAGTTATGCCTCTGAGGAGGGACATAAAGTGAATAGATGGAGATGGGGGAGGTAGATGGTAAAATAGTTGAAGAAAGAGGACAGAGACAACAGCTGGCGATGCAACAAATTATAGGTTCAAAATACTGAAGTAACATACTATAAGTGCCTGTAACCTGATTATTAGAGTATAGTATACAACAAGTTTAGCAAATTTGTTGAGATCAATGTAACCATGAATTTAAATGGAATACAATAGCAACAATGATAATTCAATAAAAGATTAGTAGTAGCAGTTTTGAATTACAGGTTGAATATCCCATAACCAAATATTCCGAAATACAGAATTTTTTGAGTGAGACCAAGATAGTGAAACCTTTGTTTTCTGATGGCTCAATGTATACAAACTTTGTTTAATACACAAAGTTATTAAAAATATTGTATTATAAGACCTTCAGGCTGTGTGTATAAGGTGTATATGTGTTATGCACACCAGTGCCTGCAGGAAAGTACTGGTGTCAGAACTGTTATGCACTCCAGTGTCTGCAGGAATGTACTGGTGTTTGAACTGTTATGCAAAACAAATGGACTCACAGACAAACTGGGGAATATGACATAACGTACACAGAAGGTAATAGGGTAACAAAATACACACAAAGTGAACAGAGAAGCCCAGAGGCTAAGGAACTGGGTATCTCCTTTGTATTAGAACTGCACAGATGGAAAAAGCAAGATGTTGTGTTTTAATACATAGAGAACCCGAAATGCTGTTGCTAAGGGCAACAGCAAAACCCTAAAGGGTTACCAACGGGTGTGGCAGTAAACTCCTTGGTCAGAGATGGAATGATAGACACAAGGAGAGTCTCCACAATCCTATTTCTCACTTGCAGTGCACAGGTTTTAGCTTACTGCCACTAAACTGACCCCTGACACCTAGCACAGTGAGACAGGATTAGACAGGCAAGTCTTAGAATACAGCCGCAAACTTGCTAAGTTCACAGAGTGGTAACAGAACCCCAGCAAGCTAAACGACTGACTCCAGTCTTACTGCTAGGTCTGGATTGGCAGAGTGTAATACCAAATCCCCAGGCCTATTTGCAGTAAGCAACAAACAAATACAAAGCTACACAGTACTGGCTAACTTTCATGAACTGACTAACCAACAAAGATTCAGCAGCATCTGCTTACCCTGAAAAGAGGCCTTATAAAGCAGGTGCTGTCCACGCCCCACTCAGACCTCACAGACTGTGAGCACAAAAACCAGCACCGGATCCCCTGCCGTGCACAGAGCCTATAACCACTGCACAGCAAAAGACCCGAACCGGAGTATCAGCTGCGCTCAGGTTACTCCACTAGCACTTGTCTCCCGGTTGCCATGACGACGTGGCAGCACAGGGCAGGAGACCCTAACAGTACCCCCCCTCTGACGAGGGGTCAAAGAACCCCTACCACCGGGTTTATCGGGGAACTGCGAGAAGAAAGAGCGTATCAGTCTGGGGGCATGAAGATCACAACTGCGCACCCACGACCGCTCCTCCGGGCCATACCCCTTCCAGTGCACCAAAAATGACAGCCGACCCCGAACCACCTTGGAGTCAAGAATCCTTTCAACAACAAACTCCCTCTGGCCACGTATCAGAAGAGGGGAAGGTCTTCCACTGGAAGAAGGATTACTAATCGCCCGTTTTAAAAGGGAACAATGAAATGTTTTATTGATACCCAAAGAACGGGGCAGATCTAACTGAAATGCCACCGGATTGATAACCCTGGTGATCTTATAAGGGCCGATGAACCGGGGCCCTAACTTATGAGATGGCTGTCTCAACTTCAAATTCTTGGTAGACAACCAGACGAAGTCTCCTAATTTGAAGCTGCAGGGTCTTTTCCGCTTATCAAAAACCCTTTTGGTCACTAATGACACAGACACAAGGGCTTTCTTCACTTTCCGCCAAATACCTCTAAGGACCGAAACCACAGAGGAACCACCAGGCGTGGAGTCCAGGGGGTCAAAAGAATTGGCCTTAGGATGATGCCCATACACACAAAGGAAGGGAGAGATCCCTGTAGCAGAGTGAGCCGCGTTGTTATAGGCAAACTCCGCCATGGACAGATGAGCAACCCAGTCAGTCTGACACTTGGAGACATAACACCTGAGGAACTGCTCCAAGGACTGGTTCACCCTTTCAGTCTGCCCATTAGACTGCGGATGGTAGCCTGACGACAAGCTGACAGAAATCTGGAGATCGGAACAAAATGCCCTCCAGAATTTGGCCACAAACTGGGATCCGCGGTCAGAGACCACATCAAGTGGCAACCCGTGGAGACGCACAACATGCAGCATAAATAATTCAGACAGGCGTCTGGCTGATGGCAGCCCAACCAGTGGAACGAAGTGCGCCATCTTCGAAAACCTGTCAACGACAACCCAGATGGCTGTCATCCCCGAGGATTTGGGCAAGTCCACCACAAAATCCATTGAAATGTGGGTCCATGGCATAGATGGGATAGAGAGTGGATGTAATGGGCCAACAGGAACCCCTCTAGGAGTCTTATTTCGGGCACAGATGTCACATGCCCGAACCCACTGATCCACATCCTTAGCCACCGAGGGCCACCACACCGCCCTAGATAGCAACTCCCGAGTTCTGGCAATACCCGGGTGACCTGCCGACTTCTTGGCATGGAATTCCAGGAACACTCGCTGTCTTAACCTAGGAGGCACAAACAAAAGACCTACCGGAAGGTCTGGAGGAGCCTGCTCCTGTGCTCTAAGGACTAATGATAAGAGGTCCTGGGTAATGCCCACTTTAATACATGATGGGGAAACAATGGGCAACGGCTCCTCGGTGGTCTCCTGGATTGGAGCAAAACTCCGCGAGAGCGCATCAGCCTTGATGTTTTTTGACCCAGGGCGATATGTTATCAAAAAATTAAAGCGAGCAAAAAACAAAGCCCATCGTGCCTGCCTGGCATTGAGACGCTTCGCTGACTCTAAATATGCCAGATTCTTATGGTCAGTGAGAATTGAGACCACAAACTTAGCCCCCTCAAGCCAGTGTCTCCACTCCTTGAGTGCATCCTTAATAGCCAACAATTCCCGGTTACCCACGTCATAATTCATCTCGGCAGGCGAAAATTTACGGGAAAAGTAAGCACAGGGATGAAGGCGATTATCAGACACTCCCATCTGAGAAAGCACTGCCCCAATACCCATCTCAGAGGCATCCACCTCCACCACAAAAGGACGCTCTGGATCTGGGTGTCGCAGCACCTTGGCCGAAACAAATGCCCTTTTGAGACGGGCAAAAGCCGCTTTAGCCTCACAAGACCAGTGAGCAACATCCGCCCCTTTCTTAGTGAGTGCCACCAAGGGCGCCACTATAGACGAAAATCCAGCGATAAATCGTCTATAAAAATTCGCAAAGCCCAGGAAACGCTGAAGCGCCTTCAAACTAGTGGGCTGCACCCAATCCAGGACTGCCTGTACCTTGGAACCCTCCATTTGGAAACCTTCTGGGGAGATAATATATCCTAGAAATGCGATTTGCTGAACTTCAAATTCGCACTTCTCCAGCTTCGCCCCAAGCCGGTGGTCTCTGAGTTTCTGGAGGACTAAGCGTACATGCTTCCGATGTTCCTCCAGGGAATGGGAGAAGATTAGGATGTCATCTAAGTATACAACTAAGAATCTATCCAAATATTCCCTGAGCACATCATTCATGAAATCCTGGAAGACTGCCGGGGCATTACAGAGCCCAAAAGGCATCACCAAATATTCATAATGCCCTGAGTGGGTATTAAAGGCAGTCTTCCATTCATCCCCCTCTCTTATTCGGATTAGATTGTACGCACCGCGTAGGTCAATCTTAGAAAAAATGGTGGCAGTACGAAGCTGGTCAAACAAGACCGAAATGAGAGGCAGTGGGTATGAGTTTTTAATCGTGATACGGTTCAATTCCCTGAAGTCGATGCAGGGTCGCAACGAACCGTCCTTTTTACCCACGAAGAAGAACCCCGACCCAACTGGAGACTGTGAAGGTCTGATAAATCCCTTAGCCAAGTTCTCCTGAATGTACTCTGCCATAGCCTGAGTCTCAGGACGTGACAGGGAGTACAACCTGCTCTTGGGAAGCTTAGCATTTGGCAACAAATCAATGGCACAGTCATAGGGGCGATGGGGAGGTAGTACCTCTGCAACTTTTTTGGAGAACACGTCCGCAAAATCTGCATAACACCCTGGCAATCCTGGCAAACTTAGTTGCGAGAGCCTGACTGGAAGGCTCAAGCAACTCCTGAAACAATCAGTACCCCAACTAAGAATCTCCCTAGAGACCCAGTCAAATTGAGGATTGTGGGCCCTTAACCAGGGTAACCCCAACACCAATGGGGCAAAAGTACAGACAGTCACATAAAAGGACAATTTTTCAGAGTGTGTGGCTCCAATAAACAAAGAAATCTGGCTAGTGCAAGAGGTAATTTTACCTTGGGATAATGGTTCCCCGTTTAACCCACAAATCTCAATTTCCGATGCCAAGGGTACTAAGGGAACAGAGTGTTTCAGGGCGAATTGGCGGTCCATAAAAACCCCGTCGGCCCCACTGTCCACAAAGGCCTCAGTCTTGACAGTTTGACCGAGGATCTTCAAGGTCACCGGAATGATAAAAGTCTTCTTGGGAAATTCTGACTTCTGGCCTGACAGGATATTTCCCATCACCCTCAGGCCCTGAAGTTTTCCGGCTTTTCTGGGCATGATACTACCACATGACCTTTATTCCCACAGTACAAACACAACCCCTGCTGTCTCCTCCGCGTCTTCTCACGCGAGGAGAGGCGGGTAGCCCCAATCTGCATAGGCTCCTCAGAAAATTCCTCAGAGTCTGAGGTTCCCTTGGGAAGGAAGGAAATCTCTGTCTCCCTTTCAAGCCTACGCTCTCTCAGCCGTCTATCCACCCGGATGGATAACTGCATGAGCTGATCCAAGCTATCAGGCAAGGGATATTGTACCAGTTGGTCCTTTATCTGGTTAGAAAGACCTCTTCGGTACTGGTGTCTCAGGGCTGGGTCATTCCACTGGGTATCATGGGCCAACCTCCGAAACTCCGTACAGTAAACCTCAACTGGCCTTCGCCCTTGCTTAAGGATCGAAATCTGAGCCTCGGCTGAGGCCGTCTTGTCAGGGTCATCATACATTATGCCCAGTGCCGTAAAAAAAGCATCAACACTTTTAAGCGACGGACAGTCAGGCTGCAACCCATATGCCCAGACCTGTGGGTCTCCTTGTAGCAAGGAAATCACTATGCCCACCCGCTGAATCTCCGACCCAGAAGACTGAGGCCTAAGCCGGAAGTATAGCTTGCAGCTCTCCTTGAAACAAAAGAACTGCGAGCGATCTCCAGAAAAACGATCCGGGAGATTTACTTTCGGCTCCTTAACCCCTGCAGGTGCTGCTGCTGCGGGAGCTCCACCAGCAGCCTGGGAGGTGTGCATTTTAATGGACAAATCATTAAATTGCCGAGTCAGGACCTGCACCTGATCGACCACCTGTTGCAACGTATTTTGAGGGGTATGCTCCATATTCCCACAAAATTTCAACAGGAGTATTAGGCTGCTGAATATGTTATGCACACCAGTGCCTGCAGGAAAGTACTGGTGTCAGAACTGTTATGCACTCCAGTGTCTGCAGGAATGTACTGGTGTTTGAACTGTTATGCAAAACAAATGGACTCACAGACAAACTGGGGAATATGACATAACGTACACAGAAGGTAATAGGGTAACAAAATACACACAAAGTGAACAGAGAAGCCCAGAGGCTAAGGAACTGGGTATCTCCTTTGTATTAGAACTGCACAGATGGAAAAAGCAAGATGTTGTGTTTTAATACATAGAGAACCCGAAATGCTGTTGCTAAGGGCAACAGCAAAACCCTAAAGGGTTACCAACGGGTGTGGCAGTAAACTCCTTGGTCAGAGATGGAATGATAGACACAAGGAGAGTCTCCACAATCCTATTTCTCACTTGCAGTGCACAGGTTTTAGCTTACTGCCACTAAACTGACCCCTGACACCTAGCACAGTGAGACAGGATTAGACAGGCAAGTCTTAGAATACAGCCGCAAACTTGCTAAGTTCACAGAGTGGTAACAGAACCCCAGCAAGCTAAACGACTGACTCCAGTCTTACTGCTAGGTCTGGATTGGCAGAGTGTAATACCAAATCCCCAGGCCTATTTGCAGTAAGCAACAAACAAATACAAAGCTACACAGTACTGGCTAACTTTCATGAACTGACTAACCAACAAAGATTCAGCAGCATCTGCTTACCCTGAAAAGAGGCCTTATAAAGCAGGTGCTGTCCACGCCCCACTCAGACCTCACAGACTGTGAGCACAAAAACCAGCACCGGATCCCCTGCCGTGCACAGAGCCTATAACCACTGCACAGCAAAAGACCCGAACCGGAGTATCAGCTGCGCTCAGGTTACTCCACTAGCACTTGTCTCCCAGTTGCCATGACGACGTGGCAGCACAGGGCAGGAGACCCTAACAATATGAAACATAAATGAATTGTGTGTATGTACACACACTTTGTTTAATGCACAAAGTTTAAAAAAATATTGGCTAAAATGACCTTCAGGCTGTGTGTGTAAGGTGTATATGTAACATAAATACATTCTGTGCTTAGACTTAGGTCCCATCGCCATGATATCTCATTATGGTATGCAATTATTCTAAACTACGGAAAAATCCCATATCCAAAATACCTCTGGTCCCAAGCATTTTGGATATGGGATACTCAACCTGTATCATGTTTACAATGGCAGTACCTATAACTGACACAGTGTTATAAGCAATATAATTTAGTATATTATATAAAATTGTAGCTAGAATATGATTGGTTGCTATCGGAAACAACCCTTTTGTCCTCTTTAGAAGGTTTTGGTGTGGAATTAAAACACAGGTTTCAGTTTACACAGCAGGCTATGGGGGTCATTCCGAGTTGATCGCTAGCTGCCGTTGTTCGCAGCACAGCGGTCAGGCTAAAAATCGGCACTTCTGCGCATGCGTATGCGGCTCAATGCGCACGCGCGACGTACTTTCACAAAAGCCGATGCAGTTTCACACAAGGTCTAGCGACGCTTTTCAATCGAACTGCTGGCCGCAGAGTGATTGACAGGAAGTGGGTGTTTCTGGGTGGTAACTGACCGTTTTCGGGGAGTGTGTGTAAAAACGCAGGCGTGTCAGATACAAACGCGGCCTGGGGAAACGCAGGCGTGGCTGGCCGAACGCAGGGCGTGTTCGTGACGTCAAAACAGGAACTAAACAGTCTGAATGATCGCAAGCTAGGAGTAAGTCTCGAGCTGCTCAGAAACTGCACAATCTTTTTTTGTAGCAGCGCTGCGATCCTTTAGTTCGCACTTCTGCTAAGCTAAGATACACTCCCAGAGGGCGGCGGCTAAGCGTTTGCATGGCTGCTAAAAGCAGCCAGCGAGCGAACAACTTGGAATGAGGGCCTATGTACATGGCAGCAGACAGCCATGTTGGAAGCTTGAGAGGATCACTGTGGGCCTAATTCAGCATGGATCACTATTGTGAGAAATTGCACATCGAACAATTATCGAACGACTCTATTCACATTGCGCAAATGTGAGGGGTAATAGTGACAGAAAATGCGTACAGATCGTAATCACAATGTAGCCTCTGGTTGACTGACAGGAAGCCGACGTTTCTGAGCGGAAACCTGATGTTTTCTGGGTGGGTCAGAAAAAACACTGGCATGCCCAGGCATTTTTGGGGAGGGTCTCTGACGTCAGCAAAGACCACTTCCAGCCCGTCTAAGTCGCTGATTAGTGCCAGCCTCAGACCTACTCACATTTGTCAGATGGCAAAAACTATTCGATATTCTGGGAATTGCGTATGCATCTGCGAGTGTATAGCGATCTGCGGGGCGTTATTCCTTCCTGACGAGGCAGACTACTCACAGACAGCTATAGTCTCAGAACAGCGATCCATGCTGAATTAGGCCCAGTGTACAATACCAGCAATAAGAGAGAGGAAATGTCCAGGATTAGCTCCAACATCCCCTGCTAGAGACAAAGGAGAATGAACAGAAATGTAAAGTATGGTGCAAGGCATTTAAATAAACCAGAATTAAAACCCAAATAAAATATACACCTCAGGGAAGGTTATTCAGAGTCCGTAGCAGTTTATGCTAAAATAGCAAAAACTGCTATGGATAAAAATGCATGCTGGGGGCCGCCCAGCACAGGGCAAGGCCCCCCAGCATGTATATCACTTCCCATTGATGTGATCGTATGCAGTTGCACCATCGCCATGTTTCCTATTGCAGGAAATGCCCCGAAAATGGCATGAAACACCTGCGTTTCCCACGCCACTCCCCCCCAATGCCACCCCGACAGCCTCAGCATCTATCAATCACCATACAATAGCATGTTTCCTGGATGCGATCGCATAGTGAAGGTCCGCGCATGCGCAGACTGTTATGAGTCATCACTGCGGCTCATTCCTCCATGTATTCTGACTGTCTTCTAGCAACTAGGATGCTTGCTGCTACATGCACACCTGTTTGGAATGCCTTATTACCTGACTCCAGCCTGATTACTTCTGTGATTGGTCTCTCTCCCTTTCATTAGGGTTTCTAGCTAGTTCCTGTTGCCGGTGATATTCCCTAGTTCCTGTTACCTAGTCAAGCCTGTCAAATGGTTGCTGTGCGCTGTACAGTTCTCTATTCCTGTGCCCTAGTCTGTCTGTCCAAGTCCTGCATCCTTATACCTCAATTCCTCAGTGTGCTGTTCCTGCTATCCTGCGCCTGTGCTTTAGTGGATCCTGCCCAGTACCTGCTATCATGTGTTCATTCCTGCCCCATGTCCTAGCTTTGCCGTGGCCCTTCAGTTATTCTCATGTATGGTCCTGATCCATATCCAAGCTCCTCTCAAGTCTCTGTGAACATACCCTGCCAGACCTGATCCATCCAGCTTGTGTGTCCGTGGTTACCTATTGCAGCAGAGTTTATTTACTCCGGCCATACCTCTAGTCACAAGCCAGCAGCATTTCCAGCACACCTGACTATACTCAAGCTACATCTTAGCCACTGTGTGTTATTACAGACTTCAGCCTAGTCACTGTTCATCTAGCAAGTCTCTCCGCTACTAGGTTCAAGCTGCCAGCACTTCCAATCAGTACACACCGAGCACCTGTCTTTTCCCCCAGCACTTAACCACCTCATTGCTTCAGTACCATTTGGCCTTCTATGAATCCTGCACACTAATGGGCCCTACACGCTCGGTGATCCGCCGCCGAGCTACCCGACGGCGGATATGGGCGACCAATTCATTCTGTACCCAGTCTGTCTGCAAGTAACCCTTGCCTTGCCAGCTGCTACACTCCAGGTAATTACCTATTGTGTGAGCCCCTACTGCTAGAGGTTTAAGCCCAGGCGGCCCCCGGTGTGTGTGTTGTGCACTAAGGGAACAGCAGGGTTAGAGGTGGGGGGTTGCTGTTATTGCCAGAAGATCCTCTCACCGACTCTAGGATTCTCACACACATAGTGCTGGAGTTCCCCAATGGCAGTTTACAATTTCCAGAATATAGTGTTCACCTCTGAATAGCCCCTATATACAGTGTTACAGCAGATCAGACCAAAGAAAAAGAGGCCTGTTTATCTGGCTATGTGGCTTATTGCTATGAGAATGAAAATCTCTTGTCATTACAATTTAATAATATAATATCGCTGGGCAGCGTAGCAAGAGCTAACTTACCGCTTTGCCAAGCCAGACTTTGTAGATACGCACACATTTTACCCAACTGTCTGGTCCAGTCCCACTTAGTAAAGCTAGATAACAGTACTTCATATATACAGTATGTGCATTAGGGATATAGGTGCTGAATTAAAAGGCACTCACTGCAGAATGACGTAATGTGTCCTCTCATGCTTTGTATCAGCAATATGTTTGGTCCCTGTGACTGGTCAAAGGTCATAAGAAGATCTTCTACAAAGTCACTTTTATGAAGCGGCTGCTTTTGTGAGATCCCCTTCCTTGGAGGATTTAACCTTCAAATTTAAAGCAGCACTAATATTAAATACATAACACACCGGGATCGGCACATAATATTAGTGCAACTTTCAATTTTTAGGTCAAACCTACAGAGAAGTGATGAAATATAAGTAACATAGAATTTGACGGCAGATAAGAACCATTTTGGCCATCTAGTCTGACCCCTTTTTTTTTACCATATTTGTATCAAACCTTATTTGATCCTTATTTCTTTGTAAGGATATCCTTACTGTATGTCTATCCCATGCATGTTTAAATTGCTCTACTGTCTTAGCCTTTACCACCTCTGATGGGAGACTATTCCACTTGTCCACTACCCTTTCTGTGAAGTAATTTTTCCTCAAATTTCCCCTGAACCTCCCCCCCTCCAGTCTCAGTGCATGTCCTCATGTCCTATTGCTTCTCTTCATTTGGAGAATGTTTCCATCCTGGACTTGTTAAAACCCTTGATATGTTTGAAAGTTTCTATCATGTCCCCCCTTTCCCTTCTCTGCTCCAAACGATACATATTGAGATTTTTTTAGCCTTTCCGGGTAAGTTTTGTGATGTAGGCCATTTTAGTTGCCCTTCTTTGTACAGTCTCTAATGTATTAATATCCTTTTGAAGATATGGCCTCCAGAATTAAACACAGTATTCTATATGAGGGCGTACCAATTACCTATACAGTGGTATTACTACTTCTTTCTTTCTGCAGCTGATTCCTCTCCCAGTGCAGCCAAGCATCTGACTAGCCTTCCTCATTGCCTTGTTACATTGCTTACCTGCCTTTAAGTCACCTGAAATAGTGACTCCTAGATCCCTCTCCTCCTCAGTAGTTTCCAGTATAGTGCCATTAATACTATATTTAACCTTTGGATTTTTGAGACCCAAGTGCATGATTTTGCATTTTGTTGGCATTAAACTGTAATTGTCACACTCTTGATCATTCCTCTAGTCTACCTAGATCCTCAATTATTTGTTTTACTCCTCCTGATGTGTCTACCCTGTTGCATATCTTTGTGTCATTTGCAAAAAAAGCATACTTTCACTTTTAATGCCATTTGCAATGTCACCAATAAAGATATTAAAATGCACTGTTCCAAGTACAGATCCTTGGGGTACTCTACTGGTAACATTTATATCCTGTGAATGCACTCCATCTACTACAACTCTCTGTTTTCTATCCTGCAATCAAGATCTTATCCATTCAACAATCCCAAGCTTTCGAGTTTATTTTGCAGCCTGCGATGTGGGATAGTGTCAACAGCCATACTAAAGTATAGATAAACTATATCCACGGCTCCACTTTTATCCATCACCTTAGTCAAACAGTCAACAAAGTCAATAAGGTTTGTTTCACATGATCTCCCCCCCCCCCCCCCAGTGAATCCATGCTGTTTGGGATCCTGTAAATTGCTGGATTTGAGATAATCTACAACTCTTTCTTTTAAGAGTGTTTCCATCAATTTCCCTACTATTGATGTAAGATTCACTGGTCTGTAGTTGTTTGCCTCTTCCTTGCTTTTGTGCACTGGGACTACATCCGCTCTTTTCCAGTCCTCTAGAATTACTCCAGTAGCTAATGACTGGTTGAATAATTCTGTTAATGGCGCTAACAGCACCTTTTTAAGCTCTTTTCGTATTCTTGGATGTATCCCATCTGGCCCCATTGATTTGTTCACTTTCAGCTTTGAGAGTTCTGTTAGGATGTTCTCCTCTGTAAATCTTCTTGTTTCATTTTCCTGAATATCCCTGCAACTTAACTGTGGCACTTTCCCCTCTCTTTCAGTAGTGAATACTGAGCAAAAATAATTATTAAGATGATCTGCTCTTACATTGTCTCCCTCATCAAGACTCCCAGTCTCTGTCTTTAGTTTTATTATTCTGCCTTTTGTTTTTCTCCTTTCGCTTATATACCTAATAAAGGTTTTGCCTCCTTTACCCACTGATGGGCCGTAGTGCCATTGTTTTCTGGTTAGCACCCATGAGCACTGCGCTTCTTCTTCTTTACACATTTATTACATGGGCTCTGCACCTTGGGACTTATTCAGATGTGGTTGGAGGTGTGCCCATTGTTGCAAATTACCGATATTCACAAGTGCAGGACCCATTCTGTGATTGACAGTCTGCTGTTACTTGGGGTGCAGGGAGGGGGTGGTGACTGCCTACGTTTGTGAAAATGTAGATGTGTTGCCACTGTTCAGAGCAGGGGTGGGGAACATGCGGCCCTCCAGATGTTGTTGAACTGCACATCCCAGCATGCCTTGCAACAGTTTTAGCATAGGCCAAATAGGAAAACTGTAGAAAGGCATGCTGGTATGTGTAGTTCAACAACAGCTGGAGGGCTAAAGGTTCCCCACCCCTGGTTTAGATGGTGGGAAAAGGTCAGGGATTTTCATCATAGGACGGAGATTTCCTAGCCTCTGCGGTGGACAACTTGTGTGGCACCATGGGTGGTAGGTAACCAGGGCCAGTTCTAGACCTTGTGGTGCCCAGGGCGAAAATTTCCTCCCCCCCCCCCAACCCAAGGGAAATAGGGTTAGTGCGCTCCAAAGGCGAGCATAAAAAATATGGGCATAGCTTTATAGGGAAGGGGCATGGCCCCAGTAGTTATGCCCCCAGTAGTTGTGCCCCCAGTAGATGTGCCCCCAGTAGAGATGCCCCTGTAATTATGCCCCCAGTAGATGTGCCCCCAGTAGAGATGCTCCCTGTAGATTTGCCCCATTAGATGTGCCCCCAGTACAGATGCCCCTGTAGTTATGCCCCCTGTAGATTTGCCCCATTAGTTGTGCCGCCAGTAGAGATGCCCCTGTTGTTATACCCCCTTGTAGTGCCACTTACAAAAAGAAAAAAAAGAAAAAATACTCAACAGCCCCCCTCCTGCTTCCCGACCGCTGCTGCCGCTGATGCTCCGTCTCTGGCTGCCACCGGCTCCTCTCTATGGGAGAGACATCATGACGTCTCTTCCATAGCGCCGCACAGACACTAGAGGTCAATTATGATCTCTAGTGTCTGTCTGACAATGTTGCCGGCTGCAGCCACTCTGGCGCTTGCTGCAGCCGGAGTGCAAGGTGCGGGTGGGCACCCGCCCCGCGTGCCCATGCCTAGATCTGCTCCTGTAGGTAACTAGTCTAAGCCTAACCCCCTACCCCCTTTACCCTCCCTTCCCGCAGACTGAGCCTAACCCCACCCCTAACCCCCACACAACACACACACACATCCTAACTTTCCCCGGTGTAATGTAACCCTCTCTCCCTGCAACCTATCCCTAACCCTCCCCTCTCAGTGCCTAACCCTAACCTTTCCCTCCTCCCCGCAGCCTAAGCCTAAACCCCCTCCCCCCAACCTGATCCTAACCTTCCTCAGCATACTTACGATCATGAGGTCAGCAGTCGGGATTCCAGCGCCGGCATTGTTATCCATGTCGGGATCCCGGCATCAGTCTTCTGACCAGTATCGGGATTCCAGCGACAGTATTCTGACTGCCGGTATCCCAAACGGGGGTATGGTGACCGGATCCCCACTATACAACGCTATCATAAGAAAAGAGATAATTGATGTAGACCCTCCTGGGTTAATCTGCCTGCCAATGGCTTAACTTGGCATGAGACAACATTGGAACAATTCGTATTTTGAGTGTGAGCGCACAAGGAAATATGGAATTTTTTATTTATTTACCGGCTGCTGGTTTAATAAAATAATCCTTTATTATTTTCCTAAAAACAATGAATTATATAGACATTGACCAAGAAGACATCTCAATAAAAATAACAATAAAAAACACAAAATAACATATGTATCAGCTCTGGCCAATTGGACTTTTTGGTCAATTAGTAATTTGCATGCATACCGGTAAGTTAGTGGTTAGTTTAAGCAAAGCGCAGTCTTTTCATGCAGTCCTGATGGTTAATAAATCTGTTATCTCCCTCCAAGGAGTTTTTGGCATCAGTGTTAATAAGCTGTTAAAGATGCATAATTAGAACTCTCAGGAAAAGTCACAGTCCTGTATTACTGATTACTGAAATGTTCATTACTGTGTAGCAGCTTCGTTCAGGCAACAGTGTATGGTATTACTTTACACTGGCCATGGAATGCAGTGCTGGCAGATTTTAAGATCACTTGTTCCCCGGCGTGACACTCATATGGGCAATGCTTACCCCTCCACTCTGCGGCGGTTCTGGTGTCTCCTGCCGGTCTGTATTGCCCTGACGGCGTGCAGCTATCTCCGGCTGAGCAGTAAGACGCTGAAAGCGTGTGGTGGAGCAGGGAGCACTTGGTCGCGTACCGCGACTTCTGGGTTTTTCGGAGCTTCCGGTGCGTTCCACCTGCGTTCAGGTGATTGAGAACGTCAGGTGGAACGCAGGTGGAACGCACCGGAAGCAAGAAACTCAGAAAAACCCGGAAGTCGCGGTACGCGACCAAGCGCTCCCTGCTCCACCACACGCTTTCAGCGTCTTACCGCTCAGCCGGAGATGGCTGCACGCCGCCGGGGCAATACAGCCCGGCAGGAGACACCAGAACCGCCGCAGAGTGGAGGGGTAAGCATTGCCCATATGAGTGTCACGCCGGGGAACAAGTGATCTTAAAATCTGCCAGCACTGCATTCCATGGCCAGTGTAAATTAATACCATACACTGTTGCCTGAACGAAGCTGCTACACAGTAATGAACATTTCAGTAATCAGTAATACAGGACTGTGACTTTTCCTGAGAGTTCTAATTATGCATCTTTAACAGCTTTTTAACACTGATGCCAAAAACTCCTTGGAGGGAGATAACAGATTATTTAACCATCAGGACTGCATGAAAAGACTGTGCTTTGCTTAAACTAACCACTAACTTACCGGTATGCATGCAAATTACTAATTGACCAAAAAGTCTAATTGGCCAGAGCTGATACATATTTTATTTTGTGTTTTTTATTGACATTTTTATTGAGATGTCTTCTTGGTCAATGTCTATATAATTCATTGCTTTTAGGAAATTAATAAAGGATTATTTTATTAAACCAGCAGCCTGTAAATAAATAAAAAATTCCGTATTTCCTTGTGCGCTCACACTCAAAATACGAATTTTCCAGGTCTAGTGTTCCTTTACTTTGAGGATATCCAGATCCTCTTTTTGTGAGCAGCCATTTATTAATATATCTTATACTTATTTTTATTTAATTTTTAGCGCCCACTTTTCATTTGTTTTTTAACATTGGAACAAGAAGGCTCATGGACAAGTGAATAAAAGTCCTTTCTAAATCATGTAAAATATATATGTATTTCTCTAGATAATATGAGTTGGCATTGCATATTTGCATTTTTTACATATCAGTTTGTGGCACCCTGGAAAATGGAGTGTGTGCCCGTTTAAAGTTACTCACAGGTCTGCAGCAGCACAGGGGAAGAGCGCGGAACAGCAGGAGTTAAAGTCGAGACCCTGGTCCGATCACATGGTCGAGGAGCAGACCGTTGATTGGATAGGTGCAGCCTGGGCAAAGAGAGCCCTGTGGGAAGAAGAAGGTGGAGCAGTGCAGAGTGTGAGGAGGTGTGGGAACGCTTGCTGCATGCGCAGCTCAGTGAGAGCAGAGACCAAGTGACAGCCACGGTGCTGGGTGGTGAGAGCAGCGCTGCAGACAAGTGCTGGGTGAGCGGGTGTTGAGATGCTGGAGCCAGAGACCGGACACTGCCAGGCCTTAGGAAAGGCATGGACACTGCGGCCAACTTGGGTCTGAAAGGAGCCATTAAGGCCTGGCTGAGCAAGTGAACACCTCCACTTAAGAGGATCTAAGTGAGTACAAAGTATACTAACAACCAGGTTAAGGGATCTCTATCCATAACTGTGAAAGTTAAGTGTGTGGACAGCATAGCGCCACATTGCTTAAATTGCAACGCCATAATTCCGCCAGCTCAGCACTGCAAGGAGTTTATTGAGGCAACCATTCCCTCTACCACATTGTTGTGGTATCAGTGCAAGTAAAGACATTTATTTTCAGAGACTGAGTTTGTATCAAGTTTGTGTACAGATCTGTAAGCTCGAAAAGAGACAGTTTGCTGCATTGTAAAGACCCTCATTGCTAAATAAATTGTATCTGTTGAGAGACACTACCATCCCTTCGCTAATTACATCCTCTTTGCTTAGAACTGTGAACCATTGACTTTGATATCATCCTGTATTACCCCCTTCCATTTGTGTGCCCATTCCCCAGTGACCTACTGTGGCACAACCGACTTCTACCAGAGCTCCAACATTAATTGCTGGTGAAGACTGAAATACCTTGGCTAGAGAAAGCTAGAAAGTTAGTGTTGATTACTGCTAATTGTATTTTTCATCATTCTCTTCATCACCACATTATATGACTCAAATTATTTCATGCCAGTATTTGTGATTCTAATTAATATGTTCATCTGTGATTCCAATTAATTGTCTTTTTCATATTGAATGCTCCTTTGTGGTGTGAAATAAATTGTCTTCTCTTTGTCCATCTTTTACACACCAAATTCTTCTCTTTTGTGATTGTCCAAATTTAATGCCATTTAATCATAATCGTCAATCCAGAGTTCATTGCAGCTCAATAAAAGACATCCTGTTGGAATTACTGACTCACTCCTGTTTTGTATCAATCTATTCTACCTCGGTGAACACAGTACTGCATGACAAGGTACAGGGAGAAACATTTCAGGGAAAAGGTCCGTCACATAGCCACCCAACACCCGCGATACCTCTCTCAACCACTTAGACATACCCGCCAACCCTGGGGTGTTACAAGTTATGTCTGTATGGTAATGTGTACAGAGGATGATGCCCAGAAAGTTGTAGACCCTCCTGGGTTAATCTGCCTGCTAATGGCATAACTTGGCATGAGACAACAGTTGGAACAAGAAGGCTTATGGACAAGTGGATAAAAGGGGGAGTGCTGAGCAGGGCCATCTTAACTTACATGCACCTCTGACTAAGCCACATAATATATGCTGTTACCGCCATGTTGTACACTAAATTGTATTTTAATCCACTTAAAGTAAACAGAGAGTTAATGACAGACAATCTGACAACGGTTCCAGTTCACTGACAGCTGGTATTAATGTGCCACTCAGAGCCCTTGTGTGGCTTTTTGCTACCGGCGTCCTGTCTGTGGCTCACTCTACCTCAACAGCTGCAATATCGGAGGCATTCCATGTCCTGTCCCACAGGGAGCAACACGCGTCTGCTGTGTGCTGTCACTACCCTACAGTTGCCCTTAGACACCGTATACCTCTACATGTCCCTCCGTAATCAGTATTGCAGTGTGTCCTCATGTTTCCAATTCTAGTAATCTGCAGATTTTATAGAGCCATGTGGTGCAATGCTGAAAGATTTACAGTCACAGTAGACAGACTGGGTATTCGCCAAGCGTTATCTCATGTGTTATAAATGGATGCAGATCAAGGACAATAAAGAACAGTGTTTTGTTTGAGTTATAGATAGATAGATAGATAGATAGATAGATAGATAGATAGATAGATAGATAGATAGATTTTAGTATGTGGGGGGTAAGTTTACTAAAGTGTGAGTTTTTTAGAAGTCAACCAATCAAATTCTAACTATTACCTCCTAAAACGTTCTGGATGACTGACAAGTAGAATCTGATTGGTTGCCATAGGTAACATCTCCTCTACTAAATATACTCCTCTGTGGGAGGATGTTGGTGTGTGTGAAGGGGGTGTAGGGTATTAATGTTATGTGGGCTAGCGTAAGTATTGATGTTAGTTGGAAGTAATACAATGGTGCAGAGGCGGAACTACCGCCAGTGCAACCAGTGCGTTGCACTGGGTCCCGCCTCTGTCCAGGGGCCCAAAGCATGTAATGAGTCAAACTGACTCATTACAGGCCGCTGTGTGCTGCGGGCAACCGCTGCCCGCAGCGCCCAGCCGCCCAGAGAGGAGAGGAGCGCACTGCAGCGGTACGGGGGAGAAGGAGGAGGAGGGAGGTGGAGGAGGGAGCCGCAGCAGCGCTTTGTTACTGGTTGAGGCGCTGCTGCTGCTGCCCCTCTGCTTCACTATAGGCTGTCTTCCGAGAACAGCCTATAGTGAAGCAGAGGGGCAGCAGCAGCAGGGCCTCCACCAATAACACAGTGCTGCTGCGGCTCCCTCCTCCACCTCCCTCCTCCTCCTTCTCTCCTGCCCGGGAATCGTCAGAAGCTGCACCGAGGAGCCTGAGCCAGCGGAGAGGGTAAGTATAATTCTTCTTTCTTTCTTTCTTTCTTTCTTTCTTTCTTAGGACCGTCTGCCGCAATGTGTAAAAAGGGGGAATCTGCCTGCCGCAATGTGTAAAAAGGGGGAATCTGCCTGCCGCAATATGTAAAAAGGGGGCATCTGCCTGCCGCAATGTGTAAAAAGGGGACGCTGTCTGCCGTTATGTGTAAAAAGGGCACACTGTCTGCCGTTATGTGTAAAAAGTGTACGCTGTCTGCCGCTATGTTTAACAAGGGCACGCTGTCTGCCGCTATGTGTAACAAGGGCACGCTGTCTGCCGTTATGTGTAAAAAGGGGACGCTGTCTGCCGTTATGTGTAAAAAGGGGACGCTGTCTGCCGCTATGTGTAACAGGGGCACGCTATCTGCCTCTATGTGTAACAAGGGCACGCTGTCTGCCGTTATGTGTAAAAAGGGGACGCTGTCTGCCGTTATGTGTAAAAAGTGCACGCTGTCTGCCGTAATGTGTAAAAAGGGGGACATTGTCTGCAGTAATGTGTAAAAAGTAGTGATGAGCGGATTCGGTTTTACTCGGTTTTACTCGGTTCTCAAAACCGAATCTTATTGGCTATCCAAAACACTTGACATCAGTGAGCCAATAAGATTCGGTTTTGAGAACCGAGTAAAACCGAGTAAAACCGAATCCGCTCATCACTAGTAAAAAGGGGACGCTGTCTGCCGTAATGTGTAAAAAGAGGAATCTGTCCGCCTTAAGGTGTAAAAGGGTCTCTACCTGGTGTAGTGGTGCTACGGTGTGGCGTAATTTGAATAATGGAGACTACTGAGCACCGTTTTATGAATTGGTATTATTTTGTGGCCACACCCCTTCCCCACGAAGCCACGCCACTATGTATTTTTGCGCGCGCCTACGGCGCGCACTGCCCCTGTTTTGCATGCAGGGGTGGGGATCCAATGCCGTTTCTTGCACACAGTGCTAAAATGTCTAGTTACGGCACTGTTGCTAGGTATCCATTACTCTGGCCCTGAGCAGGTCCCCCTCAACAGATCCTCTCCAGGGGTGAGGGGGTGGACTTGGATGGGATGGGGGGGGGGGGGGGGGCAAAGCATTTTGTCGCACCTGGGCCCACCGCTCGCTAGTTCCGCCACTGCAATGGTGGCTGGTAGGAGTGTGTTAATGTTATGTGAGCACTGGTGGGAGTAATAATATTATATAAATAGGTCTTTTTCTCCAGTGTAAATGTTAATATCTTACTGTTGGGGTTTGTGGTGACTTCAAATAGGTCAGTTTATCAAATGGTAATGCTATCAATTTAACGTGGGGGGTGATGAGTGCAATGGTCTCTTTAATAAATTGGAATGCTATTAATATTACAGCTGGTAAAGGGGAAATTGGTCTGTTTATTACATTTGAATACCATTAATTTAGTTTTGGGGCTTGCTGGGGGGTAGGAGGGTGTGACACCCTGGAAAATTGTGTTTGCCCCTGTAAATATCAAAATACCAGTGTTTGCTACCTAACCATTTGTTTTGCTGGACCAGCAGGGAATAAAGGACGGACCCGAGTCAGGTCACGTGTTTTGTACTGGTGAGGTGGCAAGAGCCGATTGGATAGAGAGAGAAAGCAAGCAGAGCCTTGCGCTTATGTGAGTGCCGAGAACACGCTCAGCGGGCATGAGACGTTCCAGCTGGGGACTGGATACTGCAAGCCTATGCAGAGGCACAGACGCCACAGCCATCTTGAGAAGCTGAAAACCGTAGACAGGTCCAGTCAGAGAGTGGAATAATCTGAGAGGCTCAGAGTGAGTAAAACCGGGACTGTTTGTGTTGCGGACTGCAAGCAGGTGAGTGCTAGACCCAATTCTCCATTTGTCACACATACTGCTCACAACCACATGGGGAAAAGAGGTGCTAGCAGGCCCATAATAAAGAATCCCAGAGAGCGACCCTGCTTGAACACAGTTTACCAGTATAGAGAGACATTACTTGTGAGAGAAACTTGAGAGGCATTGAGGGCCCGATTTAGTTGGACCGCAAAATGCGATCCAACCGCAAATATTACGAAAAGGACGTGGTAGAATGCGCAGTCTGGCACATGTGGGCCCACATTTTCTGCAGGGGGAGGCGGCAGAGGCGTTCTTGGGGGGCGGAAACACTCCATTTCCTAGGCGGAGACATAGTGCTGCATGGGCGTGGCCTTCAAGCGGGGGTGGCGCAAACGGGGACGTGATCTGGGCAGCTGCATGACATCACACGCGGCCACTGCAATCAGAAAGATAGCGGCGAGACTCCTGCAGGCGCAGCCAACCCTAATTTCTGTGATCAAGCAGAAACTGCAATGCGATCACAATTTCTGCTTGATCAACGGGGGGAAGGTGTGCGGAAGTCAGCATGCAGGGTAGCCTTGCCCTGCGATGGGCGGCCCTCAGCATGCATTTACAAAGATTGCAAATTCTGCTAATTGGCAGAATTTGCAATCTTACTGAATCGGGCCCTGGGTTGCTTTAAAGCGTAAAGACTAAGGGGGTAATTCTGAGTTGATCGCAGCAGCAAGTTTGTTAGCAGTTGGGCAAAACCATGTGCACTGCAGGGGGGGCAGATATAACATTTGCAGAGAGAGTTAGATTTGGGTGGGTTATTTTGTTTCCGTGCAGGGTAAATACTGTCTGCTTGATTTTTACATTGCAATTTAGATTTCAGTTTGAATACACCCCACCCAAATCTAACTCTCTCTGCACGTGTTATATCTGTCCCCCCTGCAGTGCACATGGTTTTGCCCAACTGCTAACAAATTTGCTGCTGCGATCAACTCAGAATTAGGCCCTAAGTTATTTGTTCAAGGAATAATTACTATAGAGAAAGTTGCATTGCTAGAGATCCCAAGATACCTTCGCTATCTACATTTCTTTTTGTAAGATTAAGAACTGTGACATTTCTGCTAATAAAACACAGGTTTAATATTGCTTCACAAGTGCTGTTACCCCCATTGCAACACTGTGACACTGTATGATTTCCATCCCTTGTTCAAAAAGAACAGTTACAGCACAGCCCCAGTGCAACACTGTGGAACTGCAGGATCTAAGAGCTCCAACATAAATTGCTTGTGAAAATTGGGACATTCTTATTAGGGACAGTTCTAAAAGTAGTAATTGTTATTGAAACAGTATTCGTAATCACTTTCTTAATTGTCTGTATTATTGTCTTATTTTTTTGGAATATGCATGTATCAGTGAATAGATTGATCGAACAATTGAAATTTTGAATGTTCCAATGTATTGTGAACTGTAATCAAATGTGATTTTCTTGTCTTCTTAAATTCTTAATTATTATTGTGATTGTACCATTTTGCCAAATAACTAATCGCCATCTTTAATCCAGCGTTCTTCGTGTCACAATTTAAGAAATGTCCTGTTGGAATTACTGTCAGTACATTACTGTTACATATCAATCTATCCTACCTCTCTGAACAAGGTACAACAAGCAAGGTACGGGGGAAAAACATCTTAGGGAAAGGGTCTGTCACATGAACTCCTGTGATACCTCTTCCAAACACTTAGACACCTGCCAACCCTGAGGTGTTACAGGTTACTAAACATGGGTGCTATTGATTTCTCTGTCCTCCATCTGGGGGACGCTGCGCCGTTACTTGTGGGTTAGAGGTGTGTGGTAGTGGAGTTTGGCACAGAACTATCAAAAGCTGACTCCTCCCCCCTCTAACCCCTCCCATCTCCTTCCTGCTCAGCCCTGTTCAGTTTTAGTTTTGTGCCTGTGGGGTACAGACACAGTTTTTATTTCTCTTTAGATTTTCTGTTTATTTTTTTTTATTTTTTTTCACAAATACCTAGTCCCTGTTTACAGGTGACAGGTATAACAGTGGAAGGGGTTAGTATCCCATTCCAGACTGCTGCATGGAGGCCACTATACCTTGGTCACTGGGGCCTTCAGAGAGAGAGAGAGAGAAGAAAGCAGCATCAGGTACTGGACAGCCACAATCTGTCATTGACAGTATTGGGCTGTCCCTATTTCCTATTGCTAATGGGGAATTTATTCTTATCTATACATCGTTCCCCCGCCGCTGCCCCCCCCCCCCCCCCCCCCCCCGGAGCGCGCGACCATCCACAGACAGCCGGATGGCTGAACTGGGGTGGAATGTGATGTGGACGGACTGTGTTTAGGTCCGGGAGGGTGTTATTCACTCCCTGGACCGTTGCTGTGCTGCCGTGACAACCGCTGTGTAGCGGCGCACGGGAGCCGAACTTCCGGTTTTGACGGAGAGTGAGAGGAGTGACGTCAGGCGGGCAGAGCCGTCTTCCCGCTCAGCTCTGCCCGCGCGCGCGCTGCTGGTCACGGCGCCATCTTCTCTGCCTGCAGACAGGGGGACGCTGTGCTACGGAGGGGGATTACACTACACAAAAACCGCAAGTATAAAAGGGGGGGGGGGATCACACAAACTTGGGGGACAGGACATAGTACACCAGAGTACAGGATGACCAGTAAGCCAGAGAAACCTACAAAGGGAAAAACAACCTCAGTGGTTTATTTCTCATGTTCACAATGTGGCACAAAGCTGGCTAAGGGGAGTGCTGATGTACATCATGCTCGGGTGCACCAGCGGCAGATCAGCAGGCCAGATCCACAGATCAGTCAATGCCCCCTTGGGTCAAGGCCATGGTGGATGCAATTTCAGATTTGCGTCAGTCAAGGTCGGAAGCAGCTTTGGCCCAGACTCAGGTGGAACCGCTGTGGGCCCAGAATATGGGAAAGTGTCTCACTGATTTGACTCAGTCTGTAAATAAATTTGTAAATTCGGCCAGTAGTTCGGCGGCTTCTAAGCGAACGCAGCCGTTGCCCGCTATTGCGTTTCTGGGAGAGGAGTTGGATACTCTGACATCTCCATTGGAAGAAGGGGAGGTAGATCCTGAATGGGACGAAAATTCGGCTTGGGAAGATGAGGATTTATCTACTAGTTCAGGTGTTAGGCTACTAATCGAAGCCATTCGTCAGACCCTTAATATTCAGGATGAGGCAGTAGCCGAGACTTCTTCCCCTTTCTTCAAACGACAGAAGAGACAGGTTACTGCCTTCCCTTCTTACTCGCACTTTGCGGATATTTTAAAAGAACCCTGGCTAAAACCGGATTCGCGTTTCCAAGCTCCTAAAAAGTTAAAATTTCTATATCCTTTTACAGAGGAGGATACAAAATTTTGGGAAACTGCCCCAAAGGTAGACGCTCCTATTTCGCATTTAGCAAAAGCTACGGTTATTCCGTCAGTACAGTCTGTGACTTTAAAAGACTCTACCGATAGGAAGATAGAAGCATTACTAAAATCTATGTTTTCCTTATCAGGTGTCTCTCTCCGTCCAGTTCTGGCGAGTGCCTGGGTGCTTAAAGCCGTTGATGAGTGGCTTGCACAGGTTGTATCTGGGATGCAGTCAGACGATCCGTCGGAGGCCATTCAATTAGCAGAACAGATTTCTGAGGCCCTTACTTACGTGGGTGAAGCTTTATTGGATTCGGTGGCGCTACAGTCCCGTGTTTCTGCCTTAACAGTATCCGCAAGACGATCTCTTTGGCTTAGGGTTTGGAATGCTGATTCGGACTCAAAGCAGACCTTGACGGCAGTTCCTTTTGAAGGCGAGTTTCTCTTTGGATCAGAGTTAAAGAAGATCATTTCAGATACTACGGGAGGAAAGAGCCCTTTCCTTCCGTCTGCTCCTAACAAACCAAAACCTACAAGATTTCGGTCCTTTCGTACGCAGGGCAGAGGTAACTTCCAGTCCTTTCGACCCTTCTCCAGATTTCCACGGAGGGGATCATTCAGAGGTAGAGGAGCTCAGGCTACTCGCAGACCGGCCAGTAAGCCTGCCGACAAGCCTGAGGCATGACGCTTCGGGCCCTCTGGAGGGATCAATACAGGTTGGGGCTCGTTTACTTCACTTCAGGGAAGTGTGGCTCCTATCGAAACCAGATCGGTGGGTAATAGGGGTCATTTCCAGAGGATATATGTTGGATTTCGAAGAGACAGTCCCAACCCGACTATTTGTCACACCTCTCCCAGACGACCCCTCCAGACGTCAAGCTCTCCTTCAGGCAACAGCAACATTATTACAAAATGGAGTAATTCTTCCGGTCCCAGCTCCTCAGAGAGGTCGGGGCTTTTACTCGGGTCTTTTTCTCGTAGACAAGCCGGACGGTTCGTTTCGACCCATTCTAAATCTAAAAGCTCTCAATCCGTACCTTTCATCCCAAAAATTCAGGATGGAATTCATTCGCTCCATTATCGCAGCCATGGAGCCAGGGGAATATTTGGCTTCAATAGACATAAAGGACGCATACCTACATGTTCCAATTTGGATAGGACATCAATCCCTTCTGAGATTTGCAGTAGGTCCGTGGCATTTTCAGTTTCGGGCCCTTCCCTTTGGTCTCTCTACGGCTCCCCGGGTTTTTACGAAGGTCCTGGGTCATGTCGTCGCAGTTCTCCGTTGCAAAGGGGTCAACATCACCCCATACTTGGACGACCTGTTGATCAAGGCCCCGTCACCGGAGATTCTCACTCAGAACCTGCGTCTAATGATAGAGACTCTACAGTCGTTCGGGTGGATAATCAATTTTCCAAAGTCGTCTTTACTCCCGTCACAGAAAATGGTTTTTCTGGGTCTTCTATTCGACACCAACAGCCAGAAGGTGTTTCTTCCTACAGACAAGATTCAGGACTTACAAGCCAGAATCAGAACCCTGTTAAAATTGCCGGCAGTGTCAGTCCTCAGATGCATGCAGGTACTGGGCAAGATGGTGTCCTCATTCGAGGCAGTTCCATACGCCAGATTCCACGCCCAACCTCTTCAAGCTCAGATTCTCCACTGTTGGACTCGGACGGATTCACGTCTCGAACTGCAGTTGATACGCTTGTCGATAAGAACTCGTCAGTCGCTCTACTGGTGACTTCACAGTCACAATCTGAGGAAGGGTGCGCCGTTCACGGTCTGGTCTTGGATGATGGTAACCACGGACGCAAGCCTCAGCGGTTGGGGAGCAGTGTTCCAGACTCATCATTTACAGGGGCGCTGGAGCAATCAAGAGTCAAAACTACAGATCAACATTCTGGAATTGAGAGCGATCCGGTATGCTCTCATTCGGATTCAGACCATGGTGCAGGGCCATCCAGTTCGGGTGCAATCCGACAATGCCACGGCAGTGGCTTACATCAACAAACAGGGAGGAACTCGCAGCTGGTCCGCAATGAGAGAGGTTGCTCAGATTCTCACGTGGGCGGAGCATTGGATTCCCGTGATTTCAGCAATTCACATTCCGGGAGTCGAAAACTGGGAAGCAGATTTTTTGAGTCGTCACACGATTCATCCGGGAGAATGGGAACTTCACCAGGAAGTGTTTCTTTCTCTAGTGGATCGCTGGGGAATGCCAGACATAGACCTGATGGCGTCACGCCTCAACAAAAAACTTCCTGTTTACGGATCAAGAACTCAGGATCCTCAAGCATTTCTGATCGATGCACTAACAGCTCCGTGGCAATTTCAGCTGGGTTACGTGTTCCCACCAATTCCATTGCTCCCACGTCTACTCCAACGCATTCGGCGAGAAGGCCTTGCAGTAATTCTGGTGGCTCCGGATTGGCCGCGCCGACAGTGGTACACTCTTCTAAGCAGCATGGTCGTCGGAGATCCCTTTCGCCTCCCTCTGCGACCAGATCTTCTTCTTCAAGGACCTTGTCGCCACCCAGATTTAAATCGGCTGGCTTTGACGGCTTGGTTCTTGAATCCAACATTTTGAAGGCAAAGGGTCTTTCTCGTGCGGTTGTTCAGACAATGATTCGGGCTAGAAAGCCGGTGACTTCTGGCATTTACCATAGAGTATGGCGTATTTACATTGCTTGGTGCGAGAAAAGGAACTTGACTCCGCATTTGTTTAGACTTCCTCGCCTGCTCTCCTTTCTCCAGGAGGGTCTTGACAAAGGTTTAAAACTTTCTTCCCTGAAGGGTCAGGTTTCGGCCTTGTCGGTTCTTTTTCAAAAGAAATTAGCAATCATCCCAGAGGTTCAAACATTCCTGCAGGGAGTACTTCAAATTCAACCACCTTTTGTTCCTCCGATTCCTCCCTGGGATTTAAACTTGGTACTTAAGGCTCTTCAAAATTCTCCATTTGAACCTCTAGAATCTGTGGAACTACGTTATCTAACACAAAAAGTTGTTTTTCTTTTGGCGATTGCCTCAGCTAGACGAGTGTCTGATAGTGATGAGCGCCTGAAATTTTTCGGGTTTTGTGTTTTGGTTTTGGGTTCGGTTCCGCGGCCGTGTTTTGGGTTCGACCGCGTTTTGGCAAAACCTCACCGAATTTTTTTTGTCGGATTCGGGTGTGTTTTGGATTCGGGTGTTTTTTTCAAAAAACCCTAAAAAACAGCTTAAATCATAGAATTTGGGGGTCATTTTGATCCCATATTATTATTAACCTCAAAAACCATAATTTCCACTCATTTTCAGTCTATTCTGAATACCTCACACCTCACAATATTATTTTTAGTCCTAAAATTTGCACCGAGGTCGCTGGATGACTAAGCTAAGCGACCCTAGTGGCCGACACAAACACCTGGCCCATCTAGGAGTGGCACTGCAGTGTCACGCAGGATGTCCCTTCCAAAAAACCCTCCCCAAACAGCACATGACGCAAAGAAAAAAAGAGGCGCAATGAGGTAGCTGTGTGAGTAAGATTAGCGACCCTAGTGGCCGACACAAACACCGGGCCCATTTAGGAGTGGCACTGCAGTGTCACGCAGGATGTCCCTTCCAAAAAACCCTCCCCAAACAGCACATGACGCAAAGAAAAAAAGAGGCGCAATGAGGTAGCTGTGTGAGTAAGATTAGCGACCCTAGTGGCCGACACAAACACCGGGCCCATCTAGGAGTGGCACTGCAGTGTCACGCAGGATGTCCCTTCCAAAAAACCCTCCCCAAACAGCACATGACGCAAAGAAAAAAAGAGGCGCAATGAGGTAGCTGTGTGAGTAAGATTAGCGACCGTAGTGGCCGACACAAACACCGGGCCCATCTAGGAGTGGCACTGCAGTGTCACGCAGGATGGCCCTTCCAAAAAACCCTCCCCAAACAGCACATGACGCAAAGAAAAAAAGAGGCGCAATGAGGTAGCTGACTGTGTGAGTAAGATAAGCGACCCTAGTGGCCGACACAAACACCGGGCCCATCTAGGAGTGGCACTGCAGTGTCACGCAGGATGTCCCTTCCAAAAAACCCTCCCCAAACAGCACATGACGCAAAGAAAAAAAGAGGCGCAATGAGGTAGCTGTGTGAGTAAGATTAGCGACCGTAGTGGCCGACACAAACACCGGGCCCATCTAGGAGTGGCACTGCAGTGTCACGCAGGATGGCCCTTCCAAAAAACCCTCCCCAAACAGCACATGACGCAAAGAAAAAAAGAGGCGCAATGAGGTAGCTGACTGTGTGAGTAAGATAAGCGACCCTAGTGGCCGACACAAACACCGGGCCCATCTAGGAGTGGCACTGCAGTGTCACGCAGGATGTCCCTTCCAAAAAACCCTCCCCAAACAGCACATGACGCAAAGAAAAAAAGAGGCGCAATGAGGTAGCTGTGTGAGTAAGATTAGCGACCGTAGTGGCCGACACAAACACCGGGCCCATTTAGGAGTGGCACTGCAGTGTCACGCAGGATGTCCCTTCCAAAAAACCCTCCCCAAACAGCACATGACGCAAAGAAAAAAAGAGGCGCAATGAGGTAGCTGTGTGAGTAAGATTAGCGACCCTAGTGGCCGACACAAACACCGGGCCCATCTAGGAGTGGCACTGCAGTGTCACGTAGGATGTCCCTTCCAAAAAACCCTCCCCAAACAGCACATGACGCAAAGAAAAAAAGAGGCGCAATGAGGTAGCTGTGTGAGTAAGATTAGCGACCGTAGTGGCCGACACAAACACCGGGCCCATTTAGGAGTGGCACTGCAGTGTCACGCAGGATGTCCCTTCCAAAAAACCCTCCCCAAACAGCACATGACGCAAAGAAAAAAAGAGGCGCAATGAGGTAGCTGTGTGAGTAAGATTAGCGACCCTAGTGGCCGACACAAACACCGGGCCCATCTAGGAGTGGCACTGCAGTGTCACGCAGGATGTCCCTTCCAAAAAACCCTCCCCAAACAGCACATGACGCAAAGAAAAAAAGAGGCGCAATGAGGTAGCTGTGTGAGTAAGATTAGCGACCGTAGTGGCCGACACAAACACCGGGCCCATTTAGGAGTGGCACTGCAGTGTCACGCAGGATGTCCCTTCCAAAAAACCCTCCCCAAACAGCACATGACGCAAAGAAAAAAAGAGGCGCAATGAGGTAGCTGTGTGAGTAAGATTAGCGACCCTAGTGGCCGACACAAACACCGGGCCCATCTAGGAGTGGCACTGCAGTGTCACGCAGGATGGCCCTTCCAAAAAACCCTCCCCAAACAGCACATGACGCAAAGAAAAAAAGAGGCGCAATGAGGTAGCTGACTGTGTGAGTAAGATAAGCGACCCTAGTGGCCGACACAAACACCGGGCCCATTTAGGAGTGTCACTGCAGTGTCACGCAGGATGTCCCTTCCAAAAAACCCTCCCCAAACAGCACATGACGCAAAGAAAAATAAAAGAAAAAAGAGGTGCAAGATGGAATTGTCCTTGGGCCCTCCCACCCACCCTTATGTTGTATAAACAAAACAGGACATGCACACTTTAACCAACCCATCATTTCAGTGACAGGGTCTGCCACACGACTGTGACTGATATGACGGGTTGGTTTGGACCCCCCCCAAAAAAGAAGCAATTAATCTCTCCTTGCACAAACTGGCTCTACAGAGGCAAGATGTCCACCTCATCATCATCCTCCGATATATCACCGTGTACATCCCCCTCCTCACAGATTATCAATTCGTCCCCACTGGAATCCACCATCTCAGCTCCCTGTGTACTTTGTGGAGGCAATTGCTGCTGGTCAATGTCTCCGCGGAGGAATTGATTATAATTCATTTTAATGAACATCATCTTCTCCACATTTTCTGGATGTAACCTCGTACGCCGATTGCTGACAAGGTGAGCGGCGGCACTAAACACTCTTTCGGAGTACACACTTGTGGGAGGGCAACTTAGGTAGAATAAAGCCAGTTTGTGCAAGGGCCTCCAAATTGCCTCTTTTTCCTGCCAGTATAAGTATGGACTGTGTGACGTGCCTACTTGGATGCGGTCACTCATATAATCCTCCACCATTCTTTCAATGGGGAGAGAATCATATGCAGTGACAGTAGACGACATGTCCGTAATCGTTGTCAGGTCCTTCAGTCCGGACCAGATGTCAGCATCAGCAGTCGCTCCAGACTGCCCTGCATCACCGCCAGCGGGTGGGCTCGGAATTCTGAGCCTTTTCCTCGCACCCCCAGTTGCGGGAGAATGTGAAGGAGGAGATGTTGACAGGTCGCGTTCCGCTTGACTTGACAATTTTCTCACCAGCAGGTCTTTCAACCCCAGCAGACTTGTGTCTGCCGGAAAGAGAGATCCAAGGTAGGCTTTAAATCTAGGATCGAGCATGGTGGCTAAAATGTAGTGCTCTGATTTCAACAGATTGACCACCCGTGAATCCTGGTTAAGCGAATTAAGGGCTCCATCCACAAGTCCCACATGCCTAGCGGAATCGCTCCGTGTTAGCTCCTCCTTCAATGTCTCCAGCTTCTTCTGCAAAAGCCTGATGAGGGGAATGACCTGACTCAGGCTGGCAGTGTCTGAACTGACTTCACGTGTGGCAAGTTCAAAGGGCAGCAGAACCTTGCACAACGTTGAAATCATTCTCCACTGCGCTTGAGACAGGTGCATTCCACCTCCTATATCGTGCTCAATTGTATAGGCTTGAATGGCCTTTTGCTGCTCCTCCAACCTCTGAAGCATATAGAGGGTTGAATTCCACCTCGTTACCACTTCTTGCTTCAGATGATGGCAGGGCAGGTTCAGTAGTTTTTGGTGGTGCTCCAGTCTTCTGTACGTGGTGCCTGTACGCCGAAAGTGTCCCGCAATTCTTCTGGCCACCGACAGCATCTCTTGCACGCCCCTGTCGTTTTTTAAATAATTCTGCACCACCAAATTCAAGGTATGTGCAAAACATGGGACGTGCTGGAATTTGCCCATATTTAATGCACACACAATATTGCTGGCGTTGTCCGATGCCACAAATCCACAGGAGAGTCCAATTGGGGTAAGCCATTCCGCGATGATCTTCCTCAGTTGCCGTAAGAGGTTTTCAGCTGTGTGCGTATTCTGGAAAGCGGTGATACAAAGCGTAGCCTGCCTAGGAAAGAGTTGGCGTTTGCGAGATGCTGCTACTGGTGCCGCCGCTGCTGTTCTTGCGGCGGGAGTCCATACATCTACCCAGTGGGCTGTCACAGTCATATAGTCCTGACCCTGCCCTGCTCCACTTGTCCACATGTCCGTGGTTAAGTGGACATTGGGAACAGCTGCATTTTTTAGGACACTGGTGACTCTTTTTCTGAGGTCTGTGTACATTTTCGGTATCGCCTGCCTAGAGAAATGGAACCTAGATGGTATTTGGTACCGGGGACACAGTACCTCCAACAAGTCTCTAGTTGGCTCTGCAGTAATGATGGATACCGGAACCATGTTTCTCACCACCCAGGATGCCAAGGCCTCAGTTATCCGCTTTGCAGTAGGATGACTGCTGTGATATTTCATCTTCCTCGCAAAGGACTGTTGGACAGTCAATTGCTTGGTGGAAGTAGTAAAAGTGGTCTTACGACTTCCCCTCTGGGATGACCATCGACTCCCAGCAGCAACAACAGCAGCGCCAGCAGCAGTAGGCGTTACACGCAAGGATGCATCGGAGGAATCCCAGGCAGGAGAGGAATCATCAGAATTGCCAGTGACATGGCCTGCAGGACTATTGGAATTCCTGGGGAAGGAGGAAATTGACACTGAGGGAGTTGGTGGGGTGGTTTGCGTGAGCTTGGTTACAAGAGGAAGGGATTTACTGGTCAGTGGACTGCTTCCGCTGTCACCCAAAGTTTTTGAACTTGTCACTGACTTATTATGAATGCGCTGCAGGTGACGTATAAGGGAGGATGTTCCGAGGTGGTTAACGTCCTTACCCCTACTTATTACAGCTTGACAAAGGGAACACACGGCTTGACACCTGTTGTCCGCATTTCTGTTGAAATACCTCCACACCGAAGAGCTGATTTTTTTGGTATTTTCACCAGGCATGTCAACGGCCATATTCCTCCCACGGACAACAGGTGTCTCCCCGGGTGCCTGACTTAAACAAACCACCTCACCATCAGAATCCTCCTGGTCAATTTCCTCCCCGGCGCCAGCAACACCCATATCCTCCTCATCCTGGTGTACTTCAACACTGACATCTTCAATCTGACTATCAGGAACTGGACTGCGGGTGCTCCTTCCAGCACTTGCAGGGGGCGTGCAAATGGTGGAAGGCGCATGCTCTTCACGTCCAGTGTTGGGAAGGTCAGGCATCGCAACCGACACAATTGGACTCTCCTTGTGGATTTGGGATTTCGAAGAACGCACAGTTCTTTGCGGTGCTACTGCTTTTGCCAGCTTGAGTCTTTTCATTTTTCTAGCGAGAGGCTGAGTGCCTCCATCCTCATGTGAAGCTGAACCACTAGCCATGAACATAGGCCAGGGCCTCAGCCGTTCCTTGCCACTCCGTGTGGTAAATGGCATATTGGCAAGTTTACGCTTCTCCTCCGACAATTTTATTTTAGGTTTTGGAGTCCTTTTTTTACTGATATTTGGTGTTTTGGATTTGACATGCTCTGTACTATGACATTGGGCATCGGCCTTGGCAGACGACGTTGCTGGCATTTCATCGTCTCGGCCATGACTAGTGGCAGCAGCTTCAGCACGAGGTGGAAGTGGATCTTGATCTTTCCCTAATTTTGGAACCTCAACATTTTTGTTCTCCATATTTTAATAGGCACAACTAAAAGGCACCTCAGGTAAACAATGGAGATGGATGGATACTAGTATACAATTATGGACGGACTGCCGAGTGCCGACACAGAGGTAGCTACAGCCGTGGACTACCGTACTGTACTGTGTCTGCTGCTAATATAGACTGGTTGATAAAGAGATGTAGTAGTATGTATGTATAAAGAAGAAAGAAAAAAAAACCACGGGTAGGTGGTATACAATTATGGACGGACTGCCGAGTGCCGACACAGAGGTAGCTACAGCCGTGAACTACCATACTGTACTGTGTCTGCTGCTAATATAGACTGGTTGATAAAGAGATGTAGTAGTATGTATGTATAAAGAAGAAAGAAAAAAAAACCTCGGGTAGGTGGTATACAATTATGGACGGACTGCCGAGTGCCGACACAGAGGTAGCTACAGCCGTGGACTACCGTACTGTACTGTGTCTGCTGCTAATATAGACTGGTTGATAAAGAGATGTAGTAGTATGTATGTATAAAGAAGAAAGAAAAAAAACCTCGGGTAGGTGGTATACAATTATGGACGGACTGCCGAGTGCCGACACAGAGGTAGCTACAGCCGTGAACTACCGTACTGTACTGTGTCTGCTGCTAATATAGACTGGTTGATAAAGAGATGTAGTAGTATGTATGTATAAAGAAGAAAGAAAAAAAAACCACGGGTAGGTGGTATACAATTATGGACGGACTGCCGAGTGCCGACACAGAGGTAGCTACAGCCGTGGACTACCGTACTGTACTGTGTCTGCTGCTAATATAGACTGGTTGATAAAGAGATGTAGTAGTATGTATGTATAAAGAAGAAAGAAAAAAAAACCACGGGTAGGTGGTATACAATTATGGACGGACTGCCGAGTGCCGACACAGAGGTAGCTACAGCCGTGAACTACCGTACTGTACTGTGTCTGCTGCTAATATAGACTGGTTGATAAAGAGATGTAGTAGTATGTATGTATAAAGAAGAAAGAAAAAAAAACCACGGGTAGGTGGTATACAATTATGGACGGACTGCCGAGTGCCGACACAGAGGTAGCTACAGCCGTGAACTACCGTACTGTACTGTGTCTGCTGCTAATATAGACTGGTTGATAAAGAGATGTAGTAGTATGCATGTATAAAGAAGAAAGAAAAAAAAACCACGGGTAGGTGGTATACAATTATGGACGGACTGCCGAGTGCCGACACAGAGGTAGCTACAGCCGTGGACTACCGTACTGTACTGTGTCTGCTGCTAATATAGACTGGTTGATAAAGAGATGTAGTAGTATGTATGTATAAAGAAGAAAGAAAGAAAAACCTCGGGTAGGTGGTATACAATTATGGACGGACTGCCGAGTGCCGACACAGAGGTAGCTACAGCCGTGAACTACCGTACTGTACTGTGTCTGCTGCTAATATAGACTGGTTGATAAAGAGATGTAGTAGTATGTATGTATAAAGAAGAAAGAAAAAAAAACCACGGGTAGGTGGTATACAATTATGGACGGACTGCCGAGTGCCGACACAGAGGTAGCTACAGCCGTGGACTACCGTACTGTACTGTGTCTGCTGCTAATATAGACTGGTTGATAAAGAGATGTAGTAGTATGTATGTATAAAGAAGAAAGAAAAAAAAACCACGGGTAGGTGGTATACAATTATGGACGGACTGCCGAGTGCCGACACAGAGGTAGCTACAGCCGTGGACTACCGTACTGTACTGTGTCTGCTGCTAATATAGACTGGTTGATAAAGAGATGTAGTAGTATGTATGTATAAAGAAGAAAGAAAAAAAAACCACGGGTAGGTGGTATACAATTATGGATGGACTGCCGAGTGCCGACACAGAGGTAGCTACAGCCGTGAACTACCGTACTGTGTCTGCTGCGACTGGATGATAAATAATGATATAAAAAATATATATATATCACTACTGCAGCCGGACAGGTATATATTATATAATGACGGACCTGCTGGACACTGTCTGTCAGCAGAATGAGTTTTTTATAGAATAAAAAAAAAAACACCACACAAGTGAAGTCACACGACGAGTGTTTAACTTTTTCAGGCAATCACAATATAGTATACTACTAACTATACTGGTGGTCAGTGTGGTCAGGTCACTGGTCAGTCACACTGGCAGTGGCACTCCTGCAGCAAAAGTGTGCACTGTTTAATTTTAATATAATATGTACTCCTGGCTCCTGCTATAACCTATAACTGGCACTGCAGTGCTCCCCAGTCTCCCCCACAATTATAAGCTGTGTGAGCTGAGCACAGTCAGATATATATACATAGATGATGCAGCACACTGGGCTGAGCAGTGCACACAGATATGGTATGTGACTGAGTCACTGTGTGTATCGTTTTTTTCAGGCAGAGAACGGATATATTAAATAAAACTGCACTGTCTGGTGGTCACTGTGGTCAGTCACTAGTAAACTCTGCACTCTCTACACTTCTACAGTACTCCTAAGCTCCAGTAAATCAGGTCAATCTCTCTCTCTCTCTCTTCTAATCTAAATGGAGAGGACGCCAGCCACGTCCTCTCCCTATCAATCTCAATGCACGTGTGAAAATGGCGGCGACGCGCGGCTCCTTATATAGAATCCGAGTCTCGCGAGAATCCGACAGCGTCATGATGACGTTCGGGCGCGCTCGGGTTAACCGAGCAAGGCGGGAGGATCCGAGTCTGCTCGGACCCGTGAAAAAAAACATGAAGTTCGGGCGGGTTCGGATTCAGAGAAACCGAACCCGCTCATCTCTAGTGTCTGAGTTGGCGGCTCTTTCTTGCAGGCCGCCCTTGTTAGTGTTTCATGAAAATCGGGTAGTGCTGTGGACAAAGCCTTCATTTCTTCCAAAGGTTGTTTCAGCATTCCATTTAAATCAGGACATCGTTCTTCCAGCTTTTAATCCGTCATCTTCTCAGGGGGAGGATTCCCATTTGGCTCTCTTGGATGTTGTTCGGGCCTTACGTATTTATTTGTCTCGCACGGAGTCTTTCCGTCGTACGGATTCCTTGTTGGTATTGATTGATGCTCCCAAACGAGGTTGGCCTGCCTCTAAGAACACTGTGGCCCGTTGGGTAACTTCGGCCATCAGACAGGCTTACGTGTCCTCAAACGTTTCGGTTCCTGACTCAATTAGGGCTCATTCGACTAGAGCAGTTGGAGCGTCTTGGGCTGTTCGCGGTGGTGCATCTGTTGAGCAACTATGCAGGGCGGCGACCTGGTCGTCAGTCCATACGTTCACAAAGTTTTACCGGTTTCATACTTTTGGTTTGGAGACTGCCTCTGTTGGGCGTCGTATTTTACAGACGGCTATGCCGTCAACGTCTCCCTCCTCTCATTAGCTTGCTTTGGGAAGTCCCACAAGTAACGGCGCAGCGTCCCCCAGATGGAGGACAGAGAAATTGGGATTTTTGTTTACTTACCGTAAAATCTCTTTCTCTGAGTCCATCTGGGGGACGCTGCGATCCCTCCCATAGGTTGTCTGGTTTAATTGGTTAATTTTTTATTCTGGTCTATCTCCTTTGGCTTGGCTAAACGTTAACTGAACAGGGCTGAGCAGGAAGGAGATGGGAGGGGTTAGAGGGGGGAGGAGTCAGCTTTTGATAGTTCTGTGCCAAACTCCACTACCACACACCTCTAACCCACAAGTAACGGCGCAGCGTCCCCCAGATGGACTCAGAGAAAGAGATTTTACGGTAAGTAAACAAAAATCCCAATTTCATGTTTGGCGTGTTGGGAGCCCTAGAGTGCTCACTCATTGCTTGGTTTTCCAGGAGGTAAATAATACCTATCTCTTTTCCAGACAAATGAGGTTTAGACTAGAGATGAGCGCCTGAAATTTTTCGGGTTTTGTGTTTTGGTTTTGGGTTCGGTTCCGCGGCCGTGTTTTGGGTTCGAACGCGTTTTGGCAAAACCTCACCGAATTATTTTTGTCGGATTCGGGTGTGTTTTGGATTCGGGTGTTTTTTTCCAAAAACACTAAAAAACAGCTTAAATCATAGAATTTGGGGGTCATTTTGATCCCAAAGTATTATTAACCTCAAAAACCATAATTTACACTCATTTTCAGTCTATTCTGAATACCTCACACCTCACAATATTATTTTTAGTCCTAAAATTTGCACCGAGGTCGCTGTGTGAGTAAGATAAGCGACCCTAGTGGCCGACACAAACACCGGGCCCATCTAGGAGTGGCACTGCAGTGTCACGCAGGATGTCCCTTCCAAAAAACCCTCCCCAAACAGCACATGACGCAAAGAAAAAAAGAGGCGCAATGAGGTAGCTGTGTGAGTAAGATTAGCGACCCTAGTGGCCGACACAAACACCGGGCCCATCTAGGAGTGGCACTGCAGTGTCACGCAGGATGGCCCTTCCAAAAAACCCTCCCCAAACAGCACATGACGCAAAGAAAAAAAGAGGCGCAATGAGGTAGCTGACTGTGTGAGTAAGATTAGCGACCCTAGTGGCCGACACAAACACCGGGCACATCTAGGAGTGGCACTGCAGTGTCACGCAGGATGTCCCTTCCAAAAAACCCTCCCCAAACAGCACATGACGCAAAGAAAAAAAGAGGCGCAATGAGGTAGCTGTGTGAGTAAGATTAGCGACCCTAGTGGCCGACACAAACACCGGGCCCATCTAGGAGTGGCACTGCAGTGTCACGCAGGATGTCCCTTCCAAAAAACCCTCCCCAATCAGCACATGATGCAAAGAAAAAGAAAAGAAAAAAGAGGTGCAAGATGGAATTATCCTTGGGCCCTCCCACCCACCCTTATGTTGTATAAACAAAACAGGACATGCACACTTTAACCAACCCATCATTTCAGTGACAGGGTCTGCCACACGACTGTGACTGATATGACGGGTTGGTTTGGACCCCCCCCAAAAAAGAAGCAATTAATCTCTCCTTGCACAAACTGGCTCTACAGAGGCAAGATGTCCACCTCATCTTCACCCTCCGATATATCACCGTGTACATCCCCCTCCTCACAGATTATCAATTCGTCCCCACTGGAATCCACCATCTCAGCTCCCTGTGTACTTTGTGGAGGCAATTGCTGCTGGTCAATGTCTCCGCGGAGGAATTGATTATAATTCATTTTAATGAACATCATCTTCTCCACATTTTCTGGATGTAACCTCGTACGCCGATTGCTGACAAGGTGAGCGGCGGCACTAAACACTCTTTCGGAGTACACACTTGTGGGAGGGCAACTTAGGTAGAATAAAGCCAGTTTGTGCAAGGGCCTCCAAATTGCCTCTTTTTCCTGCCAGTATAAGTACGGACTGTGTGACGTGCCTACTTGGATGCGGTCACTCATATAATCCTCCACCATTCTATCAATGTTGAGAGAATCATATGCAGTGACAGTAGACGACATGTCCGTAATCGTTGTCAGGTCTTTCAGTCCGGACCAGATGTCAGCATCAGCAGTCGCTCCAGACTGCCCTGCATCACCGCCAGCGGGTGGGCTCGGAATTCTGAGCCTTTTCCTCGCACCCCCAGTTGCGGGAGAATGTGAATGAGGAGATGTTGACAGGTCGCGTTCCGCTTGACTTGACAATTTTGTCACCAGCAGGTCTTTCAACCCCAGCAGACCTGTGTCTGCCGGAAAGAGAGATCCAAGGTAGGCTTTAAATCTAGGATCGAGCACGGTGGCCAAAATGTAGTGCTCTGATTTCAACAGATTGACCACCCGTGAATCCTTGTTAAGCGAATTAAGGGCTGCATCCACAAGTCCCACATGCCTAGCGGAATCGCTCCGTGTTAGCTCCTTCTTCAATGCCTCCAGCTTCTTCTGCAAAAGCCTGATGAGGGGAATGACCTGACTCAGGCTGGCAGTGTCTGAACTGACTTCACGTGTGGCAAGTTCAAAGGGCATCAGAACCTTGCACAACGTTGAAATCATTCTCCACTGCACTTGAGACAGGTGCATTCCATCTCCTATATCGTGCTCAATTGTATAGGCTTGAATGGCCTTTTGCTGCTCCTCCAACCTCTGAAGCATATAGAGGGTTGAATTCCACCTCGTTACCACTTCTTGCTTCAGATGATGGCAGGGCAGGTTCAGTAGTTTTTGGTGGTGCTCCAGTCTTCTGTACGTGGTGCCTGTACGCCGAAAGTGTCCCGCAATTTTTCTGGCCACCGACAGCATCTCTTGCACGCCCCTGTCGTTTTTTAAAAAATTCTGCACCACCAAATTCAAGGTATGTGCAAAACATGGGACGTGCTGGAATTTGCCCATATTTAATGCACACACAATATTGCTGGCGTTGTCCGATGCCACAAATCCACAGGAGAGTCCAATTGGGGTAAGCCATTCCGCGATGATCTTCCTCAGTTGCCGTAAGAGGTTTTCAGCTGTGTGCGTATTCTGGAAAGCGGTGATACAAAGCGTAGCCTGCCTAGGAAAGAGTTGGCGTTTGCGAGATGCTGCAACTGGTGCCGCCGCTGCTGTTCTTGCGGCGGGAGTCCATACATCTACCCAGTGGGCTGTCACAGTCATATAGTCCTGACCCTGCCCTGCTCCACTTGTCCACATGTCCGTGGTTAAGTGGACATTGGGTACAACTGCATTTTTTAGGACACTGGTGAGTCTTTTTCTGACGTCCGTGTACATTCTCGGTATCGCCTGCCTAGAGAAGTGGAACCTAGATGGTATTTGGTAACGGGGGCACACTGCCTCAATAAATTGTCTAGTTCCCTGTGAACTAACGGCGGATACCGGACGCACGTCTAACACCAACATAGTTGTCAAGGACTCAGTTATCCGCTTTGCAGTAGGATGACTGCTGTGATATTTCATCTTCCTCGCAAAGGACTGTTGAACAGTCAATTGCTTACTGGAAGTAGTACAAGTGGGCTTACGACTTCCCCTCTGGGATGACCATCGACTCCCAGCGGCAACAACAGCAGCGCCAGCAGCAGTAGGCGTTACACGCAAGGATGCATCGGAGGAATCCCAGGCAGGAGAGGACTCGTCAGACTTGCCAGTGACATGGCCTGCAGGACTATTGGCATTCCTGGGGAAGGAGGAAATTGACACTGAGGGAGTTGGTGGGGTGGTTTGCGTGAGCTTGGTTACAAGAGGAAGGGATTTACTGGTCAGTGGACTGCTTCCGCTGTCACCCAAAGTTTTTGAACTTGTCACTGACTTATTATGAATGCGCTGCAGGTGACGTATAAGGGAGGATGTTCCGAGGTGGTTAACGTCCTTACCCCTACTTATTACAGCTTGACAAAGGGAACACACGGCTTGACACCTGTTGTCCGCATTTCTGGTGAAATACCTCCACACCGAAGAGCTGATTTTTTTGGTATTTTCACCTGGCATGTCAACGGCCATATTCCTCCCACGGACAACAGGTGTCTCCCCGGGTGCCTGACTTAAACAAACCACCTCACCATCAGAATCCTTCTGGTCAATTTCCTCCCCAGCGCCAGCAACACCCATATCCTCCTCATCCTGGTGTACTTCAACACTGACATCTTCAATCTGACTATCAGGAACTGGACTGCGGGTGCTCCTTCCAGCACTTGCAGGGGGCATGCAAATAGTGGAAGGCGCATGCTCTTCACGTCCAGTGTTGGGAAGGTCAGGCATCGCAACCGACACAATTGGACTCTCCTTGTGGATTTGGGATTTCAAAGAACGCACAGTTCTTTGCGGTGCTTTTGCCAGCTTGAGTCTTTTCAGTTTTCTAGCGAGAGGCTGAGTGCTTCCATCCTCATGTGAAGCTGAACCACTAGCCATGAACATAGGCCAGGGCCTCAGCCGTTCCTTGCCACTCCGTGTGGTAAATGGCATATTGGCAAGTTTACGCTTCTCCTCCGACAATTTTATTTTAGGTTTTGGAGTCCTTTTTTTTCTGATATTTGGTGTTTTGGATTTGACATGCTCTGTACTATGACATTGGGCATCGGCCTTGGCAGACGACGTTGCTGGCATTTCATCGTCTCGGCCATGACTAGTGGCAGCAGCTTCAGCACGAGGTGGAAGTGGATCTTGATCTTTCCCTAATTTTGGAACCTCAACTTTTTTGTTCTCCATATTTTATAGGCAGAACTAAAAGGCACCTCAGGTAAACAATGGAGATGGATGGATTGGATACTAGTATACAATTATGGACGGACTGCCACGGTTAGGTGGTATAAAAAAACCACGGTTAGGTGGTATATATTGTAATACAATTATGGATGGACGGACTGCCTGCCGAGTGCCGACACAGAGGTAGCCACAGCCGTGAACTACCGCACTGTACACTGGTTGATAAAGAGATAGTAGTATACTCGTAACAACTAGTATGACTGACTATGACGGTATAAAGAATGAAAAAAAAACCACGGTTAGGTGGTATATATTGTAATACAATTATGGATGGACGGACTGCCTGCCGAGTTCCGACACAGAGGTAGCCACAGCCGTGAACTACCGCACTGTACACTGGTTGATAAAGAGATAGTAGTATACTCGTAACAACTAGTATGACTGACTATGACGGTATAAAGAATGAAAAAAAAACCACGGTTAGGTGGTATATATTATAATACAATTATGGATGGACGGACTGCCTGCCGACTGCCGACACAGAGGTAGCCACAGCCGTGAACTACCGCACTGTACACTGGTTGATAAAGAGATAGTAGTATACTCGTAACAACTAGTATGACTGACTATGACGGTATAAAGAATGAAAAAAAAACCACGGTTAGGTGGTATATATTATAATAATACAATTATGGATGGACGGACTGCCTGCCGAGTTCCGACACAGAGGTAGCCACAGCCGTGAACTACCGCACTGTACACTGGTTGATAAAGAGATAGTAGTATACTCGTAACAACTAGTATGACTGACTATGACGGTATAAAGAATGGAAAAAAAACCACGGTTAGGTGGTATATATTATAATACAATTATGGATGGACGGACTGCCTGCCGAGTGCCGACACAGAGGTAGCCACAGCCGTGAACTACCGCACTGTACACTGGTTGATAAAGAGATAGTAGTATACTCGTAACAACTAGTATGACTGACTATGACGGTATAAAGAATGAAAAAAAAACCACGGTTAGGTGGTATATATTATAATACAATTATGGATGGACGGACTGCCTGCCGACTGCCGACACAGAGGTAGCCACAGCCGTGAACTACCGCACTGTACACTGGTTGATAAAGAGATAGTAGTATACTCGTAACAACTAGTATGACACTATGACGGTATAAAGAATGAAAAAAAAACCACGGTTAGGTGGTATATATTATAATACAATTATGGATGGACGGACTGCCTGCCGACTGCCGACACAGAGGTAGCCACAGCCGTGAACTACCGCACTGTACACTGGTTGATAAAGAGATAGTAGTATACTCGTAACAACTAGTATGACACTATGACGGTATAAAGAATGAAAAAAAAACCACGGTTAGGTGGTATATATTATAATAATACAATTATGGATGGACGGACTGCCTGCCGACTGCCGACACAGAGGTAGCCACAGCCGTGAACTACCGCACTGTACACTGGTTGATAAAGAGATAGTAGTATACTCGTAACAACTAGTATGACTATGACGACGGTATAAAGAAAGAAAAAAAAATACCACGGTTAGGTGGTATATAATTATACAATTATGGATGGACGGACTGCCTGCCGAGTGCCGACTGCCGACACAGAGGTAGCCACAGCCGTGAACTACCGCACTGTACTGTGTCTGCTGCTAATATAGACTGGTTGATAAAGAGATAGTATACAACAATATACTACTATACTGGTGGTCAGGCACTGGTCACCACTAGTCACACTGGCAGTGGCACTCCTGCAGCAAAAGTGTGCACTGTTTAATTTTAAATTAATATAATATTATGTACTCCTGGCTCCTGCTATAACAACCTGCAGTGCTCCCCAGTCTCCCCCACAATTATTATAAGCTTTTATACATTGATGTGCAGCACACTGGGCTGAGCTGAGTGCACACAGACTGAGTCACACTGTGTGACTGCTGTGTATCGTTTTTTTCAGGCAGAGAACGGATATAGCAGAGAACGGATATATTAAATAAAAGTTAACTTAACAACAACTGCACTGGTCACTGTGGTAAACTCTGTCTGCACAATCTCTCTCTCTCTCTCTCTCTTCTAATCTATTCTAATGGAGAGGACGCCAGCCACGTCCTCTCCCTATCAATCTCAATGCACGTGTGAAAATGGCGGCGACGCGCGGCTCCTTATATAGAATCCGAGTCTCGCGAGAATCCGACAGCGTCATGATGACGTTCGGGCGCGCTCGGGTTAACCGAGCAAGGCGGGAAGATCCGAGTCGCTCGGACCCGTGAAAAAAAAAGTGAAGTTCGTGCGGGTTCGGATTCAAAGAAACCGAACCCGCTCATCTCTAGTTTAGACACCACCAGCAGCAGCAGAAAGTGATAACAAGTAGGAGAGAGGAGCAACTGTTCCGATTCTGATGGGGAACTCAAAATTGTCCTGGATTAATTTCTCACAAGGAATTTGTGCCATGTTTGAAGGCAACATCTGGATAAGGAGAGGACTGTAGCTCAATCTAGAGCTTGTAAATCACTAGGCATGCACCTACACTAGTTCTTTGGACAGGCTGCCACTTCTTTAAGTTGGCATCAGCAATTACTTGTACCAAGATAACTACATCGTCTTCTAAGTGATGACACTAGATAAAGCCATCTGTCTGATAAAAGCGGTCTTTAATCCATAAGCATATAGATTGATGATCACTTAAACTGTACCTTTTACATTCTAGAAGTGTATTGATTCCAGTGACTACAAATAACATTCTGCAGTTCCATTACACAATCCCATAGTGGTAAAGACAGCAATATTTAATGAGCGTGAAAGAGACAGAGGCTTTGGCTTCGCCATTAAGTTAAACAAATGCAATAATCAATATCCCTTATCTAGAAGAGGAGACAAAGGGTTCTTATACTGTATTTTGTGTGGTGTTACCACTTAGCATCAGGATTGCTGATAAATGTAATTATAATGTACACATGGGAAACTATTGGATACGCAACTTGGCTTCATATCCTTGTTCCATTTACATGAATTACTTACAACAATTTATAACAGAGCTTATCAACCAGTGCTGTAAAAGTGTCTAGATACTGATAGATACATCATAGCTGGCTGGCACACTGTGGAAGAAATTCAGAGACGTTTTTTGAAGACAATTAATTCCTCCAATAAATTAAAAAGTAAAGTATAAATCACACAGCGGAAGAGTTTTATATTAACAATACCTGCTCCCACATGCTACCTACTAGATCTCTTGACTTTGTTGACACCTTCGTTATAGAAAAAGAAGTCTCAGGAGGACCATTGTATGTCTGGGTCAGTGCACAGGCTTGCAGTCTTCTAGGTAATGAACATTTAGAAAGAGTGCATGACTAGTTGCTGCGTTTACAGATGTACTTTGCTATTAGATATTCTGATCCATCTCATCAGCTGCTTAGTCATGTAGTTACGGCAGGTTGTGTGATGAGCTGCTGTGAGGAGGCCAAATTAAATGATATTGGGACCTATTTATGAAGAGTTACTGCAGCAAAATAAATACAGGTTTATTCTCCATATCCAAAATCCACAAAATCTGTGAGCAGAGCAGCGGTGAATAGATGTATGCGCACATCGTCTATTCCCCGACAGAGATGGACAGGGGGCATGGCTATCAGCTCACTGAACGCTGTTCATGCCCCCATACTGACGAAAATGGGGGTGTGGCCTGCCTGCGACCACGGCTCTTGCCATGAAGCCATGCCCCCTACCAGCAAGGCCATGCCCCCACCTGCAAAGCCACGCTCCTTCGGCACGCGAGAGTGTCCCTATTTGGGAAAATTACAAGTTGGGAGGTATGTTGCATAGAATTACCTTCAGACTATGGCCCTCATTCCGAGTTGTTCGCTCGCAAGCGGATTTTAGCAGATTTGCTCATGCTAAGCCGCCGCCTACTGGGAGTGAATCTTAGCATCTTAAAATTGCGAACGATGTATTCGCAATATTGCGATTACACACCTCGTAGCAGTTTCTGAGTAGCTTCAGACTTACTCGGCATCTGCGATCATTTCACTGCTTGTCGTTCCTGGTTTGACGTCACAAACACACCCAGCGTTCGGCCAGACACTCCTGTCGTTTCTCCGGCCACTCCTGCATTTTTTCCGGAAACGGTAGCGTTTTTTCCCACACGCCCATAAAACGGCCTGTTTCCGACCAGTAACACCCATTTCCTGTCAATCACATTACGATCGCCAGAACGATGAAAAAGCCGTGAGTAAAATTCCTAACTGCATAGCAAATTTACTTGGCGCAGTCGCAGTGCGGACATTGCGCATGCGCATTAAGCGGAAAATCGCTGCGATGCGAAGATTTTTACCGAGCGAACAACTCGGAATGACCACCTATGTGTATAAGGTGTATATGATACATGCAGTAAATGCATTTCCTGTTTAGACTTGGGTCCCATCCGCAAGATATCTCATTATGGTATGCAAATATTACGGAAAAATCTAGTATCCAAACTACTTCAGAAACTTGACCTATATTTAAAGCCACGCTCCTTCGGCACGCGAGAGTGTCCCTATTTGGGAAAATTACAAGTTGGGAGGTATGTTGCATAGAATTACCTTCAGACTATGGCCCTCATTCCGAGTTGTTCGCTCGCAAGCGGATTTTAGCAGATTTGCTCATGCTAAGCCGCCGCCTACTGGGAGTGAATCTTAGCATCTTAAAATTGCGAACGATGTATTCGCAATATTGCGATTACACACCTCGTAGCAGTTTCTGAGTAGCTTCAGACTTACTCGGCATCTGCGATCATTTCACTGCTTGTCGTTCCTGGTTTGACGTCACAAACACACCCAGCGTTCGGCCAGACACTCCTGTCGTTTCTCCGGCCACTCCTGCATTTTTTCCGGAAACGGTAGCGTTTTTTCCCACACGCCCATAAAACGGCCTGTTTCCGACCAGTAACACCCATTTCCTGTCAATCACATTACGATCGCCAGAACGATGAAAAAGCCGTGAGTAAAATTCCTAACTGCATAGCAAATTTACTTGGCGCAGTCGCAGTGCGGACATTGCGCATGCGCATTAAGCGGAAAATCGCTGCGATGCGAAGATTTTTACCGAGCGAACAACTCGGAATGACCACCTATGTGTATAAGGTGTATATGATACATGCAGTAAATGCATTTCCTGTTTAGACTTGGGTCCCATCCGCAAGATATCTCATTATGGTATGCAAATATTACGGAAAAATCTAGTATCCAAACTACTTCAGAAACTTGACCTATATTTATTTATATCGGGGCAGCGGAACAATACTCAGCTGCCACTGGAATGAGTAACCAGGCGATAAGAGATTTAGGGGTAGGGTTGGGGGGTATGAATCAGAGCTTGGAGAGAAATAAAGTACCAACCAATCAGCTCCTAACTTTCAGTTTTCAAACACAGCTTGTAGAATGACCGTTACGAGCTGATTAGTTGGCTATTTTTCTCTCTTCAAAAATTGATACATGTACATGTGTGACACTAGAAGCTCAGTTTAAGCTCAGTGGCAGTTTCACTGTTAAAACAATATATATACTGTATATATATAGAAATCTCATGTCGGGTCAGCGACAGGATAACGTGCCACACACAAAGACTTGTGCAAGCTTATGTGAACTGAACATAAATACTCAAGAAATTGCATCAACCAGATTTTCATTGTTCCTTCCTTGCAGACCTTCCCTACGCTTTGTGCAAGATCCTTTGTTGAATGTGAACTTCTGACCTTTTCATATTCATAGCTTTCACAGTGGTGTAAATACTGAAGGGCAGCAAAGGCAAGATCCTAGAATGCCCTCCTCTGCAGCACGTAGCACCGCTTCCTGGCATCGCCATAGTATTTTCCATCATTTTTTTTCTGGAAGTGACGTGGCCACGCCTCCTAAATTTCAGTACCCAGGCCCCTCGGCTGTCTCAATGACCCTGCCTAGGATGCAAATGTAGAGGAGGCGCAAACATTGTGTAAGAGCAGGTAATCATAGACAATTCTTTACAAATTGTTTGGATTTTTTATTGGGAAGTGGAGCTGGAAATCCATGTCAGGGCTTTTAGTGTCACTGTGCATGTGTGATCAGGCTGATGAAGGGATTAAAGCTCGACAGGTGGTTGGCACAATAAAGGTTGACTTTAGTATTTAGTCTAAGCCTAACCCTAACCATCCTCCTAGTGTCTAACCGTCCCCCTAGTGCCTAACACTAATCCTGACCTTAACCCCCCTCCTAGTGCCTAACCTTAATCCTCTCCTCCCATAGGCTAACTCTCCCCACTAGTGCCTAACCCTAACACTAATCCTAATCCTCCTCCTAGTGCCTAACCCTAACCCTCCTCCTAGTGCCTAACCCTAACACTAATCTTAACCCTCCGTCTAGTACTTAACCATAAACCTTTCCTCCCACAGCCTAACCTTCCCCCCTAGTGCCTAACCATAACTCTCTCCTCCCATAGCCTAACCCTCACCCCTAGTGCCTAACCCTAACACTAATCCTAACCCTCCTCCTAGTACTTAACCATAAACCTTTCCTCCCACAGCCTAACCTTCCCCACTGGTGCCTAACCATAACTCTCTCCTCCCATAGCCTAACCCTCCCCCCTAGTGCCTAACCCTAACACTAATCCTAAACCTCCTCCTAGTACTTAACCATAAACCTTTCCTCCCACAGCCTAACCTTCCCCCCTGGTGCCTAACCATAACTCTCTCCTCCCATAGCCTAACCCTCACCCCTAGTGCCTAACCCTAACACTAATCCTAACCCTCCTCCTAGTACTTAACCATAAACCTTTCCTCCCACAGCCTAACCTTCCCCCCTGGTGCCTAACCATAACTCTCTCCTCCCACAGCCTAACCCTCCCCCCTAGTGCCTAACCCTAACACTAACCCACCTCTTAATGCCTAACCTTAACCCATTCCTCCCACAGCCGAATCCTCCCCCCTGGTGCCTAACACTAATCTTAATCCTCTTCCTAGTGCTTATCCATAAACCTCTCCTCCCACAGCCTAACCTTCCCCTAGTGCCTAATCCTAACCCCCCTTTTAATGCCAAACCTTAACCATCTCCTCCTACAGCCTAACCCTCCAGCCTAGTGCCTAACCCTAATCCTAACCCTCCTCCTAGTACTTAACCATAAACCTTTCCTCCCATAGCCTAACCCTCCCTCCTAGTGCCTAACCCTAACACAATCCTAACCCTCCTCCTAGTACTTAACCATAAACCTTTCCTCCCACAGCCTAACCTTCCCCCCTGGTGCCTAACCATAACTCTCTCCTCCCATAGCCTAACCCTCACCCCTGGTGCCTAACCCTAACATTAATCCTAACCATCCTCCTAGTACTTAACCATAAACCTTTCCTCCCACAGCCTAACCTTCCCCCCTGGTGCCTAACCATAACTCTCTCCTCCCATAGCCTAACCCTCACCCCTAGTGCCTAACCCTAACACTAATCCTAACCCTCCTCCTAGTACTTAACCATAAACCTTTCCTCCCACAGCCTAACCTTCCCCACTGGTGCCTAACCATAACTCTCTCCTCCCATAGCCTAACCCTCCCCCCTAGTGCCTAACCCTAACACTAATCCTAACCCTCCTCCTAGTACTTAACCATAAACCTTTCCTCCCACAGCCTAACCTTCCCCCCTGGTGCCTAACCATAACTCTCTCCTCCCACAGCCTAACCCTCACCCCTAGTGCCTAACCCTAACATTAATCCTAACCATCCTCCTAGTACTTAACCATAAACCTTTCCTCCCACAGCCTAACCTTCCCCCCTGGTGCCTAACCATAACTCTCTCCTCCCATAGCCTAACCCTCCCTCCTAGTGCCTAACCCTAACACAATCCTAACCCTCCTCCTAGTACTTAACCATAAACCTTTCCTCCCACAGCCTAACCTTCCCCCCTGGTGCCTAACCATAACTCTCTCCTCCCATAGCCTAACCCTCCCTCCTAGTGCCTAACCCTAACACAATCCTAACCCTCCTCCTAGTACTTAACCATAAACCTTTCCTCCCACAGCCTAACCTTCCCCCCTGGTGCCTAACCATAACTCTCTCCTCCCATAGCCTAACCCTCCCCCCTAGTGCCTAACCCTAACACTAATCCTAACCCTCCTCCTAGTACTTAACCATAAACCTTTCCTCCCACAGCCTAACCTTCCCCCCTGGTGCCTAACCATAACTCTATCCTCCCATAGCCTAACCCTCACCCCTAGTGCATAACCCTAACACTAATCCTAACCCTCCTCCTAGTACTTAACCATAAACCTTTCCTCCCACAGCCTAACCTTCCCCCCTGGTGCCTAACCATAACTCTCTCCTCCCACAGCCTAACCCTCCCCCCTAGTGCCTAACCCTAACACTAACCCACCTCTTAATGCCTAACCTTAACCCATTCCTCCCACAGCCGAATCCTCCCCCCTAGTGCCTAACACTAATCTTAATCCTCTTCCTAGTGCTTAACCATAAACCTCTCCTCCCACAGCCTAACCTTCCCCTAGTGCCTAATCCTAACCCCCCTTTTAATGCCAAACCTTAACCATCTCCTCCCACAGCCTAACCCTCCAGCCTAGTGCCTAACCCTAATCCTAGCCCTCCCCCTGGTGTCTAACCCTAACGCTAATCCAGGGCTATCCTGAGCCTAATTTGTTTGGTAAGCAGATATAGATTTTGGCGCCGCTTGGTGTAATTAACCCTCATATTTACATAACTGTCATTTACTTGGTGTGTGAAATATGTGATAATGTAACAATGACACAAGGGAATCTGTAGATCAAAGAAAAAATAATTGAAACACATAGGATTCACAATGAAAAAACACAGCCCCTTATTCACGTTACACCACAGTAGAGCCCCTTATGCACGTTACACCACAGAGAGACCCTTATATACATTACATCACAGTACTGCCGATTATACATGTTATACTAAAGAAGAGTCACTTATACACATTATGCCATGGTAGAGCTCCTTAGCCATGTTATACCACAGCAGAATCCCTTATACACGTTACACCACAGTAGAGACACTTGTACACGTTACACCACAGTGGAGCAAATGACACATGTGACACTAAAGTGGAGCCATGTATAAACATTATGCCATGGTAGAGCCCCTTATCCACGTTACACCACAGTGGAACCACTATGGAAGTAGCTGTGAGATGAGCACAAGAGAGAGAGAGGGCAAGAAAGAAAAGTTAGGACAACAGAGAGAGAGAGAGAGAGAGAGAGAGTTGAGGACATGAGAGAGACAAATGAGAAAGAGAAACAGAGAGGTGAGGCCGAGAGAGAGAGGTGAGGACAAGAGAAAGAGAGGACATGGGAAAGAGACAGAGGTGAGGGTGAGAGAGAGGTGAGGACGAGAGAGAGAAGTGAGAGAGAGAGGTGAGGATAAGACAGAGAGAGGTGAGGACAAGAGAGCGAGAGAACAAGAGAGAGAAGCAGAGAGGTGAGGGTGAGAGAGAGGTGAGGACGAGAGCGAGAGAGAGGCAAGGACGAGACAGAGAGGTGAGGATGAGAGAGAGGTGAAGACGAGAGAGAAAGAGGTGAGGGTGAGAGACGAGAGAGGGGTGAGGAGAGAGAGGTAAGGACGAGAGAGAGAGGAGTGAGGACGAGAGGGAGAAAGAGGTGAGGACGAGAGAGTGAGAGTAAGCCACTCACCCTGGCAGATCTCTTTTCCCCGTTGATCGTGAGCTCTTCTACGCTGCTTCTGTGTTCCTGCAGTGCTGATGCTGCAGCTGGCCTTGCTGTATTGCCGGAATCTGGGACTGCCTGGGTGACTTCCTCAGTGCCTGGGGCTCAGGCAGGCTGCTGCAGATGGAGTGATTGTGGGCGGGCGGCCAAGTGTTAAGCCACACGCCATCGCCCAACGCCGTGGTGCTGCTCCTCTACCTTCTCTCCCCCTCGGTGACTGTCCCTGCACTTCTTGCAGTAGGCGCGAACGAACACATTGGCCATGGCTGGGTGTGATGGAGCGGTGCGAAGGACACAAAGACTCCAGGAGCAGCGTGCACCATGCAGCAGACAAGAAGCAGATCAAGCCAAAGCTGCTCCGCACTGTTCAGATGCACAGGCCATTCGCAATATATTGCTTCGGCCTGAGGTGGGCAGGGAGAAGGGGAAAGCGAAGCTGAGACACGAGGACTCGGAAGAGGCGTGCAGCAGCAGACACAGCTTGTCTGTGGCGCTGGCCCTGACCAGGAGGTGCGGGTGAGACTCTGCGCAGCGGCGGTGGGAGATGCGCCCTTAAGAGCTTGGTGCCATACGCGGCTGCATAGCTTGCGTTATTGGCCAGCCGGCCCTGCACTAGCCCTAACCCTCCCCCTAGTTCCTATCCTTAACCCTCTCCTCCCGCAGCCTAAATGTGTAGTGCCTAACCTTAATCCTAACCCTCCTCCTAGTGCCTAACTATAAACCTCTCCTCCCACAGCCTAACCCTCCCGCCAAGTGCCTAACCCTAATCCTAAACCTCCCGCCAAGTGCTAACCCTAATGCTAACCCTCCCCTTAGTGCCTAACCCTAATCCTAACCCTCCCCCTAGTGCCTAACCCTAACCCTCCTGCCAAGTGCCTAACCCTAATACTAACCCTCCCGCCAAGCGCCTAACCCAAATCCTAAACCTCCCCCTAGTGCCTAACCTTAATCCTAACCCTCCCCCTAGTGCCTAACCCTAATCCTAACCCTCCCCCTAGTGCCAAACCCTAATCCTAACCCTCCCCCTAGTGCCTAACCCTAATCCTAACCCTCCCCCTAGTGCCTAACCCTAATCCTAACCCTCCCGCCAAGTGCCTAATCCTAACCCTCCCCCTAGTGCCTAACCCTAATCCTCCCCCTAGTGCCTAACCCTAATCCTAATCCTCCCCCTAGTGCCTAACCCTAATCCTAACCCTCCCCCTAGTGCCTAACCCTAATCTTAACCCTCCCCCTAGTGCCTAACCCTAACCCTAATCCTAACCCTCCCCCAAGTGCCTAACCCTAATCCTAACCCTCCCCCTAGTGCCTAACCCTAATCCTAACCCTCACCCTAGTGCCTAACCCTCCCCCTAGTGCCTAACCCTAATCCTAACCCTCCCCCTAGTGCCTAACCCTAATCCTAACCCTCCCGCCAAGTGCCTAATCCTAACCCTCCCCCTAGTGCCTAACCCTAATCCTAACCCTCCCCCTAGTGCCTAACCCTAATCCTAACCCTCCCACCAAGTGCCTAACCCTAATCCTAACCCTCCCCCTAGTGCCTAACCCTAACCCTCCCCCTAGTGCCTAACCCTAATCCTAACCCTCCCGCCAAGTGCCTAATCCTAACCCTCCCCCTAGTGCCTAACCCTAACCCTCCCCCTAGTGCCTAACCCTAATCCTAACCCTCCCCCTACTGCCTAACCCTAATCCTAACCCTCCCGCCAAGTGCCTAACCCTAATCCTAACCCTCCCCCTAGTGCCTAACCCTAATCCTAACCCTCCCCATAGTGCCTAACCCTAATCCTAACCCTCCCGCCAAGTGCCTAACCCTAATCCTAACCCTCCCCCTAGTGCCTAACCCTAATCCTAACCCTCCCGCCAAGTGCCTAATCCTAACCCTCCCCCTAGTGCCTAACCCTAACCCTCCCCCTAGTGCCTAACCCTAATCCTAACCCCCCCCTAGTGCCTAACCCTAGCCTTCCCCCTAGTGCCTAACCCTAATCCTAACCCTCCCCCTAGTGCCTAATCCTAGCCTTCCCCCTAGTGCCTAACCCTAATCCTAACCCTCCCCCTAGTGCCTAACCCTCCCCCTAGTGCCTAACCCTAATCCTAACCCTCCCCCTAGTGCCTAACCCTAATCCTAACCCTCCCCCTAGTGCCTAACCCTAACCTTCCCCCTAGTGCCTAACCCTAACACTGATCTTAATCCTCCAAATCATGAAAAATCAGATGTCAGTCTTTTTTTTTGTGACCTTTGAATGTCGACCTATTAAGCCTGCCGACCTAATGTCCCTGTTGACCTTTTGACCCTGTACACCTATTCACAATCTGGTTTTGAACTGCTAATACTTGACCATGTTACTGTCATTCTAACATCCGGATTCCGCTGCAGTCTCCTCTTACGCTAAAGAGGTTTAATTGTCTTCTGACAAAAAAAAAAAATGAAATACTAATTAATATACTGAAGTTGCTGTGATTTGTGACTAGTGGTCATTGTGGATTAGGTGCTTGCTATCAATGTGATGTGTATAGTGTACAAGGTATATTCCGTATGACATGTTTATAGTGATAAATGTGTGATGTGTGTGATAACAGCGTGACCTGTGTATAGTGATCAATGTGATATCAGTGTGACCTGTGTATAGTGATCAATGTGAGATCAGTGTGACCTGTATATACAGGATCAGTATGATTTGCCAATGGACGGGATGTCGACTGTCAGTATACCGACAGCCCCCATTAAGGCCCCTATCCCTCACCTTCTCCTAACACTAACCCTCCCTTCGGGGTGCCTAACCCTAACCCTCCCTTACCTGCTGCCTAATCCTAACCCTCCCCGCTTGATGCCTAACCCTGACCTCCCCCTCTAAGTGCCTAAACCTAACCCTCCCTTCCCGGTCCCTAACCCTAACCTTCCCGTCCCTGATCCCTAACGTAACCCCCCATCTCCTGCCTAAACCTAACCCCCCCTTTCCTGCGACAGGACGCAAGTGCGTCCTGCTGTGAGGACGATCGGGATGCTGGCTGTCGGTAATATGACGCCAACATCCCGAGCGGCTTCGGTATGTAGACGCCAGCATTGTGTCCTCCTTTGGGATCCCAGCGTCAGGAAGGTAACTGCTTCCCGTGTATACTAGTGATCAGTGTGTGACAGGTGTGTGTGATGTCAGTGTGATCTGTGTATAGTGATCAGTGTGTGACAGGTGTGTGTGATGTCAGTGTGACCTGTGTATACTAGTGATCAGTGTGTGACAGGTGTGTGTGGTGTCAGTGTGACCTGTGTATAGTGATCAGTGTGTGACAGGTGTGTGTGATGTCAGTGTGACCTGTGTATACTAGTGATCAGTGTGTGACAGGTGTGTGTGATGTCAGTGTGAACTGTGTATAGTGATCAGTGTGTATCAGGTGTGTGTGATGTCAGTGTGAACTGTGTATAGTGATCAGTGTGTGACAGGTGTGTGTGATGTCAGTGTGACCTGTGTATAGTGATCAGTGTGTATCAGGTGTGTGTGATGTCAGTGTGACCTGTGTATATTGATTAGTGTGTGACAGGTGTGTGTGATGTCAGTGTGACCTGTGTATAGTGATCAGTGTGTGACAGGTGTGTGTGTGATGTCAGTGTGACCTGTGTATAGTGATCAGTGTGTATCAGGTGTGTGTGATGTCAGTGTGGCCTGTGTATAGTGATTAGTGTGTGACAGGTGTGTGTGATGTCAGTGTGACCTGTGTATAGTGATCAGTGTGTGACAGGTGTGTGATATTGCTGTGACCTGTGTATAGTGATCTGTGTGTAATAGGCAAGGGTGCAGCTACCATAGATGCAGGGAGTGCAGCTGCTCTGGGGCCCATAGCTGAGAGGGCGGGTTTTCCATCCCAATCCGCCCCTGTTACTATGGTTCAGAAATTGAACTAGGGCACTATTATATGGCATAAAAGGAACAACTGCAAGGGAGAGCTGTCTCTCTTGAAGCATTGGGACAGGGGCCCGTTCAAAATGTTGCTATGGGGCCCACAAAGTTCTGGCTGCGCCCCTGGTAAAAGGTGTATGATATCTGTATAATCTGCATGTATTTGTCAACTTGTCTAGTGTATGAGGTTCTAGAGTGGTAGGGACTGATCAGAGGTCTTTGTGGCTCTGCTCCTAAAACCTCCTATTCCCAGAGTTCTGTGGTGGAGGGTATAGAATTGGCTGTCCTAAGAAATTCAAATCATTGTGATCTAGGGGACTACTGCACTTAATAATAAAACATAAGCCTGTCTCTGCATCTGCACCACAGTGTGAACATCTCACTAAAGGTGGGTACACACTGATAGATATATTTGCAGATCAATTGAGCTGCAGATATATCTATGGACGGATCGGGCAGCGTGCTGTGCATACACACTGCCCGTTCCGTCGGGGACTGACGTCATGAACTGGGCGGTCACGCTCGCCCAGTTCAGCAGTCAATCACCGCCAGCTGCCGCAGCTTGTGTATGGGCAGTCGGCTGGTCGCCTGTACACACACAGCGATGCGCCAATATATTGGTAGATATATTGGCCGTCAGCTGTGCAGCAGGGCCGACGCGATATGTCGGTGAACGACGGAGTTCACAGACATATCGCCCGTACACACCGGCCCGCGATATACGCCCATTTAATAGAACGGCAGATATATTGTCCAGCGTGTATGGGCCACAATGGGCCTGTGTTACAATAAACCCTCCCCAGCAATGGCCGCTGTGCTTGCGCAGAGGTCCCGGCACTGAAGTGAGCACATTGCAGGGATGGGCGTAATAATCGCATGCTGCAGTCCGATCTTGGTCTCCAATATTGCGCCCAGATTGCATTACAAATATGATTATTGATACATTGGCCCCTAAGTGCAGTGCCTGAATTGTTTGGATCTGATTTGGAACCTCCACTTTGATTTATCTATATAACAGTAAGCACAGAAGTAAAACTGATTTGAATATGTATGCAGTGTCTGTAACACAGATAATGCATTGCTCTCAATTGCCTTTTCAGCGCAACAAAGGATCAAAATGATTTACAAGTTCTGCCATTAATTGTCGATACGTAACTAGCAATCAAAGAATATCTCTTAGCTCATTAACATTCCATTATCTCAGCACAATAGTCTCATTGTAACGTAAATGCCGGCTGATGGTCAAAAGAAGTAGGGTTGACACAATTGTCACTGAGACGTAAGATGACGCTCCTGTTGTCCCTCTAGGCTCACAGATGTGGACAGCACAGCTTGGAGGTTACAATTCTCATTGGAATGGTAATATACGTCCCTTTGTTTTGAGGCAATGGGGGTAATTCAGAGTTGATCGCAGCAGCAAATTTGTTAGCAGTTGGGCAAAAGTAAACCATGGGGGTCATTCCGAGTTGATCGCTAGCTGCATTTTGTTCGCTGTGCAGCGATGAGGTGAAAAAACTGCACTTCTGCGCAAGCGTATGCAGCGCAATGCGCACGCGAGTCGTACTGTTACAAAGACCGATGTAGTTTCACAGAAGGTCTAGCGAAGCTTTTCAGTCGCACTGCTGGCCGCAGAGTGATTGACAGGAAGAGGGCGTTTCTGGGTGTCAACTGACCGTTTTCAGGGAGTGTTCGGAAAAACGTAGGCTTGCCAGAAAAAATGCAGACGTGGCTGGGCGAACGCAGGGTGTGTTTGTGACGTAAAAACAGAAACTGAACAGTCTGAAGTGATCGCAAGCGCTGAGTAGGTATTGAGCTACTCTAAAACAAAAAAAGTTTGCCGCCGCTCTGCGATCCTTTCATTCGCACTTCTGCTAAGCTAAAATACACTCCCAGTAGAAGGCGGCATAGCGTTTGCACGGCTGCTAAAAACTGCTAGCGAGCGAACAACTCGGAATGACCCCCCATGTGCACTGCAGGTGTGACAGCTATAACATGTGCAGAGAGAGTTAGATTTGGGTGGGTTATATTGTTTCTGTGCAGGGTAAATACTGGTTGCTTTATTTTTACACTGCAATTTAGATTTCAGTTTGAACACACCCCACCAAAATGTAACTCTCTCTGCACATGTTATATCTGCCCCCCCTGCAGTGCACATGGTTTTGCCCAACTGCTAACAAATTTGCTGCTACGATCAACTCTGAATTACCCCTAATGTACGTACTCTGCGGGTTTAGACATGAGGTATCTAATACATAACTGGACAAATGTTGTAATCTGCAAGATAGGATGGGTGCATGTCCGTTATGTCAGTAGCTGCATGTTGCAAAATGCTCGTGCTACAATTTCCTATACATCGTAATGTTCTCAGGGACTCCAAGGAAATGTTAATTCCATTTATTTTTTGCACGTCTAAATATAAAGAAAAAGGTAAGAACTTACCGTTGTTAAATCTCTTTCTGCAAGGTACACTGGGTTCCACAGGGAATAACATCGGGGTGTAGAGTAGGATCTTGATCCGAGGCACCAACAGGCTAAAGCTTTGACTGTTCCCAAGATGCTCAGCGCCGCCTCCTCTATAACCCGCCTCCGTACACAGGAGTTCAGTTTCGTTAACCAGTCCAATGCAGTAGCAGGTAAAAGAGACGACAACCGTTAGTAACCACGTACACCACATTCTTACGACAGGAGAAGGTATCAGCGGCTAATGCCATACAAACCCAAAGTAGCTAAGTGTGTCAGGGGGGGCGCCCTGTGGAACCCAGTGTACCTCGCAGAAAGAGATTTAACAACGGTAAGTTCTAACCATAAATCTCCCTTTTCTGCAGCGGGGTACACTGGGTTCCACAGGGAATAACATCGAGGATGTCCTAAAGCAGTTCCTCATGGGAGGGGACGCACTGTAGCGGGCACAAGAACCCGGCGTCCAAAGGAAGGATCCTGGGAGGTGGAAGTATCGAAGGCATAGAACTTTATGAACGTGTTCACTGAGGACCACGTAGCCGCCTTGCACAATTGTTCAAGGGTCGCACCACGGCGGGCCGCCCAAGAGGGTCCAACAGACCGAGTAGAATGGGCTTTGATGGTAGCAGGAGCTGGCAGGCCAGCCTGTACATAAGCATGTGCAATCACCATTCTAATCCATCTGGCCAGGGTCTGCTAATTCACAGGCCAGCCACGTTTGTGAAAACTAAAAAGGAGGAAAAGATAATCAGACTTCCGAATTTAAGCTGTCCTCTTTACATAGATACGGAGAGCCCGTACCACGTCCAAAGACCGCTCTTTGGATGACAAATCAGTAGAGATAAAGGCCAGAACCACAATCTCTTGGTTAAGGTGGAAAGAAGACACTACCTTAGGTAGATAACCAGGGCAAGTCTGATGAACCGCCCGGTCACGGTGAAAAATAAGAAAGGGAGACCAACAGGATAAGGCACCCACTCTAGCAAAGGCAATAGCCAGCAGAAACAAAACCTTAAGAGTAAGCCACTTAAAGTCCGCAGACTGAAGAGTGAATGTATGAACATCGGGTAGAGTCGCAATTTTTCTCTGAAACCAAACCAACAAGGCAGAAATATGAACCTTGATGGAGGCCAGACGAAGGCCCAAGTCCAGGCCCTGTTGCAGGAAGGCCAAAAGTTTGGCCATACTAAACTTGTAAGCGTCATGATTGCTAGCTGCGCACCAAGCAAAGTAAGAATTCCAGACTCTATGATAAATCCAAGCAGAAGCCTGTTTCCAGGCCTTCAACATGATTTGAGTAACCGCCTCAGAAAATCCTTTGGCCCTCAGAACTGAAGCTTCAAGAGCCACGCCGTCAAAACCAGCTGGGCCAAATCCTGGTATACACAAGGGCCCTGAACGAGGAGGTCTGGGCATTGTGGAAGTAGAATAGGACGCTCTATCGAAGGACCCAGTAGGTCTGAGAACCAATGCCGTCTGGGCCACGCTGGGGCGATCAGAAGCAGGAGTCCTCCTTCTTGTTTGAACTTATCACTCTGGGCAAAAGTGACACTGGAGGGAACACGTACGGCAGCCGAAAGTTCCATGGAATGGCCAGTGTGTCCACGAACGCTGCTTGAGGATCCCTTGTCCTAACTCCGAAGACCGGGACCTTGTGATTGTGTCGAGACGCCATCAGGTCACCGTCTGGTAGGCCCCACTTGTCCACTAGGAGTGAAATACTTCTGGATGGAGGCTCCAATCTCTGGCGTGTACGTCCTGACGACTGAGGAAGCCCGCTTCCCAGTTTAGGACCCCCAGAATGAACACTGCCGATATGGCTGGCAGATGGCATTCCGCCCACTGAAGAATCTTTGACACTTCCATCATTGCCATGTGGCTTCGAGTGCCGCCTTGGTGATTTGAACGCCACCGTGGTCCTGGTTTTGTGTGGAGTTTGTATTTTCTCCCTGTGCTTATGTGGGTTTCCTCTGGGTACTTCCTACCACACACCACAAATATACTGGTAGGTTAATTGGCTCTCAACAAAAATGAACCCTTATGTGTATGTACATGGGCAGACTGAATGGGCCGAGTGGTTCTTATCTGCTGTCACATTCTATGTTTCTATGTGCCCGTGTGTCCACTGCTTAGTTAGGTCTGAACTGTAACTCCCTAGAGAATGAAATTGTTGTGTTTATTATAAAACACCATTAGCTGTAATTCATTGACATATATGCCCCATGCTGCTCACCAGACAGCTTACTGCTTCTCCTACCACTAACAAAATATCTGTCCAGCAATGTTAGATTTTTTTTTCTTGACTGAAGGGGTCATAGAACTTGTTGTGTATCTGTGATCTGTTTCCGGCATTTGACATGTACGTGCCTGTATACAACAAGCAGCTAAAAGCTATTCGTCATCCGCGTCCAGTCCCCAGCTAATGTTTGCTGAACATTTCACTCAATTACACTTTAATCTCATTGATCGCTTGTCTTTTAAGAATATATTAGGAAGAAACATTACGGAGACAACAACAGATTTAAAAAAATCTATAACCAGTGAGCGAAGAATGACAGGGGTCTATATAATTATTATACAGTAGGGCAGACATCAGGTGCAGGAGTAGTGGTATAGCAAAATCATTTTTACCAAGAAATGGTAAGATACAGGTGCTATGACTGGGCTGGTTCTCTAAGCTGCTGTTGGATAGGGTGATAGTCGGTCACCTCAGCAAACATATACATATATACACACACACACAAAAAAGCCATTACGGCAGACAGCGTCCCCTTTTTACACATTACGGCAGACAGCATCCCCTTTTTACACATTATGGCAGACAGCGTCCCCCTTTTTACACATAACGGCAGACAGCGTCCCCCTTTTTACACATTACGGCAGACAGTGTCCCCCTTTTTACACATTACGGCAGACAGCGTCCCCCTTTGTGTGAGGAGGGTAGGGCTGTGTGTGGGGATCTGAGGAGCTGTGTATTTACCTTTAGTTGAAGGGCTGAGGCAGACACTGGCCACGCTTCTCTCCCTGGGGCCCTCCTCTATTTTCAGACAGCACCCCCTTTTTACACATTACGGCAGACAGCGTCCCCCTTTTTACACATTACGGCAGACAGCGTCCCCCTTTGTGTGAGGAGGGTAGGGCTGTGTGTGGGTATCTGAGGAGCTGTGTATTTACCTTTAGTTGAAGGGCTGAGGCAGACACTGGCCACGCTTCTCTCCCTGGGGCCCTCCTCTATTTTCTTACACGCAGCGCAGGCAGACAGACACTAACCCTGCGCTGCAGTGAGACTCCGCAGCCCGGTCCTCGCCTGTGAGTGCAGAGGGACGGGAGCCGGGAGGTAGCGCGGCACATCACAGACTGAAGCTTCTGCGCATGCGTGGTCTCCCGATCGCGGCAGCCGGTCCAGCACAAATCAGTGAAGGTCACTGAGGGGACGTTGGGACCGGCTAACCGGAAACTGATCCGGCGTCCCGGCATCCCAATCCGCCCCTGACTAGTATTGTTCATTCATTATTAAATATATTTTTATCGAATACCTAGATATTGATCTCTTAGTGAATATAACATTGTGATCATTATTAATACTATTTTTATTAGCGCAGTTGGCTTTTTTTGTGTGTATATATACAGGAGTAGTGGTAGGCTGGAGAAGTAGCAGCTCTGGATGTAGTAAGGCTAGGTGGTCAGCACTCAGCACAATCGGTGATCTTCCTGCACCAGTGTATTAGCCGAACGGCATCTCCAGTCTGCACCTAACCCCATCATCAGGATATGGTATGATTGGTCAACAGCGTCCCTTGTCGACACTCATTATGTATACAAGGTATGTTGACATGATGAACTGTTGACAGTCCCTGGTGGTCTAGCAGTGCCTTACCCTGTCCTTGCGGCTGTTGCTGCTCCAGCGTCTTCTCCTGGGTCCCAGTGGTCACATGCAGTGCAGTTATGAGTCAGACCTCCGCTGTTCCAGCGTTCCGGGGAGTATTAAACCCCCTATCCCTAACCCTAACCTCTACCCCTAACCTTCTGCCTAGTGCCTAACCCTATCTCCCCCCTGCAGCCTACCCCTAACCTCTCCCCGCAGTCTAACCCTACTGACGGCACCTAACCCTAAACGGTGAGCATCCTCGGACTGTTGACATTCCATATGTCGACAGGACAGATGTTAATATTGTAAACATGTTGACATGATGCATGTTGACAGTCTGAACCGTGTCAACATGCTGGCATCAATATGGTTACTGTCGACCTTCTGACCGATATCCATCAGCAGGTAGAGTTACATGGCTTATCACATTAGCACACAGCCATCAGAATGCACAGAACATTACTATCAATCAGTCTACCAGCTGCTTCTGCTCCATGTCAGTGGCCAGCACTGTGTGTGGGGGTGCCACAGGGGGCGGTATGTCGCTGACTGTGTATTTTAGGTGACCCCTAACCAATGGTGCAACCTAATGGTAGTACAGGCCCTGACCAATTAGATCACCCTTCAACAGAACAAGAATAACATTGAAAAATGGATGGCAGTCAATGTTTATGATTCATTTCCTTAGCTTAATGCTAAAATCTTAAGTAATTATATTTCTCATAATATTAAGAGGCGGAAATGTTTCCTGCCCTACCATAAACAATGCCATAGAGACATCTGCACTTTTTCCATCACACTGGAATTAACAGATATTTGGAAATTCTGGAAAAGCATCCTTCATGTTATACTGCAGATGCTTTCCAGTGACACTTCTATACAAGCGTCAAGGTCATAATCAGAACGGTCTATGTACTAAACCTTGGTGAGAGATAAAGTGGATAGAGATAAAGGGGTCTATTTACTAAGCCTTGTATGGAGGTAAAGTGGACGGAGATAAAGGGGGGCATTTACTAAGCAGTGATAAGAGCGGAGAAGTGAGCCAGTGGAGAAGTTGCCCATGACAACCAATCAGCACTGAAGTAACATCTGTAATTTGCATATTATAAAATGATACAGAGCTGCTGATTGGTTGATGGGGCCACTTCTCCACTGGCTCACTTCTCTACTCTTATCACTGCTTAGTAAATGTTCCCCAAAGCCCCAGCAAATCAGCTCCTAGCTGCCATGTTACAGGCTATGTTTGAAAAATGACAGGAGCTTTTTTGTTGGTGCTTTATCTCCATCTACTTTACCTCTCTCCAAGGCTTAGTACATAGACCTCACAATTGTAATATGGTGCCGTAACAGAAGTACAGTATCTGCGTAGAGGGTAAACGCTCATATTGGAGAGGAACTAGAGTAATTTTGTGAGTCTGCTGACTCTCGGTGAGTGATGAGGGAGCACTGATAAAGCATAATATAGGGCATTAGCTGGAAAGAAGAATAGATTGCTGATGAAAACAATGGTGGCAATAATAATGGTGGCATCATAGAGCTTTAAATACCATCAGAGAGCCCTAAAACAGACCCCCAATCATTCCAGTCTTAACTGACTTCTGTAACGTCGCCTCTGGGGCTTGGCAGAGCTAAATTGAGCTGCTCTTCCTAATGCGGATACACTCAAGTCAATTGTACTACATAAATACTAACTTTGGTTTCAGATTTAATCTCACCTGTACCTCCTGCTGCTCACTCTTCCTGCCCTTTCCTCTTCACTCTGGCCATGATGTCCTCACCAGGGCTGCCAAGAGAAATATTGGGCCCCGGTACAACAACTTCCTACCCCCCCCCCCCCCCCACCCTGTAGGGGGTGCGACCACAGCATGCTGGGGCCATGGCCACACCTCTTTGGGAGGGGGGGTTCGTCTAGCACATGAGAAGCACCCATTCACAGGAGCACGGCATGCCTCCCAGCCAGGACAGTAGAGAGCCCAGGTACTTTTCAGGGGGCATGGCCTAATCAAAGGAGGCGTGGACCTGAGCCCCTCCATCAGGCCTGGGCCCAGGTAATTTATACCCTCTTCCTTCCCTCTCTCGGCGCCACTGGTTCTCACTCCCCTTCCACCTCTCAATCCAGCTCTACTGTATTCTCTCTCTATATCCACACTTATCTATTTCTCCCTCTCTCCCTGCTCGCCTCTTTCTCAGTTCGTTCTCCCCTTGCTGCTGTCTGACCCTCTCTCCTATACGTCTATATTTCGCCCTCGCTCTCTGTCCCTCTTCATTACTCACCCACCACATCATCTCCACTTTACCTTCCACCAGGTACTTATTTTATTCTCACTCATTGATGATCTGTCTCTACATCTCTCTTTTTGGAGAACAATGAGCCGCCTATGCGTTTACGTAAATTAGAAACCCCTTGTTTACAAAGTCAGTTTATGTGTGCCCCTGCTGTCCATGAACATGCACCTATGTACCCTTGCTCACCTCTTCCCAGTTGTTCGCCGTCCACTAGAGGCCCTGCCGCCACATAATTTGAGCAACACTGTTGTAGAGAAAGGTGGAACTTCACTAGAAGTAGACATAGAATAGTGGTGAGAGGAAGATGTGTACATCTGTGCAGCAAGATTTAGAAGAAAGGTGGATACACACAGTAAGAAGGGTGCAAAGAGAATGAGTCACAGGTAGGGGGGGTTCTTAGAGGAAGTAAAGGTGTTGAGCAAGGGTTGAGGTGGGGAAATTTGTGGAGCAAAGCGGACAATTTACTTTTGCATTTTTAAATAATGAACAAAGACAAACATTTTTAGGTTCAATACCTATTAATTATAAAACATATGTTATTCCAAGGCAATAGGAACCAGAAATATTTGGAGATTACAGAATGGTAATGTGAATTAAGCTGACCAGGGCATTACCTAGGGGTGAATATCTATCTCCGCCATCCAGTGGACAAGAGCGATGAAGCAGCACCGCCACAGCCCCGGTGGCAGCCTGCAAGCTTGGAGCCACATATCGTGCCCTTTGGACACTTCAGGTCTCAGTTTCCTGGTCACAGCTGCCTCTTCCATGACGTCATGACATCACATGTGCTGGGGTAGACAGGAATGGCCCAGGGTGCATCAGGGTCCTGTGATGGTATTGAAACTTCCAGTTTATCACACGTTGGGGATGCCATACAACATCGATTGAAGGCTTTGTAAAAACATCTTTGTTCAATGTTTGTACGCAGGGAAAACATAATTTTTTTTTTTTTTTTAATTGCAATAATTTATTAGTTTCACCAGAATGAAAACAAGATTTTCTGAAAATACAGTAATAGGAATGTCAAATGAAATGAAAAGGTACAAAAGACCAGTCCACCCAGCCAGAGATGTAGCTCCGTGCATGGTGCCTGGAGCAATGGTATGTTTCTGTGCCCTCTCCCCTGTACTGAATTGGGGAATGTTACATTTCAAAAGAAAAATATTTAAAAATCCTAAATTGGTGACAGGGTCGATTCTAGACCTACTGAAGTTGAGGTCGAAAGTTTCCTTGGGACGCCCGACGTTTAAAAATAAGATTTTACTTACCGATAAATCTATTTCTCATAGTCCGTAGTGGATGCTGGGGACTCCGTCAGGACCATGGGGAATAGCGGCTCCGCAGGAGACAGGGCACAAAAGCAAGCTTTTAGGATCACATGGTGTGTACTGGCTCCTCCCCCTATGACCCTCCTCCAAGCCTCAGTTAGGTACTGTGCCCGGACGAGCGTACACAATAAGGAAGGATCTTGAATCCCGGGTAAGACTCATACCAGCCACACCAATCACACCGTACAACTTGTGATTTGAACCCAGTTAACAGTATGATAACAATGAAGTAGCCTCTAAAAAAGATGGCTCACAACAATAATAACCCGATTTTTTTGTAACAATAACTATGTACAAGTAATGCAGACAATCCGCACTTGGGATGGGCGCCCAGCATCCACTACGGACTATGAGAAATAGATTTATCGGTAAGTAAAATCTTATTTTCTCTAACGTCCTAGTGGAAGCTGGGGACTCCGTCAGGACCATGGGGATTATACCAAAGCTCCCAAACGGGCGGGAGAGTGCGGATGACTCTGCAGCACCGAATGAGAGAACTCCAGGTCCTCCTCAGCCAGGGTATCAAATTTGTAGAATTTAGCAAACGTGTTTGCCCCTGACCAAGTAGCTGCTCGGCAAAGTTGTAAAGCCGAGACCCCTCGGGCAGCCGCCCAAGATGAGCCCACCTTCCTTGTGGAATGGGCATTTACAGATTTTGGCTGTGGCAGGCCTGCCACAGAATGTGCAAGCTGAATTGTACTACAAATCCAACGAGCAATAGTCTGCTTAGAAGCAGGAGCACCCAGCTTTTTGGGTGCCTACAATATAAACAGCAAGTCAGACTTTCTGACTCCAGCCGTCCTGGAATTATATATATATATATATTTTCAGGGCCCTGACAACGTCTAGCAACTTGGAGTCTTCCAAGTCCCTAGTAGCCGCAGGCACCACAATAGGTTGTTTCAGGTGAAACGCTGACACCACCTTAGGAAGAAACTGGGGACGAGTCCGCAGTTCTGCCCTGTCCGAATGGAAAATCAAATATGGGCTTTTGTAAGACAAAGCCGCCAATTTTGACAATCGCCTGGCCGAGGCCAGGGCCAACAGCATGGTCACTTTCCATGTGAGATATTTCAAATCCACAGATTTGAGTGGTTCAAACCAATATGATTTGAGGAATCCCAACACTACGTTGAGATCCCACGGTGCCACTGGAGGCACACAAGGGCTGTATATGCAATACTCCCTTGACAAACGTCTGGACTTCAGGAACTGAAGCCAATTCTTTCTGGAAGAAAATCTATAGGGCCGAAACTTGAACCTTAATGGACCCCAATTTGAGGCTCCTAGACACTCCTGTTTGCAGGAAGTGCAGAAATCGACCTAGTTGAAATTTTTTCGTGGGGCCTTCCTGGCCTCACCCACGCAACATATTTTTACCACATGTGGCGATAACGTTGTGTGGTCACTTCCTTCCTGGCTTTGACCAGGGTAGGTATGACCTCTTCCGGAATGCCTTTTTCCTTAGGATCCGGCGTTCAACCGCCATGCCGTCAAACGCAGTCGCGGTAAGTCTTGGAACAGACAAGGTCCCTGCTGGAGCAGGTCCTTTCTTAAAGGCCGATGCCACGGTTCCTCTTGGAACAGACATGGTACTTGCTGAAAGCAAATCCCTTCTTAGCTCCCGAGGCCATTAGTCCTCTGTGAGCATCTCTTGAAGTTCCGGTTACCAAGTCCCTCTTGGCCAATCCGGAGCCACGAGTATAGTTCTTACTCCTCTATGTCTTATAATTCTCAATACCTTGGTTATGAGAAGCAGAGGAGGGAACACATACACCGACTGTTACACCCACGGTGTTACCAGGACGTCCACAGCTATCGCCTGAAGGTCTCGTGACCTGGCGCAATACCTGTCCCATTTTTTGTTCGGGCGGGACGCCATCATGTCCACCTTTGGTCTTTCCCAACGGTTCACAATCATGCGGAAAACTTCCCGATGAAGTTCCCACTCTCCCGGGTAGAGGTCGTGCCTGCTGCGGAAGTCTGCTTCCCAGTCGTCCACTCCCGGAATGAACACTGCTGACAGTGCTATCACATGATTTTCCGCCTAGCGAAAAATCCTTGCAGTTTTGCCACTGCCCTCCTGCTTCTTGTGCCGCCCTTTCTGTTTACGTGGGCGACTGCCGTGATGTTATCCCACTGGATCAATACCGGCTGACCTTGAAGCAGAGGTCTTGCTAAGCTTAGAGCATTATAAATTTGCTCTTAGCTCCAGTATATTTATGTGGAGAGAATTCTCCAGACTTGATCACACTCCTTGTGTGACTGCTCCCCAGCCTCTCAGGCTGGCCTCCGTGGTCACGAGCATCCAATCCTGAATGCCGAATCTGCGGCCCTCTAGAAGATGAGCACTCTGTAATCACCACAGGAGAGACACCCTTGTCCTTGGATATAGGGTTATCCGCTGATGCATCTGAAGATGCGATCCGGACCATTTGTCCAGCAGATCCCACTGAAGAGTTCTTGCGTGAAATCTGCCGAATGGAAGCGCTTCGTAATAAGCCACCATTTTTACCAGGACTCTTGTGCAATGATGCACTGACACTTTTCCTGGTTTTAGGAGGATCCCGATTAGCTCGGATAACTCCCTGGCTTTCTCCTCTGGGAGAAACACCTTTTCCTGGACTGTGTCCAGAATCATCCCTAGGACCAGCAGACGTGTCGTCGGAACAACTGCGGTTTTGGAATATTTAGAATCCACCCGTGCTGTCGTAGAACTACTTGAGATAGTGCTACTCCGACCTCCAACTGTTCTCTGGACCTTGTTCTTATCAGGAGGTCGTCCATTTTCTTTGAAGACGAATCCTCCTTTCGGTCATTACCTTGGTAAGGACCCGGGTTGCCTTGGACAATCCAACGGCATCGTCTTGAAACTGATAGTGACAGTTCTGTACCACGAACCTGAGGTACCCTTGGTGAGAAAAGGCAAATTTTGGGACATGGAGGTAAGCATTCCTGATGTCCCGGGACACCATATAGTCCCCTTGTTCTTTGCTATCACTGCTCTGAGTGACTCCATCTGGATTTGAACCCTTGTAAGTGTTCAAATTTTTCAGATTTAGAATAGGTCTCACCTAGCCTTCAGTACCACCATATAGTGTGGAGTAATACCCCTTTCCTTGTTGTCGGAGGGGTAATTTTATTATCACCTGCTGGGAATACAGCTTGTGAATTGTTTTCAATACTGCCTCCCTGTCGGAGGGAGACATTGGTACAGCAGACTACAGGAACCTGCGAGGGGGGAAACCTCTCGACATTCCAATCTGTACCCCTTGGATACTACTTGTAGGATCCAGGGGTCCTGTACGGTCCCAGCGTCATGCTGAGAACTTGGTAGAAGCGGTGGAGGGCTTCTGTTCCTGGGAATGGGCTGCCTGCTGCAGTCTTCTTCCCTTTCCTCTATCCCTGGGCAGATATGACTCTTATAGGGACGAAAGGACTGAGGCTGAAAAGACGGTGTCTTTTTCTGCAGAGATGTGACTTAGGGTAAAAAACGGTGGATTTTCCAGCAGTTGCCCTGGCCACCAGGTCCCATGGACCGACCCCAAATAACTCCTCCCCTTTATACGGCAATACATCTTTGTGCCGTTTGGAATCTGCATCACCTGACCACTGTCGTGTCCATAAACATCTTCTTGCAGATATGGACATCGCATTTACTCTTGATGCCAGAGTGCAAATATCCCTCTGCGCATCTCGCATATATAGAAATGCATCCTTTAAATGCTCTATAGTCAATAAAATACTGTCCCTGTCAAAGGTATCAAAATTTTTAGTCAGGGAATCCGACCAAGCCACCTCAGCTCTGCACATCCAGGCTGAGGCGATCGCTGGTCGCAGTATAACACCAGCATGTGTGTGTATACTTTTTAGGATATTTTTCAGCCTCCTATCAGCTGGCTCCTTAAGTACGGCCCTATCCGTAGATGGTACCGCCACTTGTTCTGATAAGCGTGTGAGCGCCTTATCCACCCTGAGGGGTGTTTCCCACCGCGCCTTAACTTCTGGCGGGAAAGGGTATACCGCCAATAATTTTCTATCGGGGGAAACCCACGCATCATCACACACTTCATTTAATTTATCTGATTCAGGAAAAACTACAGGTAGTTTTTTCACCTCACACATAATACCCTTTTTTGTGGTACTTGGAGTATCAGAAATATGTAACACCTCCTTCATTGCCCTTAACGTGTGGCCCTAAAAGAAAATACGTTTGTTTCTTCACCGTCGACACTGAAATCAGTGTCCGTGTCTGGGTCTGTGTCGACCGACTGAGGTAAATGGGCATTTTACAGCCCCTGACGGTGTTTGAGACGCCTGGACAGATACTAATTTGTTCGCCGGCCCGCTCATGTCGTCAACCGGCTTGCAGCGTGTTGACATTGTCACGTAATTTCCATAAATAAGCCATCCATTCCGGTGTCGACTCCCTAGAGAGTGACATCACCATTACAGGCAATTTGCTCCGCCTCCTCACCAATATTTTCCTCATACATGTCGACACACACGTACCGACATACAGCACACACATAGGGAATGCTCTGATAGAGGACAGGACCCACTAGCCCTTTGGGGAGACAGAGGGAGAGTTTGCCAGCACACACCAAAACGCTATAATTATCCAGGGACAACCTTTATATAAGTGTTCCTCCCTTATAGCATTTCAATATATATACATATCGCCAAATCAGTGCCCCCCCTCTCTGTTTTAACCCTGTTTCTGTAGTGCAGTGCAGGGGAGAGCATGGGAGCCTTCCCACCAGCCTTTCTGTGAGGGAAAATGGCGCTGTGTGCTGAGGAGAATAGGCCCCGCCCCCTTTTCGGCGGGCTTCTTCTCCGGAGTTTTAGATATCTGGCAGGGGTTAAATACATCCATATAGCCTCAAGGGCTATATGTGATGTATTTTTCGCCATACAGGTATTATACATTGCTGCCCAGGGCGCCCCCCCCCAGCGCCCTGCACCCTCCGTGACCGCTGTGTGAAGTGTGCTGACAACAATGGCGCACAGCTGCAGTGCTGTGCGCTACCTGATGAAGACTGAGAGTCTTCTGCCGCCTGGTTCCGGACCTCTTCATCTTCAGCGTCTGCAAGGGGGGTCGGCGGCGCGGCTCCGGGACGAACCCCAGGGCGAGCCCTGTGTTCCGACTCCCTCTGGAGCTATGTCCAGTAGCCTAAGAATCCAATCCATCCTGCACGCAGGTGAGTTGAAAATCTCTCCCCTAAGTCCCTCGATGCAGTGAGCCTGTTGCCAGCAGGACTCACTGAAAATAAAGAACCTAAAAACTTTTTCTAAGCAACTCTTTAAGAGAGCCACCTAGATTGCACCCTTCTCGGCCGGGCACAAAAACCTAACTGAGGCTTGGAGGAGGGTCATAGGGGGAGGAGCCAGTACACACCATGTGATCCTAAAAGCTTGCTTTTGTGCCCTGTCTCCTGCGGAGCCGCTATTCCCCATGGTCCTGACGGAGTCCCCAGCATCCACTAGGACGTTAGAGAAATAGGGAAAATATAGGAGTGTGGCTTCATTTGGGATGGGGCGTGACCACAGAATAGTATCAATTCCCATTATACCACACAGAAGTACCCCTTATACACTTTATGCTACACAGTGGAGCCCCTTATACAAGTTACACAATGCCATAGAACTACTTATACACGTTACACCAGAGTAGAGCAGCTTATGCACGTTAAACCACAGTAGAACCATTTATACACGTCACACCACAGTAGAACCACTTATACACAATACACCACAGTAGAACCACTTATACACAATACACCACAGTAGAACCACTTATACACAATACACCACAGTAGAACCACTTATACACAATACACCACAGTAGAACCACTTATACACAATACACCACAGTAGAACCACTTATACACAATACACCACAGTAGAACCGTTTATACACATTACACCACAGTAGAACCGTTTATACACATTACACCACAGTAGAACCATTTATACACAATACACCACAGTAGAACCGTTTATACACAATACACCACAGTAGAACCGTTTATACACACTACACCACAGTAGAACCATTTATACACATTACACCACAGTAGAACCGTTTATACACATTACACCACAGTAGAACCGTTTATACACATTACACCACAGTAGAACCATTTATACACAATACACCACAGTAGAACCGTTTATACACATTACACCACAGTAGAACCATTTATACACAATACACCACAGTAGAACCGTTTATAAACATTACTCCACAGTAGGGCCACTTATATATGTTACTCTGCAGCTTGTAATGCAGAGAGAAGTTCTGAAGCAGCAGCAGCTGGGGCAGAGAGAGGGGCTATAGCATCAATGTAGAGAGAAGTGCTGTAGCAGCCGCAGCAGAGAGAGGTGCTGCAGCTGCTGAGGCAAAAAGAGGTGCTGCAGCAGCCGGGGCAGAGAGTGGGGTACCAGGACACTGTTAGTGTCTCATGCTGTAGCCTCTGGCCTGACCTGTACCCTACATAGTCTCCGAGTCAATGTGCACCCCTCTGCTTCTGCGGCTGCATGTATGGCGGGCAGAGGGAGGGGGATGTTCAGGCGACGTCGCGCCCTTTAGGTTTTCCAGTGCCTGGAGCTCATGCTCTACCACAGCCACCCTCGCTACACCCCTGCGCCCACCCACTGTGATCATGCTCTAATTGCGTTCGCTATGCAATTAGAGCATGGTCACAGAATCTTTGGTAGCCTCTGCCGGTGCAGCCTGACTGTGCCCCCGTTTCCCCGATGGCGCCCCGAAAATGCTCGGTCGCCGTCTGCTCAATCAGGCAGGCAGAGGCATTCGGACCAACCGCATTATCTGCAGGCGCAGGACGGGATCTGCACGTTCACACTTGCCCTCATTCTCAAAAAATGCGGTCACATCACGTTTGCGCTGAAACCTGAATCAGACTCACTGTTTCAGGGATGAATCAGCCATTTTTCCCCCACAGATAATATACTCATATAGAAAATGTATACAGTACAGTAGGTGACAAATTAGATTGCAGGCTTTTGTTCCAATAGGTTACTATTATTATCAAATATAAAATAATTTAATAATAGTTTTATGAACTTTCTTTTCTTGTACTTAGAACTGTACAGCAATCGTTACCATGATATTGTACTTTGAATGGTGAGGAAGTGTACCCTAGTAACTGCTGTGACTGTCAGTGCCATTAGTGGGAGGATTTGGCTGCAGGATTTTTGTCACGCAGTATCAGGTAAATCACATAAGGGAAGAGGGAGGCAGAGTCATAGACAAACTCAGGGAGGGTTTCTGGTTGCCTGGAAACCCCCCTCCTCTTGGCCAGTGGCTCAGATTATGACCACAGTAGCAATAGTATATAATACGATTACTAGAATTGCTACCACAACAAGCAGTTTAAGGGACAGAGCAGAGCTGCTGCACATGCCCAGTGGTAGCAACTTCTTCTACCAGATTTGCTGTGTGGGTGGATCTGAGTGCTCAATCATGCACTGGACTAGAGAGTAGCTACCAGGAAGAAGAGACAGGAGCCTTACCATGACGAGGGAGAATGTGTGCTTAGAAAGTGCAGTTCTGTCTCCTACTGGTTATATTATGCTTGTGTATTTATTTATTTATTATAGGATGTTCAACTTTTCCTGACCACTTAATTTTTTTCTATAAGTCAAGTGTTTGATACAGCCTATACTCATAGGCAAACGCAGGGGGGAAGGGGTGGGGGCTTTAATTATGACAGCAATAGCAATGGTATATAATACAATTATTAGAGCTACAGCAACATCATGCAGTTTAAGTGACAGAGCCGAGTTGCTGCACATGCCCAGTTTGCTGTGTGTGCGGTTCTAAATCCTCAATCAGTGGACTGGACCAGAGAGTAGCTACCAGGAAGAAGAGACAGGAGCCTTACCATGAGGTGGAAGAATGTGTGCTTAGAAAGTGCAGTACTTGTTCTATTATGTTTGTGTATTTATGTATTATTGTATGTGTAACCTTTTCCTGACCACTTATTTATATTATTTAAATATCTCCTATATAGTAGCCCAGATCTGTGACTCTGTGACTGTGTGTATAACGCTGGGCGTGGCTAGGAGCTCTCAATAGTGACTGGCTGCTTGGCTGTTGTGCGAGTCTCCGGGAGAGCCACTGCCAAAGGGAGGACAGCAGCTTAGCTGCTTCCAGGAGAAGAAGCAGGAGAAGCATTACCCGCCCCTCCCCCACTCACAGTACCTCCGGGCCCCATCCGCAGCACCCCCACACACCCCTCCCCCCTCTACCACCTGTGGTGGCTCCGGACCCCCTCCCCCACCCGCAGAACTACCCTCAACCACCCCTCCCCCACCCACGGCATCCATGCACCCGGCCCTCCCCCGGCACCACCACACCAGCCCCTCCCCCACCCGCGGCACCCTGCGACCCCATCTCCCATCCGCGTCTCCCCCGCTCCCGCCACTCCCCCAACCACAGCACCTACTAGGTGATTCATCAGGCCCTGCGTGTGCTGTTCATGCCGTTGCAAGGGGCTACAACCCCTTAACCATTGCACGACCATTGTCCGTGCAATATTTAACCACTTACACAATTATGATTGGAGATAATACTCCATCCATAGAATACAAATATTGCACGCCACAAGGGCGTGCAAGGCTTGAGGGGGGCATAGCCCCTTATGACGGTGTGAAGAGCGCCCATTGGGCGCAATGAATCACCTTGTGTTTGATATACTATAGACCGTCTATGGTGTTAAATATTAATACTGTATTCCATGTGCCGCAGAGTGGGAGATTGTGGATTGCTTTTGGAAACCCCTCTCTAGAAATCCTGCATTTGCCACTGAGAGTAAGCATAAAGGATAAACACATAATACATTGTGCTATAATACATTATTCATTATAGGATAACACACCCTACAGCCATCTGCCTTGCCGTCTACCCTCCTCATAGTAATGAAAAGTGCAGGGGATGCAGTAGAGGAGTCGTGTCTAGATCTAGGATATATATGTGATACACCTGTACTGTATGCTCATGGAGGGAAAGTTCTTCCATCCAGAAACTAGAGGCACAATAAATGCCTTGAGAGAAGTGAGATGATACATGGGATGATCCAGGGGTGGATTGGGATGGAAAACCAACCGGGAAATTTATGGAAGCAGCACTAATGGGGGAACTGTTGAGGGGGCGGGATCCCTCCTCAGACCTGATTGTATGCAATTGCGGCCTTCCTTGCGTCTTTTGCTGCAGTTGTGCCCTAAACCAGGACTGGGAACTAAAAGTGCCCTGTAACATTTTATGGGAGTGGTCCAACATGGGCAGCACAAGAGGTATAACATACTGTGTAGCCAAGGTAGCATCACTGGATGGCAGAGCTGCTGTACTGCAGAGATGGAATAACAGAATGAATGGGGACAATGCAGTGTACTGAGGGGGTAATTCTGAGTTAATCACAGCAGGATTTTTGTTAGCAGTTGGGCAAAACCATGTGCACTGCAGGGGAGGCAGATATAACGTGCAGAGAGAGTTAGATTTGGGTGGGTTATTTTGTTTCTGTGCAGGGTAAATACTGGCTGCTTTATTTTTACACTGCAATTTAGATTGTAGATTGAACGCACCACACCCAAATCTAACTCTCTCTGCACATGTTATATCTGCCTCCCCTGCAGTGCACATGGTTTTGCCCAACTGCTAACAAAAATCCTGCTGCGATCAACTCAGAATTACCCCCAGAGTGCAGTGGGCTACCTGTCATGTGGGGGGTGGAGCCACATGAAAACACACAAAACAGGCCTCACAGACACTTCGGCCTACCAGGAATCTTCCTGGTGAGCCCTATGGCCAATCCACCCCTGGGATGATCCCGTGTACTCCCATAAAATCATTTTTGTACATTTTTTCTCTGTATATGTATTTGCAGGTTATTATGCACTTTGCAGAAAACTTCATACATTATTGGGTGCACGCACATCTAATAACCGTACAGTATGTCCTGGTATACACTTATTGACCACTGTGATAGAGGAAAGCGTTATGCACTGTCCAAACATCTTAATGCAAACTGCAGAATGTCTGGTTCCGTCTAATGAAATTGCAATGTTCCTGTTGTATTGTGAGCTGTACAACGTAATTTAGAAAAACAGATCTTAGACATAATGCAAAAACAAATTAATTATAATAACGTGCGCAATTCCTTAGGAACTCAATATGATAATTTAATTTGTGGTATGCCATAATTGCATTATATCTTGCAGATGTTATTAAATTTCTTGGAACCTGTTATTTGGCTAATTTGTCTAAATGTTGTGGTGATGTCATTTGTCCTCACTGCGTCCATTAGCGAACGCTGCAGACGGAGGATGCCTACCATCCAGATGGAGATCGCTAGGAGACAGTAGTAATATGAGATCATAATGGCATCTACGGTCTATTGCATTGTGAATTGGCTGATAGCTATCTGCGTTACATCATGTGCACACTGTCCTCCACTTGTTTCTTATCCACATTTCCCTAGTAGCAGACAGTCCATGACTGTAGGATTACAGAATGAAATATATACTGACACGTACGGGAAGGAGAACGAATTGACAGAATAGGAGAGGAGTGGGTTAAACCTCAGCTAGTCTGGGGGCAGTACGGTAAGGCATTATGGGAGTTTTATGGAGAGCCAATAGGAATGAATGTTGGGGGTAGGTGGAATGGGTTCTTAAGCCTGGGAAAGGGGCTGGGTCAGCCTCTTCTGCTTTTGTCGTCCCACCCTCCCTCCCTACTGGTGGTGTTTGTTTTATGCTGTTGCGTTGGCTATTTTCGTGATGTGGGTTGTCACGGTTTGGTTGTGGCGGGAAAGAACGGCAAGTTAACATTTGTTGTATTAAAGAGTGGATTGGAGGTCGTTTGGTGGTTGATTTTTAGGTGCGCTCTCCTTCGCTGACTGGTTTTACGTATGCTGGACCGCCGTCTCGGGTGGCAGCCTCATCACCTTCACAGGTGGGTAGTCAGGATGGAGGTTGAGCGGATACCTATTGTTTGTTGGAAGGTTTACGTTAGTTTTTTTTTATAAGATAGTTTGTTTATGGGATACGGTTGTTTAGCCGTTCTTTCTGGCCACCATACTTTAGTTTAATTATTCACAGTTAATGGTTAAATAAATAGCTAACATTTTCTGCCAAATTCAAGTCTCCGTGTCTTTATTTATTATAATTAAGTGTTAAGATGTTATAGTTATGTTACGGACAATCCTCAGACTATATGAGGTTTATGGACATAACATCTGATAAGCAATTCATAAAGGTCCTGATTTGTTGCGCGGGAGCAGGGAATTTGCAGGTACGAAGGAGTGCGGTGGGAAAGGAGAGAAAAAGATCAGATACAATTCCGGTAACGGGAAATCACCACAAAGCAGAACATGGATACATTACCCAAAATAATAAAAACTTGGTAAGCGGCATGTCTAAAGTTATATATGAGTCAAATGCTGTAATTAGCATTGCAGCTGATTCCGGCGAATGTGAGGTCAACATACTCACTGTAGATATAGGGGGGGGGGGGGGGGTGTTTGATTGTTGGCTACTTGCTTGCCCGGCGGAATTTGCACGACACCCGCCGCACTTTACAAGGGCGGGATCTCACTCTAAAATGTTCGCTGCCCTGTATGGTAATGAGCACTTGTGAGAGAAATGGGTGCAAATTGGCCGAGTGAAGGGTGTGAATCAGGCTGCCATTGTTGGCATTTAAATGCCGCGTCAACTTGCCCCCCTTCACCCACAATTGAATTTTCCCCATAGTGTTGACCTCATGACCGCATACTCATTCCTGTTCCACTTCCCTAAAAACACAATCTACATGGCTGGTGTAGAACCGCTCACCACTGTCCTGCTATGCCTTGCAACCTCCCAACCTGATCAGGACAAAGCTGTCCCACTCCCAGCAGAGAAGTGGTGACTCTGGGGTGGGGGGGATATATCAAGCCTTCAGAATATTGGAGAAGTGGAGAAATTGTCCATAGCTACTAGCTAGCATTTATCAAGTAGTTTCTATGAAACGATAGGTAGAATCTGATTGGTCACTATTACTATGGGTAACTTCTTCACTTGTCCACTTCTCCCCGCATTAAAATTCTTGATACATCTACCCAGGGCCCTCAGATCAGGACAGTCCCACATTCAGTGAGAAACTTGGGGGGTATCCGTAGACATTTACATAAGCTTTGGATACATTTACAATGAACAGCTGTTTCATAGACTGAATGGATTTTATCATTGCAATATTTAAAGCTTTTCGTCTCTGACCTTAAATAAAGGATTTTTCGCATCCATGTTTATGAATTATCAGCATTCCTTTCATAAGCTTCAACAAATTAAGTGAGAGCTTCATATTGGTGTTACTCTACCGCAGTATCCTATTAAAAGATAAAGCCGATTGTGAGCCGGGGAGACATAAACCTTGCTGGGCTGCTATAGACATCCACCGTGAAAGTAGGATGTATATTATGAGTTTAAGAGATCTTTGACAGAGGTAATTACACCAAACCATATTATGCTTATAGGAAAAGAAAACATGAGGACGCTAACCCAATAATCAGCCGCCCTTTCCTGTTGTTGGCTCATGCTGCAAGGTCAATGCTTTGTGTACGTGCAAATATCTAATTTGTCATGTGTGGGTTATGCTTATGGCTGCCACAAGTGACCCATCCGGGATAAGGCTGGAATCAAAATCAGGGAAGATAAATTCCCCCCTTCCCCTGGTTTCTTAGGGGTAGTAAATGGTCCGGGCTTGTGATTATGTCATGTCTGCAGAGGACACATTCCTCATATTTACACCATACAGGCTTGGACTGGCCCACAGGGGTACCGATGGGCCCCACTGCTGGGGGGGCCCACCTCCTGCTCTAAGGATCAGGTTCCAGACTGTGCACTTGAATTATACATTATACATATGTTACCTTATACTGGACTACAGTGTATTTTCTACAGTGCATTGCTGTTATTAATCTGGTACATTATCATGCATGCAGCAGCTGAATTTACTGTATATATTTATGAAGGGGCCCAGACGTTGCACTCTCTAATGGTTAGTCAAACCAATGAAGTGCAGTCTGGCCACACCCCTAACATGGGCCCCTACCACTGCATTCCCCTGGTGGGCCCTCCATTCCCCAGTCCGATACTGACACCATATAGCTGCCTTCTATTTTCCTTTGCAGTGTAAATATACAGTATACTTATATACATATGTCATAGTTGCATACATTTAGAATCTCCTCTCCGGGAGAAGCCCGTAGAGGATACTCTGCTGGCCAGTGTGGAGCCTGGGCTAAGGCACGCATCACTAGACCCTGCCCCTAAAATTTCATGATTCACAGGTCTTCTAGGGAGGAGGAGGGGCTAAATGATGCAAATTCACATCATTTAGCCCCACCCCCTCCATATGGCACTGCAATTCCCTGTATGATCTCCTCATCCTGCCCACTTCACTAGGAAGTGGGTGGGATGCAGGAGCTCTGGCCACTCTTCCGTGGGTACGTTGGACTGCCTGAAAAATCAGGAGTCTCCCGGCACTTGCGGGAGAGTAGTCAAGTATGACATGTAACTGAAGGGCTGTAACCAGGGTGGTGCAGACGGTGCTCAATACTCAGCGCACTTGCCCTATAGGCACACCTACTGCATCCACCCACAATTGTGTCCGCTGTAATGTATAATAGCAGCGGTGCGCCCGACTACTCTGTGCTGCAGCTATCTGCCCCATGTGCTCCACTCCCTTCATCTCATCTCAGTGTCTGCAGGGACTGGGAGAGACGCCATGATGTCTCTCCAGAGGGACTTTCGCTGGGCACAGGAGCCGTTCAGTGGCTGGCTGCTGCTGGGGACAACAAAGGTAAGCAGCAGCATAGATGCTCGGGAAGGGGGGGGGGGGGATGAGCAGGTATGAGGTGGAGGGGCTTTACCTGACATAATGTGTATAAGGGGCTGTACTCTAGCGTAAAGTGTTGTGTTGTGTAATGTGTGTAAAGGGCTCTTTCATGGCATAATGTGTATAAGGGGCTCTTCCATGGCATAATGTGTATAAGGGACTCTTCAGTGACATAATGTATAAGGGTGGCATAACATGTACAAGCTGCTCTATTATGGTGCAACATGTATAAGGGACACTACTGTGTGGCATACAGTGTATAAAGGACACTACTATGCAGTGTAATGTAAATAATACACACTACTGTGTGGCATAACGTTTATAACGGACACTACTGTGTGGTGTAACATGAATAACAGACACTACTGTGCGGTGTAACGTGACCAATGGACACTACTGTGCAGTGTAATGTAAATAACATTAACTACTTTGTGGTGTAAGATTAATAATGGACACTACTGTGAGGTGTAACATGACTAACGGACACTACTGTGTGGTGTAATGTAAATAACAGACACTACTGTGTGGTGTAATGTAAATAACAGACACTACCATGCAGTGTAATGTAAATAAAACACACTACTGTGTGGCATAACGTGTATAATGAACACTACTGTGTGGTGTAATGTGAATAACAGACACTACTGTGCGGTGTAACGTGAATAACAGACATTACTGTGTGGCGTAATGAGACCAATGGACACTACTGTGTGGTGTAATGTAAATAACATTAACTACTTTGTAGTGTAACATGAATAACGGACACTACTGTGCGGTGTAACGTGACTGACGGACACTACTGTGTGGTGTAATGTAAATAACAGACACTACTGTGCGGTGTAATGTAAATAACGGACACTACTGTGAGGTGTAATGTAAATAACGGACACTACTGTGCGGTGTAATGTAAATAACAGACACTACTGTGTGGTGTAATGTAAATAACAGACACTACCATGCAGTGTAATGTAAATAATACACACTACTGTGTGGCATAACGTGTATAATGAACACTACTGTGTGGTGTAATGTGAATAACAGACACTACTGTGCGGTGTAACGTGAATAACAGACATTACTGTGTGGCGTAATGAGACCAATGGACACTACTGTGTGGTGTAATGTAAATAACATTAACTACTTTGTAGTGTAACATGAATAACGGACACTACTGTGCGGTGTAACGTGACTGACGGACACTACTGTGTGGTGTAATGTAAATAACAGACACTACTGTGCGGTGTAATGTAAATAACGGACACTACTGTGAGGTGTAATGTAAATAACGGACACTACTGTGCGGTGTAATGTAAATAACGGACACTACTGTGAGGTGTAATGTAAATAACGGACACTACTGTGCGGTGTAATGTAAATAACGGACACTACTGTGCAGTGTAATGCAAATAACGGACACTACTGTGAGGTGTAATGTAAATAACGGACACTACTGTGCGGTGTAATGTAAATAACGGACACTACTGTGCAGTGTAATGAAGCCATGTCCCTTCAGTGTGCACTGTCCCTATTTTGAATATGGGGGTGTGTCTAGTTACAGCTCTGTGTATCTGCCCCTCCCAGGGAATAGTGTGTAGCATCGTTATATCTCTCTTCTTTTCTTTGAAACCTGTCTGGACATACTGTATTTCCCTGTGGCCGTTTTGTATGGTGGATCTATTTATTAACAATCAGCACTACATCCTGCACAGATGACATAATGGTTATCATTAATGCCTCACAGCACTGAAGTCTTAGGTTCCCACTAAGGCCCTATCTGTGTACAGTTTGTATGTTCTCCTCGTGGTTGTATGAGTTTCCTCAAACAATCCAAAAACACACCCTATTACAGGGTGACTCGCTGACTGCTGGGGCATGCCTGTACTTTAAGGGTCAGTGCATGCTGATTACGTATTGAGCAATCACATTTGTTCAATGACCACTAGGGTTTTTACATGAACAGCAATCAAACTTGTTTTCCAATTCTGTCATTTATTTATTCATTTTTTAATGTATTTATTCTGTTTTAAAACGGAAGACATCATCGAGTTGATGATAGTGAGATCACTAATGTGATGATGATTTCTGTTTGTTTGTTTGTTTGTTTGTTTACTTCACTTGCATGAAGATATATTTATACTATATACTATACTACACTATCTATGGGGGTCATTCCGAGTTGATCGTAGGTGTGCTAAATTTAGCACAGATACGATCGTTCACACTGACATGCGGGGGGACGCCCAGCACAGGGCTATCCTGCCCCGCATGTCAGTGCCGGCCCCCCCCCAGCAGAAGTGCAAAGGCGATGCCAAGCGCCGCCATTCCGCCTTCCCCTGCCCAGCGACCGCCTCTGCCTGTCAATCAGGCAGAGGTGATGGTAGCGGCCCGACGGCCTTCTGCGCCGGCGCATGCGCAGTTCTGACCCAATCGCACCGCTCCGATAAACTGCAGCGTGCGCTCGGGTCAGAATGACCCCCTGTGTGAAGCCCCCACAACGGAACTCCTAAGGTCTGAAACCTTATTCCTTTTACTTCTCTCTGAAATAGTAATAGTCTGTATTTTTAATTATAATCATATATACTTTGTAACCAGTGGCGTAAGTTCGTCACAGTTGCCCGGAGGCAAGTTCATAACAGTTGCCCCCCCCCCCCCTATATTTAGATAAATATATGTATGTATGTGTGCACAATGGTGTAACAGAATGGGGGGAGAAGAGCCCCCCTTCAGAGCAGGAGCCCGGCGGCAGATGACTCCATTGCCTCCCAGAGTTACGCCTCTGTTTGTAACTCTTTTTTGTAACTGTAACCTCTGAAATTATGCTTATTCTTCAAATTAAAACTTAAGTTCTTGTTCTGACCTCTGTGTTCTTAATGTACGCCTTGTGAGGCACATGCCGCTGATTTTTAAAGTGTAAGCGTAACTGAAAGGCCGCTGTGGGAGGAGCCCAAAGTCTTTCCTGGTGGCAACAGATATATTTAATTGTTAGGATAACTGGCATAAAACCAGTGTCACATCCTCCAGGCTCGGAAGGAGTTCGGAGGGTGAGTGAGCCTGTGAGAATCGCTGCAGTGTACTTACGTTGCAGTGTACTTACGTTGCAGTGTACTTACGTTGCATTGTACTTATGCAGTATTTTTATATGGTAAGATATGTGTTGTTAATATACTGTATACACTTTAGACACAGTGGTGCAAGTAGAAATTTTTTCTTAGTGGTACTGATAGTAAAAATGGGCGTGGTCATGTGTCATGAGGGGGCTTGATCACACAAAACTAGGGGAGTGGCTACATAATAATAGGGGCATGGCCACATTATGCCACACACCGTAATGCTTATTACACATTATGCCAAACACCGTAATGCCCATTACACATTATGCCAGACACCATAACACGCATTACACATTATGCCAAACACCGTAATGCCCATTACACATTATGCCAGAGATCATTACACCCATTACACATTATGCCACACACCATAATGCCCATTAAACATTATGCCACACTGTAATGCCGTACATATTATACCACACACTGTAATGCCTATTACATATTATGCCACACACAGTTATGCCCAGGGCCGGATTGGCCATTGCCTTTATCGGGGAATACCCCGGCGGGCCGATCGGGGTCTGGGGCCGCCTGTCATGAGTGGCACCATCCCCCTCCACGTCCCCTACCAACTTGTGAGTGCCGCGGCCCGCCCTCCACATCACATGAGAGCCAGCCGGCCCGCCCTCCACATCACATGCTTATTAGTGAGCCGGGCAGCGGCCGCTGTCAGGAGAGCCGGCCATACCCCCTCCTCCCTGTCACCTGCTTACTGGTGACCGCTGCGACCAGTTGCCGCTATCTAGAGAGCTGGGTCCACCGTGTTGCAGGCGGTTCCAGTATGAATGGTCGACCATGTTATGGTCGACAGTCATTAGGTCGACTACTATTGGTCGACATTTACATGGTCGACATGGACACATGGTCGACACGTGAAAATGGTCGACACGTGAAAGGTCGACACATGAAAAGGTCGACATGAGTTTTTTAACTTTTTTTGGTGTCGTTTTCTTCGTAGAGTGACCGGGATCCCAAATTAGTGCACCGCGTCCCCTCACATGGCTCGCTTCGCTCGCCATGCTTCAGGCATGGTGCCTTCGCTCCGCTACCGCTTTGCTCGGCACAGATTACCGTTCCAATCGTAGTCCACGTGGATCGTAAAGTATGGCAAAGTTCCCCAAAAGAAAAAAAAGTTAAAAAAACTCATGTCGACCTTTTCATGTGTCGACCTTTCACGTGTCGACCATTTTCACGTGTCGACCATGTATCCATGTCGACCATGTCAATGTCGACCAATAGTGGTCGACCTAATGACTGTCGACCATAACATGGTCGACCATGTGAACGGACACCGTTGCAGGCGCAGCCGCTCCTCCAAGACTCCTGTTCACAGGAGCTGTACTGCGGGGAGGATCACCCGGGGGAGGCTTCCTGGCTGCTGCGTCCGCGCTGCTCTGGCGGTAAGTCCTGTCATGTGGGTGCGTGACTGTGAGAGGCCTCCTGCCCCCCTTGCCAGCACCAGTGTGCCCCATATCCTCCCTGTCAGCATCAGTGTGCCCCCATCCCCCCTGACAGTGCCAGTGTGACCCCCTATCTCCCCCTGCCAGTACCTGCTTGCCCACCCCACCCCCCTATATCCCCCTGACAGCATTGGAGTGTCCCCATCTCCCCTCCTGTCAGCAACATTGTGCCCCCTCATCCCTCCCCCTGGCCAGCAGTGTGCCCCCTCATCCCCCCCCCCCCTGTTTAACAGTGTGTCCCCTCATCCCCCCCCCCCCCCTGGCCAACAGTGTGCCCCCTCATCCCCCCCTGGCCAGCAGTGTGCCCCCTCATCCCCTCCCACTGGCCAGCAGTGTGCCCCCTCATCCCTCCCCCCGGTATCAGTGTGCCCCCTCATCTCTCCCCCTGGCCATCAGTGTGCTCCCTCATCCCTCCCCCTGGCCAACAGTGTGCCCCCTCATCCCTCCCCCTGGCCAGCAGTGTGCCCCCTCATCCCCCCCCCCCCCCTATTAACAGTGTGTCCCCTCATTCCCCCCCTGGCCAACAGTGTGCCCCCTCATCCCCCCCCGGCCAGCAGTGTGCCCCCTCATCCCCCCCCTGTTTAACAGTGTGTCCCCTCATCCCCCCCCCCCTGGCCAACAGTGTGCCCCCTCATCCCCCCCCGGCCAGCAGTGTGCCCCCTCATCCCCTCCCACTGGCCAGCAGTGTGCCCCCTCATCCCTCCCCCCGGTATCAGTGTGCCCCCTCATCTCTCCCCCTGGCCATCAGTGTGCTCCCTCATCCCTCCCCCTGGCATCAGTGTGCCCCCTCATCCCTCCCCCTGGCCAGCAGTGTGCCCCCTCATCTCTCCCCCTGGCCAACAGTGTGCCCCCTCATCCCTCCACCTGGCCAACAGTGTGCCCCCTCATCCCTCCCCCCAGCATCAGTGTGCCCCCTCATCTCTCCCCCCGGCATCAGTGTGCCCCCTCATCCCTCCCCCCGGCAGCAGTGTGCCCCCTCATCCCTCCCCCCGGCATCAGTGTGCCCCCTCATCCCTCCCCCCGGCAGAAGTGTGCCCCCTCACCCCTCCCCCCGGCAACAGTGTGCCCCCTCATCCCTCCCCCTGGCCCTGGGTGGTTGACACCCTTTACCTGGCTGGTTGGCACCCATTCCCTTTCTGCCCCAGGTGGATGGTTCTAGTCTGTCTTTGTTCTGCTATAGACCAAATCACATCGAGCTTAGTACTGCATATAACAGGTCTTTATGTGTGTAATGACGCTGACTACATATTTTTTGGGGGGGTTGTTTAATGTATGTCTATGTGCTCTACCTGGTGCAATGTGTGTAACGTGCTCTACCTGGTGCAATGTGTGTAACGTGCTCTACCTGGTGCAATGTGTATAACGTGCTTTACCTGGCGCAAAGTGTGTAACGTGCTCTACCTGTTGCAATGTGTATAACGTGCTTTACCTGGTGCAAAGTGTGTAACGTGCTCTACCTGGTGCAATGTGTATAACCCTATAACGTGCTTTACCTGGTGCAAAGTGTGTAACGTGCTCTACCTGGTGCAATGTGCATAACGTGCTTTACCTGGTGCAAAGTGTGTAACGTGCTCTACCTGGTGCAATGTGTATAACGTGCTTTACCTGGCGGAAAGTGTATAACGTGCTCTACCTGGTGCAATGTGTATAACGTGCTGTACAAGGTGCAATGTGTATAATGTGCTCTGCCCGGCAACAAAGTGTATAACGTGCTCTACCTGGCGCAGTGTGTATAGGAGGTTCTACCTGGTGCAATGTGTATAAGTGGCACTACTGTGTGGTGTAATGTTAATTGGCACTATTATGTGGCCACGCCCCTTCCCCACAAAGCCACTCCCCTAAATTTTTGCTGCGCGCCTTCGCGCGCACTGTCCCTTCTTTTAGGTATAGCAGGTGGAGCACCAATTCTGTTTCTGCCAAAGGGCGCCAAAATGTCTAGTTACAGCTCTGGTGCAGGGTGTCCTGTATGCTACACAGCCCAGCAGCACTGTCCCCCCCCCCCCTCCCCTTTGCCACACTTTTGTACTGTCCAAATCAACTCTGTGTTTTTATATTTGGATCATTAATAAGATTAATAAGAACCTTCATTCCGATGGGACCCAGAATAGGACAGGTAGGACCCCAATTTTTAAAAGTGAGGGGTCCCTGGGACCCACTTTTTTTTCGGCTCAGCGTGATCACTGGGTTATGAGGTGTAATATTAATTTGAAGTATTAATCCCGCCTACTTTGGCATTGGTTCCGCCTACAGTTGGTTTGGTGCCACCCACATGAGGCCACTTTTAGAAATTTTTCCAGGGCCACTTTTGTTTCCCAATCCGCCCCTGGTTATGCCACTGACACCATTTTATGTCCCACACACAAAAATGGCCCTTATTAATTATGCCCCAGCTGTGGGCTGGTGGTACTGAGTACCACCACCATATTTCTTAATGGTACTCCGTACCACCCCGTACCACCCTACTTTCAGCACTGGTTAGACTGCAACTTTGCATTTAGAATTTTCAGTGTCCCAGCAACAGAATTGAAGTCTCCTCTTACTGAGCCCCAAAATGAGTTGCAGGGTGACATCACAGTCTACAGGTATAGGAATATAGCTCACATAAATCACTGTGATTGCCAACATCAGAAGATAGTTACTATGGTGTTTTGAGAAACATGTAAACAGAGTAATCAAGAACATATTAAAGAATGTGCCTATGGCTATAAGACATTTATTACGAACACATTGTTGGAAAATGTTCATCTGTTTTTTCATGTCCTTTACTTCTGTTTTTCAGACCATGTGTTGTCGACGATCACAGATTGCAGTAATCTATAAAATGTCACAATTATGCAACAGTTTTAAGGTGTGTCATGACAAAAACTTTCTTTAATGAAATATGCCTTATATGTACATGTATATATATATATATATATATATATATATATACAAGTATTTATTATTTGGCCATAGAAGAGACGCATAACCCTCTGGTGTGTAAAGTGTTGGACTCTTTTGTACATTTAGCAAATATATACTCATACCAGTCACATTAACAGCCGCGCACACCTTGACCTGAGCGCTGAACAACAGGATCAGGTTCTGGCTTGGCCGTACGTGAGGAGTGAAATGTAACAGATTAGAGCATTGGGTTCTCTGCAGTAAGAGCGCCAGGTAGTCAAAGATAAGCGGGCAAACACAAAGGAAGATATCAGGGATCCGTCACCGTTTACACTGATGCCTGGAATCCTATGATCAATCTTGATAGGATTATGCATATTGAGCTACAGTGCCTATAGAAAGCATCGGATCATACCCTTTGTCACATTAAGCCCTGGAAAATATAATAAATGAAATCAAATTGTTTCTAGCTTTATAATATTTACACAGTGTAACCCTCAACATGGAAGTAAAAATAACATTTAAAGAAAATCTTATCAATATAATTTATACCTAGGGGGAAATGTAATAGGGTTCCAATTTGCAGAGTTCCAGGATTTCGCCCGAGATCGCCCGTATTTTTAAATCTGCAATCAATTACAAGGAAAAACCAGGTTGGTTTTGCCTTGTAATTGGTTGCCGCTTTAAAAATACGGGCAATCTCGGCCAAAATCCTGGACCCCGGAAAACACGGACCCTATTACAGTTCCCTCCTGGTTTGGATAAGTGATCATATCCTTAGAGTAACCATTATAAACTTGCTTAGGTACAGTCAATGACCTTCCAGATCACACAGCCGGCTATTTAGCCACCAGCTGACATCAGTTGGTATTAGGGAGGCCAATCCCGGGATCGGGATCTGCCGGATCCCAGGATTTAGGCCCAAAAATGTCCGGGATTCAATCCCGGGATTGGAAGCTCCAATCCCTGGGATTGAGGGATCAGCATTGAGCGTCCTCAGGACGCTCAGACGCTGCCCGGCTCCCCCCTCCCAACTCCCCCTGCGCAGCGTGACCTGTGACTGTGAGGTCATGCTGTGCTGTCAGCAGCTGCAGAGCCGGAAGGTACGGCGGTCTTCACCCGCCGCCTCCTCCCGGCTCCCCATGCACTCACCCGCCGGCTCCCCCTGCACTCACCCGCCGCCTTCACCTCACCCGCCGCTCGGCTGTGCAGGTTTGTACATTTATTTATGTTGGCGGGGCATGGGGGGACAGCCGGACACTGTTGAAAGCCAATCCCGGGTATCCCGGGAATGCCGGGATTGACCATTTTTCAATCCCGATACCCGGGATTTAAAAAATGGCCCGGGTTTGGCCTCCCTAGTTGGTATCCGGTTTTTAGGTTGACAGCACTTGGGTCGACACTCATTAGGTCGACCACTATTGGTCAATATGCATTAGGTCGACATGGTCTTTGGTCGACATGGCAAAGGTCAACACATGAAAAGGTCGACATGAGTTTTTCACCTTGCCCGAAGCATGACTGTCGACCTATTTTAGGTGTCAACCTAGTCACTGTCGACCAATAGTGGTCGACCTAATGACTGTCAACCTAGTTACTGTCAAACCCAAAGAACCACACCCCATCAGTTGTAGTGGTTTTGGTTCCTTCAGAATAAAACTGTTCCTTGAGGATTCCACTTCTAGCAGTGGATGGTGGTTGGCAAGGTGCTTTCAACAGGGCTTCAGGATAAAGTTGTGGATAGGCAAAAGTTAGGAGAAGGATACAAAAAGATTTCAAAGGCTTTATTATATTTATTATTATCCTTTATATAAATGGCGCCATAAGAGGTCTGCAGCGCCTTATAGTGTACACAAACAGGAACAGTATGAACACAAAAAAAGGGGGAAAAATGTGAGGTTTGTACACATTGCTGCATCAGCAGTCATAAAGGGCTCAGTGTGATTTACCGACGGCCGGCTTAAATACATCCCGTCAAAAAGACCTAAATCAGCAGCGAGCAGTGGTATGGCCAAAACGCAAAGGTTAGGTGCCATTGGGCCTAATTCTGAGTTGATTGCAGCAGCAAATTTGTTAGCAGTTGGGCAAAACCATGTGCACTGCAGGGGAGGGAGATGTAACGTGCAGAGAGAGTTAGATTTGGGTGGGGTGGATTCAAACTGAAATCTAAATTGCAGTGTAAAAATAAAGCAGCCAGTATTTACCCTGCACAGAAACAAAATAACCCACCCAAATCTAACTCTCTCTGCAAATGTTATATCTGCCCCCCCTGCAGTGCACATGGTTTTGCCCAATTGCTAACAAACTTGCTGCTGCGATCAACTCAGAATTACCCTCCTTTGTCAGCAGTGAGAAGACAGTGGTCTAAGGCAGAGGTTCTCAAACTCGGTCCTCGGGGGCACACACAGTGCATGTTTTGCAGGTCTCCTCACAGAATCGCAAGTGAAATAATTAGCTCCACCTGTGGACCTTTTCAAATGTGTCAGTGAGTAATTAATACACCTGTGCACCTGCTGGGTTACCTGCAAAACATGCACTGTGTGTGCCCCCGAGGACCGAGTTTGAGAACCTCTGGTCTAAGGGGTCTATTTACTAAGCTTTTGATGGAGATAAATTAGACAGAGATAAATAACCAGCCAATCAGCTCCTAATTGTCATGTCACAGGCTGGGTTTGAAAAATGACAGTTAGGAGCTGATTGGCTAGTACTTTATCTCCATCCAAGGCCTAGTAAATAGTAGAGATGAGCGGGTTCGGTTTCTCTGAATCCGAACCCGCCAGAACTTCATGGTTTTTTTCACGGGTCCGAGCAGACTCGGATCTTCCCGCCTTGCTCGGTTAACCCGAGCGCGCCCGAACGTCATCATGACGCTGTCGGATTCTCGCGAGGCTCGGATTCTATCGCGAGACTCGGATTCTATATAAGGAGCCGCGCGTCGCCGCCATTTTCACACGTGCATTGAGATTGATAGGGAGAGGACGTGGCTGGCGTCCTCTCCATTTAGATTATAAGAGACTGAGAGAGATTTACTGGAGCTGACTAGGAGGAGTACTGTTACTGTAGAAGTGTAGAGACTGAGTGGAGAGAGTTTACTAGTGAGGACAGTGCAGTTTACTTTATAATCCGTTCTCTGCCTGAAAAAAGCGATACACAGCACACAGTGACTCAGTCACATACCATATCTGTGTGCACTGCTCAGGCTCAGGCCAGTGTGCTGCATCATCTATTATCTATATATAATATTATATATATCTGTCTGACTGCTCAGCTCACACAGCTTATAATTGTGGGGGAGACTGGGGAGCACTACTGCAGTGCCAGTTATAGGTTATAGCAGGAGCCAGGAGTACATAATATATTATATAGTGAGTGACCACCAGACACACAGTGCAGTTTATTTAATATATCCGTTCTCTGCCTGAAAAAAGCGATACACACAGTGACTCAGTCAGTCACATACCATATCTGTGTGCACTGCTCAGGCTCAGGCCAGTGTGCTGCATCATCTATTATCTATATATAATATTATATATATCTGTCTGACTGCTCAGCTCACACAGCTTATAATTGTGGGGGAGACTGGGGAGCACTACTGCAGTGCCAGTTATAGGTTATAGCAGGAGCCAGGAGTACATAATATATTATATAGTGAGTGACCACCAGACACACAGTGCAGTTTATTTAATATATCCGTTCTCTGCCTGAAAAAAGCGATACACACAGTGACTCAGTCAGTCACATACCATATCTGTGTGCACTGCTCAGGCTCAGGCCAGTGTGCTGCATCATCTATATATATTATATATCTGTCTGACTGCTCAGCTCACACAGCTTATAATTGTGGGGGAGACTGGGGAGCACTACTGCAGTGCCAGTTATAGGTTATAGCAGGAGCCAGGAGTACATATTATATTAAAATTAAACAGTGCACACTTTTGCTGCAGGAGTGCCACTGCCAGTGTGACTGACCAGTGACCTGACCACACTGACCACCAGTATAGTTAGTAGTATACTTATATTGTGATTGCCTGAAAAAGTTAAACACTCGTCGTGTGACTTCACTTGTGTGTTTTTTTTTTTTTTTATTCTATAAAAATAAAACTCATTCTGCTGACAGACAGTGTCCAGCAGGTCCGTCATTATATAATATATAATATATACCTGTCCGGCTGCAGTAGTGATATATATATATTTTTTATATCATTTATCATCCAGTCGCAGCAGACACAGTACGGTAGTTCACGGCTGTGGCTACCTCTGTGTCTCTGCACTCGGCAGGCAGTCCGTCCATAATTGTAATACCACCTAACCGTGGATTTTTTTCATTCTTCTTTATACATACATAGTTACATAGACATCTTCTCTTTATCAACCAGTCTATATTAGCTGCAGACACAGTACAGTACGGTAGTTCACGGCTGTGGCTACCTCTGTGTCTGCACTCGGCAGGCAGTCCGTCCATAATTGTATACCACCTAACCGTGGTTTTTTTTCATTCTTCTTTATACATACATAGTTACATAGACATCTTCTCTTTATCAACCAGTCTATATTAGCTGCAGACACAGTACAGTACGGTAGTTCACGGCTGTGGCTACCTCTGTGTCTGCACTCGGCAGGCAGTCCGTCCATAATTGTATACCACCTAACCGTGGATTTTTTTCAGTCTTCTTTATACATACATAGTTACATAGACATCTTCTCTTTATCAACCAGTCTATATTAGCTGCAGACACAGTACAGTACGGTAGTTCACGGCTGTGGCTACCTCTGTGTCTGCAGTCGGCAGGCAGTCCATAATTGTATACTAGTATCCATCTCCATTGTTTACCTGAGGTGCCTTTTAGTTGTGCCTATTAAAATATGGAGAACAAAAATGTTGAGGTTCCAAAATTAGGGAAAGATCAAGATCCACTTCCACCTCGTGCTGAAGCTGCTGCCACTAGTCATGGCCGAGACGATGAAATGCCAGCAACGTCGTCTGCCAAGGCCGATGCCCAATGTCATAGTACAGAGCATGTCAAATCCAAAACACCAAATATCAGAAAAAAAAGGACTCCAAAACCTAAAATAAAATTGTCGGAGGAGAAGCGTAAACTTGCCAATATGCCATTTACCACACGGAGTGGCAAGGAACGGCTGAGGCCCTGGCCTATGTTCATGGCTAGTGGTTCAGCTTCACATGAGGATGGAAGCACTCAGCCTCTCGCTAGAAAAATGAAAAGACTCAAGCTGGCAAAAGCAGCACAGCAAAGAACTGTGCATTCTTCGAAATCCCAAATCCACAAGGAGAGTCCAATTGTGTCGGTTGCGATGCCTGACCTTCCCAACACTGGACGTGAAGAGCATGCGCCTTCCACCATTTGCACGCCCCCTGCAAGTGCTGGAAGGAGCACCCGCAGTCCAGTTCCTGATAGTCAGATTGAAGATGTCAGTGTTGAAGTACACCAGGATGAGGAGGATATGGGTGTTGCTGGCGCTGGGGAGGAAATTGACCAGGAGGATTCTGATGGTGAGGTGGTTTGTTTAAGTCAGGCACCCGGGGAGACACCTGTTGTCCGTGGGAGGAATATGGCCGTTGACATGCCAGGTGAAAATACCCAAAAAATCAGCTCTTCGGTGTGGAGGTATTTCACCAGAAATGCGGACAACAGGTGTCAAGCCGTGTGTTCCCTTTGTCAAGCTGTAATAAGTAGGGGTAAGGACGTTAACCACCTCGGAACATCCTCCCTTATACGTCACCTGCAGCGCATTCATAATAAGTCAGTGACAAGTTCAAAAACTTTGGGTGACAGCGGAAGCAGTCCACTGACCAGTAAATCCCTTCCTCTTGTAACCAAGCTCACGCAAACCACCCCACCAACTCCCTCAGTGTCAATTTCCTCCTTCCCCAGGAATGCCAATAGTCCTGCAGGCCATGTCACTGGCAATTCTGACGAGTCCTCTCCTGCCTGGGATTCCTCCGATGCATCCTTGCGTGTAACGCCTACTGCTGCTGGCGCTGCTGTTGTTGCCGCTGGGAGTCGATGGTCATCCCAGAGGGGAAGTCGTAAGCCCACTTGTACTACTTCCAGTAAGCAATTGACTGTTCAACAGTCCTTTGCGAGGAAGATGAAATATCACAGCAGTCATCCTACTGCAAAGCGGATAACTGAGGCCTTGACAACTATGTTGGTGTTAGACGTGCGTCCGGTATCCGCCGTTAGTTCACAGGGAACTAGACAATTTATTGAGGCAGTGTGCCCCCGTTACCAAATACCATCTAGGTTCCACTTCTCTAGGCAGGCGATACCGAGAATGTACACGGACGTCAGAAAAAGACTCACCAGTGTCCTAAAAAATGCAGTTGTACCCAATGTCCACTTAACCACGGACATGTGGACAAGTGGAGCAGGGCAGGGTCAGGACTATATGACTGTGACAGCCCACTGGGTAGATGTATGGACTCCCGCCGCAAGAACAGCAGCGGCGGCACCAGTAGCAGCATCTCGCAAACGCCAACTCTTTCCTAGGCAGGCTACGCTTTGTATCACCGCTTTCCAGAATACGCACACAGCTGAAAACCTCTTACGGCAACTGAGGAAGATCATCGCGGAATGGCTTACCCCAATTGGACTCTCCTGTGGATTTGTGGCATCGGACAACGCCAGCAATATTGTGTGTGCATTAAATATGGGCAAATTCCAGCACGTCCCATGTTTTGCACATACCTTGAATTTGGTGGTGCAGAATTTTTTTAAAAACGACAGGGGCGTGCAAGAGATGCTGTCGGTGGCCAGAAGAATTGCGGGACACTTTCGGCGTACAGGCACCACGTACAGAAGACTGGAGCACCACCAAAAACTACTGAACCTGCCCTGCCATCATCTGAAGCAAGAAGTGGTAACGAGGTGGAATTCAACCCTCTATATGCTTCAGAGGTTGGAGGAGCAGCAAAAGGCCATTCAAGCCTATACAATTGAGCACGATATAGTAGGTGGAATGCACCTGTCTCAAGCGCAGTGGAGAATGATTTCAACGTTGTGCAAGGTTCTGATGCCCTTTGAACTTGCCACACGTGAAGTCAGTTCAGACACTGCCAGCCTGAGTCAGGTCATTCCCCTCATCAGGCTTTTGCAGAAGAAGCTGGAGACATTGAAGGAGGAGCTAACACGGAGCGATTCCGCTAGGCATGTGGGACTTGTGGATGGAGCCCTTAATTCGCTTAACAAGGATTCACGGGTGGTCAATCTGTTGAAATCAGAGCACTACATTTTGGCCACCGTGCTCGATCCTAGATTTAAAGCCTACCTTGGATCTCTCTTTCCGGCAGACACAAGTCTGCTGGGGTTGAAAGACCTGCTGGTGACAAAATTGTCAAGTCAAGCGGAACGCGACCTGTCAACATCTCCTCCTTCACATTCTCCCGCAACTGGGGGTGCGAGGAAAAGGCTCAGAATTCCGAGCCCACCCGCTGGCGGTGATGCAGGGCAGTCTGGAGCGACTGCTGATGCTGACATCTGGTCCGGACTGAAGGACCTGACAACGATTACGGACATGTCGTCTACTGTCACTGCATATGATTCTCTCAACATTGATAGAATGGTGGAGGATTATATGAGTGACCGCATCCAAGTAGGCACGTCACACAGTCCGTACTTATACTGGCAGGAAAAAGAGGCAATTTGGAGGCCCTTGCACAAACTGGCTTTATTCTACCTAAGTTGCCCTCCCACAAGTGTGTACTCCGAAAGAGTGTTTAGTGCCGCCGCTCACCTTGTCAGCAATCGGCGTACGAGGTTACATCCAGAAAATGTGGAGAAGATGATGTTCATTAAAATGAATTATAATCAATTCCTCCGCGGAGACATTGACCAGCAGCAATTGCCTCCACAAAGTACACAGGGAGCTGAGATGGTGGATTCCAGTGGGGACGAATTGATAATCTGTGAGGAGGGGGATGTACACGGTGATATATCGGAGGGTGAAGATGAGGTGGACATCTTGCCTCTGTAGAGCCAGTTTGTGCAAGGAGAGATTAATTGCTTCTTTTTTGGGGGGGGTCCAAACCAACCCGTCATATCAGTCACAGTCGTGTGGCAGACCCTGTCACTGAAATGATGGGTTGGTTAAAGTGTGCATGTCCTGTTTTGTTTATACAACATAAGGGTGGGTGGGAGGGCCCAAGGACAATTCCATCTTGCACCTCTTTTTTCTTTTCTTTTTCTTTGCATCATGTGCTGATTGGGGAGGGTTTTTTGGAAGGGACATCCTGCGTGACACTGCAGTGCCACTCCTAGATGGGCCCGGTGTTTGTGTCGGCCACTAGGGTCGCTAATCTTACTCACACAGTCAGCTACCTCATTGCGCCTCTTTTTTTCTTTGCGTCATGTGCTGTTTGGGGAGGGTTTTTTGGAAGGAACATCCTGCGTGACACTGCAGTGCCACTCCTAGATGGGCCCGGTGTTTGTGTCGGCCACTAGGGTCGCTAATCTTACTCACACAGCTACCTCATTGCGCCTCTTTTTTTCTTTGCGTCATGTGCTGTTTGGGGAGGGTTTTTTGGAAGGGACATCCTGCGTGACACTGCAGTGCCACTCCTAGATGGGCCCGGTGTTTGTGTCGGCCACTAGGGTCGCTAATCTTACTCACACAGCTACCTCATTGCGCCTCTTTTTTTCTTTGCGTCATGTGCTGTTTGGGGAGGGTTTTTTGGAAGGGCCATCCTGCGTGACACTGCAGTGCCACTCCTAGATGGGCCCGGTGTTTGTGTCGGCCACTAGGGTCGCTAATCTTACTCACACAGCTACCTCATTGCGCCTCTTTTTTTCTTTGCGTCATGTGCTGTTTGGGGAGGGTTTTTTGGAAGGGACATCCTGCGTGACACTGCAGTGCCACTCCTAGATGGGCCCGGTGTTTGTGTCGGCCACTAGGGTCGCTTATCTTACACAGCGACCTCGGTGCAAATTTTAGGACTAAAAATAATATTGTGAGGTGTGAGGTATTCAGAATAGACTGAAAATGAGTGTAAATTATGGTTTTTGAGGTTAATAATACTTTGGGATCAAAATGACCCCCAAATTCTATGATTTAAGCTGTTTTTTAGTGTTTTTTGAAAAAAACACCCGAATCCAAAACACACCCGAATCCGACAAAAAAAATTTGGTGAGGTTTTGCCAAAACGCGTTCGAACCCAAAACACGGCCGCGGAACCGAACCCAAAACCAAAACACAAAACCCGAAAAATTTCAGGCGCTCATCTCTAGTAAATAGACCCCTAAGTGAGGGAAGGAAAAGCACAAGGGCCCTGCTCGTGAGATCTTACAATCTAAAGGGTAGATTAAGCCATCCCCCTGAACTGATTAAAGCTAATTACTGGTTGCTAAGAGTTAGCACCTACAGCAGGGCTGGCCAAACCGGTCCTCGAGATCTACCAACAGTTCATGTTTTCCAGGCCTCCTGGAGATCTGTAGAATTGTCAGTTAGGAATGAATGCAGCATATCTTAATTAGTAATGACTACACCTGTGCACCAGCTAGGTGGTCTTGAAAATGTGTACTGTTGGTAGATCTCGAGGACCGGTTTGGCCAGCCCTGACCTACAGTGTGTGTACTCAGGTAGCAGTTTTTAGTAATATAAATATTATTATTTGTACGGTGAAACATTGCTTCACAGTGCCAGATAGAGCTGAAAGAGCACATATTAAAAAAAAACGGGACATGCAGAAAACATGGACCTACAAGATAGGAAAAATAAATGCAGACATGAAAACTATTTTACTGGCACTGTATTTTTGGCAACTAAAGAGTTAAAGAAAACCATCTCCCGCGGAAAGTGCAGATGCAGCATATCCACCCTGATTGAACGGGAACAATGAACAATTCTCTCAACCTCTTAATCAACCTGCTGGGGCTATTGTTATGTGTAATTGCGGGCGGAGGGGCAGCTGTTCCCATGGTGTCTATCTGCACACTTTCCTGAGCTCATGTCCTCTAGGTGTGTGGTCCAGCCTATTCTCCAAATGGCAGAGATCAGGGTGGTCCGTGCAGCCTCCTTCTACTTAATACTTTTCCACAATCAGTTTAGCTTTTTTAAAATCACAGTTGTTGTAACTATGCTTTTGTTTCACCGTCTGCGTTTTGTTTCATGGGCTCAGCTCCAAACAACAAAATAACGTTTTCATTCTGTCTCTTCATCGTACTAGCAGTTCAGTGCAGGGTAATGTAATGCAGGCAGTTTATGATAGTGACTACCCCAGGTCTGGTATGAGAGTGATAGGAGCCATGTGTATTGTGCTAAGTCTTGGGGGTATATTTACTAAAGTTTGGGCTTATAGAAGTGGAGATGTTGCCCGTAGCAACCAATCAGATTCTACTTCTCATGTACCTATTTCCTTTCTGGAAGATAATAGCTTTTGATTGGTCTGTATGGGCAACATGTCCTCTTCTAAAAACTCTCACTTTAGTAAATATACCCACAGGGGAACAGGGGATTTATGCATTATACATACGTTACATTATACTTCACAATAATTTGGTTTATTATATATTTACCAAGGGGCACAGAACATGTAATGGTTAGTCAAACCTCTGTGATGGCTGGCCACACCCCCACTGGAACCTGGCTACACCTTTAAGTATGGGCCCCTATAGCAGCATTCCCCCGGTGGGCCCTACATGCCCCAGTCCGACACTGCCTAGGCTTGCCACCATATGCCATATCGATTTCTGGAGATCCCCCCCCCCCCCCCGCGGCACCAAGCAATGTTCACGTAAATAAAATGATGTACCACATTTATAAAATATTTTACGTACAATCTAAATGAAACAGTGTATCTATATAAATAGGAATATAATAGTCGCCACTTGGATAAATTACAGGCATTTGGTGCCTTAAAACTAGTGATGAGCGGGTTCGGTTTCTCGGAAACCGAACCCCCCCGAACTTCACCTTGTTTACACGGGTCCGAGGCAGGTTAGAACCTTCCCGCCTTGCTCGGCTAACCCGAGCGCGCCCGAACGTCATCATCCCGCTGTCGGATTCTCGCGAGATTCGGATTCTATATAAGCAGCCGCGCGTCGCCGCCATTTTCACTCGTGCATTGGAAATGTTAGGGAGAGGACGTGGCTGGCGTCCTCTCCGTTATTGTTGAACTTGATTGTGCTTTATTGCTTAATTGTGGGGAGGGCTGGGGAGCAGCTGTATAATATAGGAGGAGTACAGTGCAGAGTTTTGCTGATAAGTGACCACCAGTTTTATCCGTTCTCTGCCTGAAAAAAAACGCTCCTTATCTGTGCTCAGTGTGCTGCATATTTCTGTGCTCACACTGCTTAATTGTGGGGACTGGGGAGCAGCTGTATTATATAGCAGGAGTACAGTGCAGAGTTTTGCTGACAGTGACCACCAGTATACGTTGTCTGCCTGAAAAACACTCCATATCTGTGCTCAGTGTGCTGCTTTATTGTGGGGACTGGGAGTGGGGACCACCAGTATAATTAATATTATATAGGAGGAGTACAGTGCAGAGTGCACTGCTGTACCTACCTCTGTGTCGTCATCCATTAAGTATACTATCCATCTACATTCTATACCTGTAGTGCATTTTAGTTTTGCAGTTTGCTGACAGTGTCCACCAGTATACTATATATAGCAGTACGGTAGGCCACTGCTGTACCTACCTCTGTGTCGTCACTCGTCATCCATTAAGTATACTATCCATCTACATTCTATACCTGTGGTGCATTTTAGTTTTGCAGTTTGCTGACAGTGTCCACCAGTATACTATATATAGCAGTACGGTAGGCCACTGCTGTACCTACCTCTGTGTCGTCACTCGTCATCCATTAAGTATACTATCCATCTACATTCTATACCTGTGGTGCATTTTAGACAGTTTTGCAGTTTGCTGACAGTGTCCACCAGTATACTATATATATATACTTATAGCAGTACGGTAGGCCACTGCTGTACCTACCTCTGTGTCGTCACTCGTCATCCATTAAGTATACTATCCATCTACATTCTATACCTGTGGTGCATTTTAGACAGTTTTGCAGTTTGCTGACAGTGTCCACCAGTATACTATATATATACTTATAGCAGTACGGTAGGCCACTGCTGTACCTACCTCTGTGTCGTCACTCGTCATCCATTAAGTATACTATCCATCTACATTCTATACCTGTGGTGCATTTTAGACAGTTTTGCTGACAGTGTCCACCAGTTTATATATACTTATAGCAGTACGGTAGGCCACTGCTGTACCTACCTCTGTGTCGTCACTCGTCATCCATTAAGTATACTATCCATCTACATTCTATACCTGTGGTGCATTTTAGACAGTTTTGCAGTTTGCTGACAGTGTCCACCAGTATACTATATATATACTTATAGCAGTACGGTAGGCCACTGCTGTACCTACCTCTGTGTCGTCACTCGTCATCCATTAAGTATACTATCCATCTACATTCTATACCTGTGGTGCATTTTAGACAGTTTTACAGTTTGCTGACAGTGTCCACCAGTTTATTATATATATACTTATAGCAGTACGGTAGGCCACTGCTGTACCTACCTCTGTGTCGTCACTCGTCATCCATTAAGTATACTATCCATCAGGGTTGTGCGGTGAGTTAAATGGCTTAGGAGGCACTGGCTAACCCCAGAGCCAGATTTACATGCAATATATGAGCCAAAGGGTACATCTGGGCATTATGCACAGGTGCAGCATTATAAACTCCTGGAAATCTGGTGAGTTTTGATTAGAGATGTGTGGAAAGGATACACAGGTGAGGCACTGCCTCACCTGCCATAGACTTTTTACTCCAGAGTTTGGGCTATAAAAATTATTAGAATAATGCAAAGAAGATATTTCAAACAAATTATCAGTATTTTTCATATATTTTATTCAGTCAAAACTCTGGTTTAAATGTAAGTATGACAGGAAAGGCTCTGCCTCACCCCACCGCACGTCACTGCTATCCATCTACATTATATACCTGTGGTGCATTTTAGACAGTTTTGCAGTTTGCTGACAGTGTCCACCAGTATACTATATATATACTTATAGCAGTACGGTAGGCCACTGCTGTACCTACCTCTGTGTCGTCACTCGTCATCTATTAAGTATACTATCCATCTACATTCTATACCTGTGGTGCATTTTAGACAGTTTTGCAGTTTGCTGACAGTGTCCACCAGTATACTATATATATACTTATAGCAGTACGGTAGGCCACTGCTGTACCTACCTCTGTGTCGTCACTCGTTATCCATTAAGTATACTATCCATCTACATTCTATACCTGTGGTGCATTTTAGACAGTTTTGCAGTTTGCTGACAGTGTCCACCAGTATACTATATATATACTTATAGCAGTACGGTAGGCCACTGCTGTACCTACCTCTGTGTCGTCACTCGTCATCCATTAAGTATACTATTCATCTACATTCTATACCTGTGGTGCATTTTAGACAGTTTTGCAGTTTGCTGACAGTGTCCACCAGTTTATTATATATATATACTTATAGCAGTATGGTAGGCCACTGCTGTACCTACCTCTGTGTCGTCACTCGTCATCCATTAAGTATACTATCCATCTACATTCTATACCTGTGGTGCATTTTAGACAGTTTTGCAGTTTGCTGACAGTGTCCACCAGTTTATTATATATATACTTATAGCAGTACGGTAGGCCACTGCTGTACCTACCTCTGTGTCGTCACTCATCATCCATTAAGTATACTATCCATCTACATTCTATACCTGTGGTGCATTTTAGACAGTTTTGCAGTTTGCTGACAGTGTCCACCAGTTTATTATATATATACTTATAGCAGTACGGTAGGCCACTGCTGTACCTACCTCTGTGTCGTCACTCGTCATCCATTAAGTATACTATCCATCTACATTCTATACCTGTGGTGCATTTTAGACAGTTTTGCAGTTTGCTGACAGTGTCCACCAGTATACTATATATATACTTATAGCAGTACGGTAGGCCACTGCTGTACCTACCTCTGTGTCGTCACTCGTCATCCATTAAGTATACTATCCATCTACATTCTATACCTGTGGTGCATTTTAGACAGTTTTGCAGTTTGCTGACAGTGTCCACCAGTATACTATATATATACTTATAGCAGTACGGTAGGCCACTGCTGTACCTACCTCTGTGTCGTCACTCGTCATCCATTAAGTATACTATCCATCTACATTCTGATAAAGCTAAATATATTTATCTTATTTAAAACCCTTTAAGAGGCCTAAGAACACTGTACGCTATTGACGTATGGAGTACCGTAAGGGTACGCACGTTGCGTAGCGATCGCTTAGCCGAGGTCGAGACGCTCAAGTGTCACGTTTGCTCACGGCCAAGAGATCACAGGCAGGCACGCTATTGGCTGCTGACTAACGTAATGGTTCGCTATAGCGTAGCGGACGCTGTATCGGGAGCGGGTCGCTCGAGCGACACAAACGCTCGAGAGAATACGCTGTTGGTATCAGGCACACCTTTACGTGAGCGACTACCGTAATGCTACGCTATTAGCGTAGCGGACGCTCGAGACTACGAGGAGATCACGAGCGGCGCCGACGCTCACAATGTTAAACCTTTATATCTAAACCATAAACAATGTAATATGCAGTAAAACCTTAGTGTAGAGATAGGGTGTAGATGCAACACAGTGTAACCTTATTAACTTAAAAGCTGTTTGAGCGTCACCGACGCTCTTGGAATACTTAACACTATAAGAAATACACAACTACCGGGCTTAGGGTCTAACGCCTTATATGAATGTTATACTTGCAAAAAGAATAATACAATACAAGTCATACGCTACAATATAACATAGACTAACTAACCAGGTAACTACACAGTAAATACAATACAATACTATTACGTTTAAGAGAATACGAGAGAAAGAGGAGAAGAGAGAGAGAGAGAGATATGGCCCATAATAACAAGAAAGACAATATGATTGCGGAGAAAACTTACGCACAAAGGGGAACGATCGCATGCGCCTCTGGACATCCAGCTCCCGATTTTCAGCAATGAGAACCGTTGAAGAGTGAGAGCTGGATGTGATCGGCTTGTCTATTTATGCCCCACACACAATACAATTCAATGGTCCCTACAATCTCATTGTTCATTGGACACAGGAATTCCTCCTTGCATCATAACAAAAGGTCATAGGTTGATTCATACAGGTGGGCTGTGACAATTTCCAACTGCTCAGGTGGGTGGGAAACTAGGTTTCCCGCCGCATGGATAAGTAAGTGCAAATAATAGTAAATGGACATAAACTTCTTATGTCCATAACTATTCGCACGAGCGATTAATTCGCTTCAAACCAACACCGGAATATTGCTAATTAAATACTCTTCCGATGGATACTAAACACCACTGTATTACTCCTATCTGACCCTTCGTATCAAACAAAGAGGGATTTCTCTGTCCACGAACATTCTACATTAACCAAACTTTCAGATTCTATCAAAGGGACCATAATCTACAAAATACATTATATGGTGAAAATATGTAACGAAAGAGTCGCCCGCTAGACACATACAATCTCTACCGTAAATGCGCATACCGTGCGCCTGCGGGTGCCCGCAACAGCGAGTATGCGCACGCACGGGAGAGCGCACGCATGCGCAGCAGGGACACATATGAGGTGCAAATATGGCAGTGTGCATCGTGATATTTTTCTGACTTTGACAGTCCACCCTTTGGCAGTCAACAATAACTGCCACTTCTTAAAACATTTCAAAAAGAGAAAAATATATGTCAGGGGTTAATATATTTACATGGTTGGGTAGGGGAGGAGAGGAGAAGGTAGGAAAAGGGTATGACCTAGTGAGATAGCAGAAGTATGTGTGTATGAATCCGTGTTTGGGGGTCATGTATCATCATGCCGTACGTGTTTTAAATCAAGCTTCGAGGTATTGCGAAGTATACATTTGAATTCCTTCTTATCCCGCGGTACGGGTCTGTGGATGGGCTGTCAAACTTTACCGAGCTCTTTTCGGCTGTGGTTGTAACAAAATGGGGAGCACATTTTAGTTGATGATACATGAATGGGGGAATATGTGATTGCTGATATCTGTGCCTGTATTCCCTATCGACTATGTGTGTAATTACCTGAAGGTTGTAGAGATGAAGAAAAGACATAATTACGGTAAATGCAGTGGTATTCTATGTCAGGTTAATGAACATTTGTCGGTTGAAGTCTTGTTCGGTGTCTGTTGAATGCAGTCTTCTTTGTGCTTTTGCCAAAAGGCGTGTGGGCAAAAGCTTTGTCAATGTCCATAGACTTACAGAAGTGTTGGGCTAGCGTAATTTTAAAATTTCTAGGGAAACTGGGGGTCTATGGCAAAGTTCATCAAATATCTGTGTATAAGGTTGTCAAAACTTCTTCTTTAATCCATCAGTTGTCTGTATACAGGATCATCAAATTCCTCGTCAAAAGTGGGTCTTTTTACCTTGGGGAAAACGGAAAAACAGGTGAAAGAAACGGACCGTAGAAATCGCATTTTCATCACATCATTGTTTCTACATTTGGGTCATAAATCAAATCCATTGGAATTACAATTTCCTCACTCCTTAAACTCATCACCCTGGTACTTCGTTTACACTTCGTTAAAGCCTGACCGCATCTAAATATCAAGCCAATCGTTATGATAACACCTAAGATACATAGGAGAAACTTCCCAACATCCATTATAACTCCTTGAGCCCATTCTCCTAAACCAGAGAACCAATTTCGCGGGTTCAACCATGACACCCAACAAGTCAGCTCATTACCTACAGCAGCAAGAGTGAGATTGTGTCTCCTGCGAAATTCCCACTTCAATTGGAGAATATCGTCCATCTTTTGGTCTATGACCTCGAACGGGTCCTCGGTACTATTCGTTATATATGTGCAGCATTTCACGCCGTACTGCGTTGCCAGTGTGACACAATATCCACCTGTCACTGCCGTGAGATAATTGAGAACCATTCTATGCTGAACCAGTTCTGTTTTATAAGCTTGAAGCTCTCTTCCAGTATACCTAAAAGTGTCATCATACATTTCTGTGATATTGTCTAACAAATTTGCGAGCGCAGATATGTATTTATAATTCAACACTCCTCTGGCGGCGCGAGTGATGTCTAACGCGATTAGAAACTGAATCCCGGTGGATTCATGGATCATGTCAGAGGCCGGATGCTCTGTTCTTTCTATCAGGTGCCGTTTAACTACGTGCTCGTAATGGGTGTGAGTATAAGGAGCTTGGGCAACACGGTGTATATCTTTCATTTTGGCATGTGATACAGTCATTACTTCAGGCAGTACTTTTCCAATATAACACAATCCTTCAGAGTTTGGGGCAAGCCACTTATACGCCTTCCTCCCGCATATGAAATATGCATCATCGGGGAGAACATATGGGACGGAGTAGGACATAACCATATTACACATCTTCCATGTGAAATCTCCTAACCCTAATTCTCCCATCTGTCTAGTACACGTATCAGCTTGTACGATATGTGCACAGTATCCTGGTGATACCTCTCCAACTCTCGTAATCTTACTTCCTAGGGTATACCTATATCGGAAAGATTTTCCTCTACTGGCTATGTGGCGTATAAGCTCTGTATCTGTCGGCATTCTATCTGCTCTATATGAAAAGGTCATGGTTTGGTTACTCCATGACACTTCCCAATTTCCCGGCTTTCGGGGATTGGAAATGTTAAAACATATTAGGGATCTATCCACATGATATTGGTGGAGCTTCAAACTAGGAGGACTGGAGATATTAAACCTCCTGTCCACCGGCCTCCCACCACTTAGCTCAAGTACCTCCCCTATCGTTAAAGGAAATGGTACTAGTCCTGATTTGCTATGACCTTGAGGTACTTGAGAGCATACCCAACAATCTGTTTGATTTAACACACTACCCACTAAAGAGTGATAGTCACTCAAGGGATGCCGGTCCATGTGGATATTAAAACTGGATTGGCATTTCTTGATGCACCCATCCTCAACCACATTGTCACAGAGCCTACAGATACAGTTTTCCTCAGCTAACAATCCTTCACAATTCCTTCTATGGTCAATGCTATCGGATCGTTTTCTGATACTCGCCTTTGCTTGTTGATTATGTTGTTCTTGGGAAACTACGCCTCCATCTCTGTCATCAGAACCCATTCCAGAACCTCTCTCGAACTCCATGGTACTCTCGCCGGAACAGACTGCTCTGGTCAACATCATGGTCAACAGGAAAATCCGGATCACAGTCTCTTGAGGCAAGTCCATCTTAGGAGGAAACGAAGAAGAATGAGAAGGGGAAAAAAATAATTTGAGGGAGAGGGGATGGGAAGTGGAGAAAAACAATAAAAGGGAAACGGGGGATCGACAACTGCTTTTGATCTTGTGATTCTCGATGCTCAGGTGCCGCCTCAGTCCTCCTGGAACAGACACTCCAGTGATACAACTTCCTCTACCGTCTGTTCCTTATCACGGGACCTCTCTGGATCAGCAACCTTCTTACAGTGGGACGAATGAACCCAAGTCTCTCTCTCTGCAACTTTCAATGCTGTAGTGCTAGTCAATAAGACTTGGTATGGTCCTTCCCATCTGTCAATAAGGCAACCTGAGCGTAGAAAATTCCGTATCATTACATAATCCCCAGGTTCAATGTCATGACAATTAGTATCTGGTAAATCAGAAATCACTAACTTCAAATTATCATTTTGATTCCTTAACTGTTTACTCATGTTAACCAAGTATTTTACAGTCACTTCATTGTTACACTTCAAATCATCCTGAGGGTTAATCATAACATGCGGTTGTCGACCAAACAAGATTTCAAAGGGAGACAGATTAAGAGGGGACCTGGGAGTGGTTCTGATGCTGTACAGTACAATGGGTAAAGCTTCTGGCCATGTCAATCCTGTCTCTGCCATAACTTTGCTCAGTTTATTTTTAATAGTGCTGTTCACTCTTTCCACCTTCGCACTCGCCTGTGGACGGTATGGAGTGTGCAGCTTGCTATCAATTCCCATTAACTTACACATTCCTTGAAAGACATCACCTGTAAAATGGGTACCCCTATCACTTTCAATTATTCTAGGGATACCATATCTACATACAAATTCCTGCACAATTTTCTTAGCAGTAAACATAGCGGTATTTGTTGCCGCAGGAAATGCTTCGACCCAATTTGAGAACACATCTATACAAACAAGTACATATTTCAAATTTCGACAAGGGGGTAATTGAATAAAGTCAATCTGTATTACCTGAAAAGGACCGCCTGTAGGTGGGATATGAGATGGTTCTGTTGGTATTGCCTTTCCGATATTCTTTCTCAAGCATGTAAGGCATGACATTGCTCTCTTACTTGCATGAGATGAAAATCCTGGGGCGCACCAATATGCTCTTACCAACTTGCACATTCCTTCCTTGCCCAGATGAGTCAGCCCGTGAGCTGCTTCAGCTAAACATGGAAGATATGCTCTGGGGGCCACCGGTTTACCTTGTCCATCCGTCCAGAGTCCTGAGGACTCCTGGCCATATCCCTTTGCCTTCCAGACTGCCTTTTCCTGTGTGGAACACAAATTTTGCATCTCACACAACTTCTGTGTGTTGATGGTATTAAATACCATCAGTTGTGTGGTATCTGTCTGTCTGGGGGTACCAGCTGCTAACTTAGCAGCTTCATCTGCTCGGCTGTTACCAAGTGATACTGGGTCCTGGCTATATGTGTGTGCTTTACACTTGATAACAGCCACTCTGTCGGGTTCCTGTATCGCTGTTAGAAGCCTTTTGATGTGAGCTGCATGCGCTACCGGTGTACCAGCTGCCGTCATGAAATTTCTGAGGCGCCATAGGGCTCCGAAATCATGGACTACCCCGAATGCGTATCTAGAGTCGGTGTAGATATTGGCTGATTTGCCCTTAGCCAATTCACATGCTCTGGTTAGGGCGACCAGTTCAGCAACCTGGGCTGAGTGAGGTGGGCCTAGCGGTTCCGCTTCTATGGTGCTTTGGTCATCTACGACTGCGTATCCAGTACACAAGTCTCCCGAGTCTGACTGTCTGTGACAACTACCGTCCGTGTAGAAAGTTAGATCTACATCTTCCAGTGGGTTGTCACTGATGTCAGGCCTTGCGGTAAAATTTTGGGTCAAATATTCCATACAATCATGTGTGTCTTCCTTTGTATTAAATCCTCCTTCCCCACCACTCTCATCCTCCACCCTTTGTGCCTGTCCAGGCACACCTGGGAGATATGTTGCAGGATTTAATGCACTGCATCTCCTTATGGTGATGTTTACGGGGGCCATTAGTGCCAATTCCCATCTTGTAAACCGCGCTGATGAGACGTGCCTGGTTTGGGCAGAATTTAGCAAGGCTGACACTGCATGTGGTGTATGAATTGTGAGGTTGTGACCTAGCACTACATCTTCGCTTTTCGTTACTAACAATGCTATCGCAGCAACGCTTCGCAAGCATGTGGGGAGGGATCGCGCTACCGTATCTAGCTGAGCGCTGTAGTATGCTACTGGCCTGCTGGCATCACCGTGCTTTTGGGTTAAGACGCCTGCCGCGCAACCAGCACTTTCTGTTCCGTACAGCTCAAAGGGTTTCCCATAATCTGGCATACCTAATGCTGGTGCCTGCGTTAGGCACTGTTTAAGTCTCTCAAATGCCATCTCGGACTCGTCTGTATGCGAAATCCGATCAGGTTTGTTTGAGGAGACCATCTCCTGCAAAGGTAACGCCAGAATGGAAAATCCTGTGATCCAGTTACGGCAATACCCACACATTCCTAAAAATGTTCTGATCTGTTGCTGGGTTTGTGGCAGAGTCATGTCTCTAATTGCTTGAATTCTATCAGCGGTCAGGTGTCTCAGTCCTTGTGTTAGACAGTGTCCCAAATATTTTACCTTAGTTTGGCATAATTGCAACTTGTCTTTGGAAACCTTGTGTCCTGTGTCTGAAAGATGAAACAGGAGCTGTTTCGTATCCTTCAGGGATGCTTCCAATGAATCAGAACACAGTAGTAGATCATCCACGTACTGTATTAATACTGATCCACTCTCTGGTTGGAAAGACTGTAAACAATCATGCAAAGCCTGAGAAAATATACTTGGACTGTCTATGAAACCTTGTGGTAATCGAGTCCATGTGTATTGGACTCCTCTGTATGTGAATGCAAACAAATATTGGCTGTCAGGGTGCAGAGGTACCGAAAAGAAAGCGGAGCAGAGGTCAATAACAGTGAAAAATTTCGCAGTGGGAGGGATTTGCATAAGGATGACAGCTGGATTTGGCACTACGGAGAACTGACTCTCAACTATTTTGTTAATCCCCCTTAGATCCTGCACTAGCCGGTAACCCCTCCCCCCACTCTTTTTCACAGGGAAGATGGGACTATTGGCAGTGCTGGACGTTCTTACCAGAATGCCCTGTTGTAGCAAGCGCTCTATTACGGGATACACTCCTAACTCCACCTCTGGCTTCAGAGGGTACTGTGGGATTTTTGGAGCTATCCTACCATCTTTTACTTGTACAACTACCGGAGCTACGTTTGCCATTAATCCAGTGTCCTGTCCATCTTTAGTCCAAAGTGACTCTGGTATCTGGGATGTAATTTCTTCTACTTGGGATGGAGTCTTATTTGTCATAATGTTATGTGACATTAATTTTGATGGGGAGTCTAACATGTCTCGCACTTCCTGAGCGTGATTCTCAGGTATGTCCAAGAATACACCTTAAGGAGTACAATAAATGACGCACCCCATTTTACACAATAAGTCTCTTCCCAGGAGATTAGTCGGTGCCGATGCAGCCAGCAAAAAGGAATGCTTGGTATGTAAAGGCCCTATTGTAATCTCGGCTGGTTTGCTAACAGGGTAGTGCTGGACTACCGTTACCCCTATGGCTGGAATTGTCTTACCAGTGGTTCTCATGCCCACTGTCGAATTTATCACTGATTTGGCCGCCCCCGTATCTACAAGAAAGTTTAATGATTTACCAGCTACATTGATTGCAATTTCGGGTTCACTTCCAAGATTTGCAATCAATTTTACTGGCTGCAGATTACAGGTATGGCCACACCCCTATTGGGTATGGTGACCTCCCTGAATCCCGCTGGCAGCAACTACTTGTGAAGGGGTTAAATGGGAACTGCCAGGAGTTTGCCAGTCTCCTTTTGGGGGATATCTTTTTGTTTCCCCTGTATGTGGCTCATAACTCCGTCTCAGTGGACCCTGATCCCAATCTCGTGTGTCGTGTCGTTGTCTAGGGGGTTGGTATGATCTTTGCGAATTTTTCGCTCTACAGTCTCGTGCTATGTGTCCCTGTTTATGACAAAAATAACATGTTACCACATTTGACTTACCACAGGGTTTGGTGATATAAACACAGGCTGTTTTGTGGTCAGGGCCTGTATACTTACGGCCATTAACTTATCACCTTGTGACTCCCTGTGTCTGGTGATATTCCGGTCGTGATCAATAGCAGCCTCTCTCAAAGTAGCCACCGACAGACCTCGCCAACATGGTTGCGTGGTCTGTACCCTTGTCTTTAATGCTTCTTTTAAACCATCCATTAGCACAGATACTGCTACTTCTTGATGATTTGCATTGGTCCTAATGTCCTCTATGCCAGTGTATTTTGCCATTTCTAATAATGCCCGGTGAAAATAATCAGCAGCTGTTTCTGACTCTTTTTGTTTAATGGAAAAAATTCTATTCCATTTGGCTACAGCTGGGAAATACTCCTTTAACTGTAAATTTATCCTTTTTACATTATCTTTGTTGTACACATCTGTAAGAGGTACATCCTGATCCAGTCCACAGTCAGCTAAAAATTGAGCTGCGTCGACATTGGAGGGTAAACAAGCCCTCAGCAATACCTGCCAATCTTTGTTATTGGGCTCTAAAGTGTTTCCTAGGTCTCTGATGTATTTTTGGCTAGCAACTAAGTCTTTTCTGGGGTCAGGGAATTCAGACACTATGGTCCTTAATTCCATTCGGGAAAACGGGCTGTACATGGCAATGTTCCTAACAGGAGTGACTCATGAAGTGTCCGTTTTCCCATTTGGCACTACTATTACCTTAACAGGATTAATTCTAACAACATCATTCTGTGTAGATTCTACAGCCTGTGGTGAAATAGTCTCAGCATAGTGTATGGTGCCGTACTTACCCGTTGATACGACCTCACCTGTCCCTCCGCTAGGGGGCTTTGTTACTAATCTTATGGGTTGGGCCGTGCCTACTGTTGTTTCTGATATGGTGGCTGCTAGAGAGAGCGCCGATATTGTTGCCGATTCGTCCTCTTGATCACACTCCTGGGGAAAGTTCAAAACAGGGTACAACTTGCACGGGTTAATACTTGCATTGGTTAACTTATTAACATTATCCTTAACATTTATACAGTTGCTAAGTGCCTGTTTGTTACCCCCTGATGCGTCATTCTCCGCAACCAATTTCTCTCCTGATATGTATGGTGGCGGCGGGGCCGTGGCTATCAGTTTCTTGATAGGATTAGATCCCGCCGCCAGAGCCAATCCTCTCTGTATTTCACCCTCCTGTTGCCATAGCTGCAAATAATCATAATGTTGGATTCGTCTCTTTGTTGATTTAATGAGACATATCCTTCTCCTTAGATTTTGTAACACTTCTGGGCTAAAGTTGCCTACTCTTGGGAATTTCTCCCCGTCATGTACAGTCATTTTCTCCCATTCATCACATAAAATTTCTGTGTGCCTTCCGTATTTTTCACACATTACATACCTTGCCGACCCGACTGGTCGGTTTACAGAATCAACCCGAACCGAGGTTGATCGCCCCCTTCCTGAACAACTGGCCCCCATAATTTGCAGGTGTTGCTTGCTCTACCTCTGACCTTTATATCAGGGTCTTCAGCGAACCCTTACAAAAAACCAAAATATTCAAAGATAGGTTGACGGTGAAGTTTACCGAGCACCTCACTCACTCGCCCACGCCGACCAATATGCCCACACACTGATATAGTGCTGGCGTACTCGACCCAGGGCCCCTATTAACCTTCGTTTACTGGAACATGTGAGTGTGATCCGAAGAGCATTAACCCTTTCCAGTAAAGGTGGGGTTGTCGGATAATTCCTGAGTGACCAGCGAACTTCCCTTTTTGAAAAAATAAAAAATTACACAAATCACGTCAGAATGTACAAATAGCGTTTGTGACCCCTTTACTCTAATGGTACTAGGTCAGATTACTAATTAATGTACACAATTACGTGCGGTACAATCGTTCAGCACATAAGCAACTAATCTTATGTACGGAGCGACCAGTGGAATCGACATTCAGCAGCTGCGAATTCCTTCAGCCTGAGCTTTATGGCCTATATGGGTGTTGCACCAACCCTTCTTGGTGTTGTGCCTTGTCTCTATAGCGGACTTCCTTGTCTGCTGTACCTGGACCTCCTGGTCTGTTATGCGACCTCCTGGTCTGACCTCCTGGTCTGTTACAGTATGACCTCCTGGTCTGCTACACTCTAATGCTCAAATTTTATGTTTAACCAGGGATGCCTCCCTAGCCACCACGTATGTCACTTACACGTATGTACCTTCACGAGAACTCGATGATTTCTGTGGTTCAATCCCCAAAATTGTAAAAACAAACACTCACTCACCACATATACACTTTTGTTTCTATTTCTATTTCTGCGCAGAAATTTTTCTTTAGACCAGATGTGTTGTAAATTTGGAGAAGGATCTGTTATTTTAAATTTCGGATTTAAAAATAGATTTGCGCTATTTATCGCGTTTTGCGCTATTTATCGCCTGTTGCGCTATTTATCGCCTGTTGCGCTATTTATCGCCTGTTGAAAATCAACACTATCGTGTGACTTGAGTTACGTGGGCGTACCCAGACGCTCCGTTGCGTAATTTACGCTGCGTGCGTCGGCCTTTGCGTACGCGAGTCTCAGCCCATTGTTAGAGACACGTGTACACAAAACCAATGTCCACCGTAACACAACTAACACGTTTATCAATGTAGATGATCCTCGATCCTCTACTGAACCCCACACTAATCTCTCCTTGTACCTTTAGGTAGAGCTGCGTGTGTGCTTTACACTTTATCCCTTAACGCATTACTTTTACACTTTAACTATGAAATAGCGACAAATCTCTCTTAGCACGTTTATCAATTATAAAATGGCAAACAGGAGAGTGATATATGAAAATACACGAATGAAAAAAGAAATGCAGATATGTGCGTGCGTACGCAAGACAGAAATAAACAGTTTTAAAAGACACTAGCGTGTTGTTCTTACCTCCGGTTCCGGATTCCCTCAGCACCCTTTACTAAGCGAAGCAGACGCTTATCCCGTCAGCACTGCGAAGAATATGATCTCCCGCCCTTTGCTGATGGATAATGTCTGCTGAAATTACCTAGCAGAGATATGTGAAGGACAGGACGAGCCGCCAATTGATAAAGCTAAATATATTTATCTTATTTAAAACCCTTTAAGAGGCCTAAGAACACTGTACGCTATTGACGTATGGAGTACCGTAAGGGTACGCACGTTGCGTAGCGATCGCTTAGCCGAGGTCGAGACGCTCAAGTGTCACGTTCGCTCACGGCCAAGAGATCACAGGCAGGCACGCTATTGGCTGCTGACTAACGTAATGGTTCGCTATAGCGTAGCGGACGCTGTATCGGGAGCGGGTCGCTCGAGCGACACAAACGCTCGAGAGAATACGCTGTTGGTATCAGGCACACCTTTAGGTGAGCGACTACCGTAATGCTACGCTATCAGCGTAGCGGACGCTCGAGACCACGAGGAGATCACGAGCGGCGCCGACGCTCACAATGTTAAACCTTTATATCTAAACCATAAACAATGTAATATGCAGTAAAACCTTAGTGTAGAGATAGGGTGTAGATGCAACACAGTGTAACCTTATTAACTTAAAAGCTGTTTGAGCGTCACCGACGCTCTGGGAATACTTAACACTATAAGAAATACACAACTACCGGGCTTAGGGTCTAACGCCTTATATGAATGTTATACTTGCAAAAAGAATAATACAATACAAGTCATACGCTACAATATAACATAGACTAACTAACCAGGTAACTACACAGTAAATACAATACAATACTATTACGTTTAAGAGAATACGAGAGAAAGAGGAGAAGAGAGAGAGAGAGAGAGATATGGCCCATAATAACAAGAAAGACAATATGATTGCGGAGAAAACTTACGCACAAAGGGGAACGATCGCATGCGCCTCTGGACATCCAGCTCCCGATTTTCAGCAATGAGAACCGTTGAAGAGTGAGAGCTGGATGTGATCGGCTTGTCTATTTATGCCCCACACACAATACAATTCAATGGTCCCTACAATCTCATTGTTCATTGGACACAGGAATTCCTCCTTGCATCATAACAAAAGGTCATAGGTTGATTCATACAGGTGGGCTGTGACAATTTCCAACTGCTCAGGTGGGTGGGAAACTAGGTTTCCCGCCGCATGGATAAGTAAGTGCAAATAATAGTAAATGGACATAAACTTCTTATGTCCATAACTATTCGCACGAGCGATTAATTCGCTTCAAACCAACACCGGAATATTGCTAATTAAATACTCTTCCGATGGATACTAAACACCACTGTATTACTCCTATCTGACCCTTCGTATCAAACAAAGAGGGATTTCTCTGTCCACGAACATTCTACATTAACCAAACTTTCAGATTCTATCAAAGGGACCATAATCTACAAAATACATTATATGGTGAAAATATGTAACGAAAGAGTCGCCCGCTAGACGCATACAATCTCTACCGTAAATGCGCATACCGTGCGCCTGCGGGTGCCCGCAACAGCGAGTATGCGCACGCACGGGAGAGCGCACGCATGCGCAGCAGGGACACATATGAGGTGCAAATATGGCAGTGTGCATCGTGATATTTTTCTGACTTTGACAATTCTATACCTGTGGTGCATTTTAGACAGTTTTGCAGTTTGCTGACAGTGTCCACCAGTATACTATATATATACTTATAGCAGTACGGTAGGCCACTGCTGTACCTACCTCTGTGTCATCACTCGTCATCCATTAAGTATACTATCCATCTACATTCTATACCTGTGGTGCATTTTAGGCAGTTTTACAGTTTGCTGACAGTGTCCACCAGTTTTTTATATATATACTTATAGCAGTACGGTAGGCCACTGCTGTACCTACCTCTGTGTCGTCACTCGTCATCCATTAAGTATACAATCCATCTACATTCTATACCTGTGGTGCATTTTAGACAGTTTTGCAGTTTGCTGACAGTGTCCACCAATTTATTATATATATACTTATAGCAGTACGGTAGGCCACTGCTGTACCTACCTCTGTGTCGTCACTCGTCATCCATTAAGTATACTATCCATCTACATTCTATACCTGTGGTGCATTTTAGACAGTTTTGCACAATAAATATAGTAGTAGGCCATTGCTATTGATACTGGCATATAATTCCACACATTAAAAAATGGAGAACAAAAATGTGGAGGTTAAAGGGAAAGATCAAGATCCACTTCCACCTCGTGCTGAAGCTGCTGCCACTAGTCATGGCCGAGACGATGAAATGCCATCAACGTCGTCTGCCAAGGCCGATGCCCAATGTCATAGTAGAGAGCATGTAAAATCCAAAACACAAAAGTTCAGTAAAATGACCCAAAAATCAAAATTAAAAGCGTCTGAGGAGAAGCGTAAACTTGCCAATATGCCATTTACGACACGGAGTGGCAAGGAACGGCTGAGGCCCTGGCCTATGTTCATGGCTAGTGGTTCAGCTTCACATGAGGATGGAAGCACTCATCCTCTCGCTAGAAAAAAGAAAAGACTAAAGCTGGCAAAAGCACAGCAAAGAACTGTGCGTTCTTCAAAATCACAAATCCCCAAGGAGAGTCCAATTGTGTCGGTTGCGATGCCTGACCTTCCCAACACTGGACGGGAAGAGCTTGCGCCTTCCACCATTTGCACGCCCCCTGCAAGTGCTGGAAGGAGCACCCGCAGTCCAGATCCTGATAGTCAAATTGAAGATGTCACTGTTGAAGTACACCAGGATGAGGATATGGGTGTTGCTGGCGCTGGGGAGGAAATTGACAAGGAGGATTCTGATGGTGAGGTGGTTTGTTTAAGTCAGGCACCCGGGGAGACACCTGTTGTCCGTGGGAGGAATATGGCCATTGACATGCCTGGTCAAAATACAAAAAAAAACAGCTCTTAGGTGTGGAATTATTTCAACACAAATGCGGACAACAGGTGTCAAGCCGTGTGTTGCCTTTGTCAAGCTGTAATAAGTAGGGGTAAGGACGTTAACCACCTCGGAACATCCTCCCTTATACGTCACCTGCAGCGCATTCATCATAAGTCAGTGACAAGTTCAAAAACTTTGGGTGACAGCGGAAGCAGTCCACTGACCACTAAATCCCTTCCTCTTGTAACCAAGCTCCTGCAAACCACACCACCAACTCCCTCAGTGTCAATTTCCTCCTTACCCAGGAAAGCCAATAGTCCTGCAGGCCATGTCACTGTCAAGTCTGACGAGTCCTCTCCTGCCTGGGATTCCTCCGATGCATCCTTGAGTGTAACGCCTACTGCTGCTGGCGCTGCTGTTGTTGCTGCTGGGAGTCTATCGTCATCCAAGAGGGGAAGTCGGAAGACCACTTGTACTACTTCCAGTAAGCAATTGACTGTCCAACAGTCCTTTGCGAGGAAGATGAAATATCACAGCAGTCATCCTGCTGCAAAGCAGACAACTCAGGCCTTGGCAGCATGGGCGGTGAGAAACGTGGTTCCGGTATCCATCGTTAATTCAGAGGCAACTATAGACTTGATTGAGGTACTGTGTCCCCGGTACCAAATACCATCTAGGTTCCATTTCTCTAGGCAGGCGATACCGAAAATGTACACAGACCTCAGAAAAAGACTCACCAGTGTCCTAAAAAATGCAGTTGTACCCAATGTCCACTTAACCACGGATATGTGGACAAGTGGAGCAGGGCAGACTCAGGACTATATGACTGTGACAGCCCACTGGGTAGATGTATTGCCTCCCGCAGCAAGAACAGCAGCGGCGGCACCAGTAGCAGCATCTCGCAAACGCAAACTCGTTCCTAGGCAGGCTACGCTTTGTATCACCGCTTTCCAGAATAGGCACACAGCTGACAACCTCTTACGGCAACTGAGGAAGATCATCGCAGAATGGCTTACCCCAATTGGACTCTCCTGGGGATTTGTGACATCGGACAACGCCAGCAATATTGTGCGTGCATTACATCTGGGCAAATTCCAGCACGTCCCATGTTTTGCACATACATTGAATTTGGTGGTGCAGAATTATTTAAAAAACGACAGGGGCGTGCAAGAGATGCTGTCGGTGGACCGAAGAATTGCGGGCCACTTTCGGCATTCAGGCACCGCGTACAGAAGACTGGAGCACCACCAAACATTCCTGAACCTGCCCTGCCATCATCTGAAGCAAGAGGTGGTAACGAGGTGGAATTCAACCCTCTATATGCTTCAGAGGATGGAGGAGCAGCAAAAGGCCATTCAAGCCTATACATCTGCCCACGATATAGGCAAAGGAGGGGGAATGCACCTGACTCAAGCGCAGTGGAGAATGATTTCAACGTTGTGCAAGGTTCTGCAACCCTTTGAACTTGCCACACGTGAAGTCAGTTCAGACACTGCCAGCCTGAGTCAGGTCATTCCCCTCATCAGGCTTTTGCAGAAGAAGCTGGAGACATTGAAGGAAGAGCTAAAACAGAGCGATTCCGCTAGGCATGTGGGACTTGTGGATGGAGCCCTTAATTCGCTTAACCAGGATTCACGGGTGGTCAATCTGTTGAAATCAGAGCAATACATTTTGGCCACCGTGCTCGATCCTAGATTTAAAACCTACGTTGTATCTCTCTTTCCGGCAGACACAAGTCTGCAGAGGTTCAAAGACTTGCTGGTGAGAAAATTGTCAAGTCAAGCGGAACGTGACCCGTCAACATCTCCTCCTTCACATTCTCCCGCAACTGGGGGTGCGAGGAAAAGGCTAAGAATTCCTAGCCCACCCGCTGGCGGTGATGCAGGGCAGTCTGGAGCGAGTGCTCACATCTGGTCCGGACTGAAGGACCTGCCTATGATTACTGACATGTCGTCTACTGTCACTGCATATGATTCTCTCACCATGGAAAGAATGGTGGAGGATTATATGAGTGACCGCATCCAAGTAGGCACGTCAGACAGTCCGTACGTATACTGGCAGGAAAAAGAGGCAATTTGGAGGCCCTTGCACAAACTGGCTTTATTCTACCTAAGTTGCCCTCCCTCCAGTGTGTACTTCGAAAGAGTGTTTAGTGCAGCCGCTCACCTTGTCAGCAATCGGCGTACGAGGTTACTTCCAGAAAATGTGGAGAAGATGATGTTCATCAAAATGAATTATAATCAATTCCTCCGTGGAGACATTCACCAGCAGCAATTGCCTCCAGAAAGTACACGGGGACCTGAGATGGTGGATTCCAGTGGGGACGAATTAATAATCTGTGAGGAGGGGGATGTACACAGTGAAAGGGGTGAGGAATCGGAGGATGATGATGAGGTGGACATCTTGCCTCTGTAGAGCCAGTTTGTGCAAGGAGAGATTGATTGCTTCTTTTTTGGTGGGGGCACAAACCAACCAGTCATTTCAGTCACAGTCGTGTAACAGACCCTGTCGCTGAAATGATGGGTTCGTTAAAGTGTGCATGTCCTGTTTATACAACATAAGGGTGGGTGGGAGGGCCCAAGGACAATTCCATCTTGCACCTCTTTTTTCTTTCATTTTTCTTTGCATCATGTGCTGTTTGGGGACATTTTTTTGGAAGTGCCATCCTGTCTTGATTGACACTGCAGTGCCACTCCTAGATGGGCCAGGTGTTTGTGTCGGCCACTTGTGTCGCTTAGCTTAGTCACACAGCGACCTTGGTGCGCCTCTTTTTTTCTTTGCGTCATGTGCTGTTTGGGGACTATTTTTTGGAAGGGCCATCCTGTCTTGATTGACACTGCAGTGCCACTCCTAGATGGGCCAGGTGTTTGTGTCGGCCACTTGTGTCGCTTAGCTTAGTCACACAGCCACCTTGGTGCGCCTCTTTTTTTCTTTGCATCATGTGCTGTTTGGGGACTATTTTTTGGAAGTGCCATCCTGTCTTGATTGACACTGCAGTGCCACTCCTAGATGGGCCAGGTGTTTGTGTCGGCCACTTGTGTCGCTTAGCTTAGTCACACAGCCACCTTGGTGCGCCTCTTTTTTTCTTTGCATCATGTGCTGTTTGGGGACTATTTTTTGGAAGGGCCATCCTGTCTTGATTGACACTGCAGTGCCACTCCTAGATGGGCCAGGTGTTTGTGTCGGCCACTTGTGTCGCTTAGCTTAGTCACACAGCCACCTTGGTGCGCCTCTTTTTTTCTTTGCATCATGTGCTGTTTGGGGACTATTTTTTGGAAGGGCCATCCTGTCTTGATTGACACTGCAGTGCCACTCCTAGATGGGCCAGGTGTTTGTGTCGGCCACTTGTGTCGCTTAGCTTAGTCACACAGCCACCTTGGTGCGCCTCTTTTTTTCTTTGCATCATGTGCTGTTTGGGGACTATTTTTTGGAAGTGCCATCCTGTCTTGATTGACACTGCAGTGCCACTCCTAGATGGGCCAGGTGTTTGTGTCGGCCACTTGTGTCGCTTAGCTTAGTCACACAGCCACCTTGGTGCGCCTCTTTTTTTCTTTGCATCATGTGCTGTTTGGGGACAATTTTTTGGAAGGGCCATCCTGTCTTGATTGACACTGCAGTGCCACTCCTAGATGGGCCAGGTGTTTGTGTCGGCCACTTGTGTCGCTTAGCTTAGTCACACAGCCACCTTGGTGCGCCTCTTTTTTTCTTTGCATCATGTGCTGTTTGGGGACTATTTTTTGGAAGGGCCATCCTGTCTTGATTGACACTGCAGTGCCACTCCTAGATGGGCCAGGTGTTTGTGTCGGCCACTTGTGTCGCTTAGCTTAGTCACACAGCCACCTTGGTGCGCCTCTTTTTTTCTTTGCATCATGTGCTGTTTGGGGACTATTTTTTGGAAGGGCCATCCTGCCTGACACTGCAGTGCCACTCCTAGATGGGCCAGGTGTTTGTGTCGGCCACTTGTGTCGCTTAGCTTAGTCACACAGCCACCTTGGTGGGGACTATTTTTTGGAAGGGCCATCCTGTCTTGATTGACACTGCAGTGCCACTCCTAGATGGGCCAGGTGTTTGTGTCGGCCACTTGTGTCGCTTAGCTTAGTCACACAGCCACCTTGGTGCGCCTCTTTTTTTCTTTGCATCATGTGCTGTTTGGGGACTATTTTTTGGAAGGGCCATCCTGCCTGACACTGCAGTGCCACTCCTAGATGGGCCAGGTGTTTGTGTCGGCCACTTGTGTCGCTTAGCTTAGTCACACAGCCACCTTGGTGCGCCTCTTTTTTTCTTTGCATCATGTGCTGTTTGGGGACAATTTTTTGGAAGGGCCATCCTGTCTTGATTGACACTGCAGTGCCACTCCTAGATGGGCCAGGTGTTTGTGTCGACCACTTGTGTCTCTTAGCTTAGTCACACAGCCACCTTGGTGCGCCTCTTTTTTTCTTTTCATCATGTGCTGTTTGGGGACTATTTTTTGGAAGGGCCATCCTGCCTGACACTGCATTGCCACTCCTAGATGGGCCAGGTGTTTGTGTCGGCCACTTGTGTCGCTTAGCTTAGCCATCCAGCGACCTCGGTGCAAATTTTAGGACTATTTTAGGACTAAAAATAATATTGTGAGGTGTAAGGTGTTCAGAATAGACTGGAAATGAGTGGAAAGTATGGTTATTGAGGTTAATAATACTATGGGATCAAAATGACACCCAAATTCTATGATTTAAGCTGTTTTTTAGGGTTTTTTGAAAAAAACACCCGAATCAGACAAAAAAATTTCGGTGAGGTTTTGGCAAAACGCGTCCGAATCCAAAACACGGCCGCGGAACCGAACCCAAAACCAAAACACAAAACGCGAAAAATTTCCGGTGCACATCACTACTTAAAACTAGATTGTGTGAAAGAGGGAAGAACCATGGAAGTGTAAGTGTTGCACACAACCTAATCAATATCAAGCTTCAACAGGTCAAACAAACAAATGCACTACTAAAAGGTGTGTTAGTGATTAAAAAATATACATATATCTATATATAAATTGAGCGTCTATTTTTTTCATGCTCATTATATTATAAATATATGTGTGACATGCCTGTCAGCTCTCGTTGCTCTTCTCACATGAGCCGGGCCGGCGTTACTTCACCACCGCAGCCCAGGGAAACGCTGAGGAAGAGCTGCCAATGGCAGCATCACGGCAGCTTCGAATCAGTCTGCTGTCTGCAGGCTCAGCACGGGAAACGCTGAGGAAGAGCCACCGATGGCAGTGTCACAGCAGCCTTGGCTCAGTCTGCAGTCCGCAGGCGCAGCCCGGGGAAACGCTGAGGAAGAGCTGACGATGGCAGCATCACGGTAGCCTTGGCTTAGTCTGGGCTGAACACAGTCTCGCGAGATTTGATGTCATCAGCTCGCGAGACAGTCACTGTAGTTCACTGAGTTCCTCAGCTGCCAAGGAGCACTGCTGGTGCTCCCAGGGTCCCCTTATCCCTGGAGAATCCAGGAATCCGGGTGAAGGGAAAAGCCTCCTGGAGAGAAATCAGGGAGAGGTGGCAACCCTAGTCAAACCCCTTTATATTGGTCACAAGCAGTAGAGGCTGCTGCCCCTGTGCTGCAGCTCCGACCACACAATGCAGGGGGAGCTGGTCCAGGGCCGGATCTAGGGGGGGGGGGGGGGGGGGGCGAAGGGGGCGACCGCCCCCCCCTAACACAGTCATAGCCACGCCCACTTTTGAGCAGAAGAGAACTCTCCGGGGAGAGCCTGAGGCAGAACGATGTGCGCAGCTTATACCACAGCAGCACAGAGGAGCCAGGAGAGCAAGGGTTACAGAGCATTTGCCCCTCACTTGCTGGTGTGTGGGTACTAGGGCTAATAAATACAATTACCCCATAGCACAGTCACATGTACATAGAACAATCACAAAGCTCTATCTCAGTTTCACTCAAAAAGTTCAGTCAGAATTGATAGAGGAGGAGTTAGGATTGCAGATGGAGGAGTTGGGACTGTAGAGGGGAGGAGTCAAGATTAAACAGTAAACCGCCCCCCCTAAAGAAAAGTCTAGATCCGTCCCTGAGCTGGTCAGCACATATAAACAAACATGTGATGTTGTATGTAATATATGTGATTGTTTTCCTTACCCAGGGATCAGCAACCACCACTGTGTGTATCACTGACCTGCCGGCTGCCGAAGCATGGAATACATCACTCTGCTTATCTATTATCTTAGAAAACCCCGCACCCTGACTCTCATTGGTTCATTGGAGTTGGGGGCGGGCTTATAGAAAATAATAGACAAGCAGAGTGATGTCTCCTGTGCAGCGTCGGCAGGTCAGTTATACACCTGAAGATGGCAGTAACCCGTTATAGCCTATGGGCAACACATTGCGTTTGTAGCCGGTGTAGGGGTTCCTCCAGAACACTCCCCGGAAATGGTATCTGTGCTTGTGCGGTCAGTGGGCACCGTGCATGCGCAGAAGCCCCGACAGCCCTCACAGCACATCACAGGGACAGGTCGCCTGCAGCTGCAGGATAATACATCCAGCCAGTGGTGCAAATAGAATTTTTTTTTTTTGCGGTACTGATAGTAAAAATGGGCGTGGTCACGTGTCATGAGGGGGCATGGTCGCACAAAACTAGGGGAGTGGCTACATGACAATAGGGGCATGGCCACATTATGCCACACATCGTAATGCCCCTTACACATTATGCCAAGCACCGTAATGCCCATTACACATTATGTCACACACGTAATGTCCCCTATGCATTATGACACACACTGTAATGCTTATTACGCATTATGCCAGACACCGTAATGCCCATTACACATTATGCCAGACACCGTAATGCACATTAGACATTATGCCAAGCACCGTAATGACAATTACACATTCTGCCAGACACCATAATGCCCATTACACATTATGCCAAGCACCATAATGCCCATTACACGTTATGCCACACACCGTAATGCTTATTACACATTATGCCACACACCGTAATGAAAAACTATTATCAAGCAAGGGTGACATCAGTAACAATAATAACATTAGTTCACATAACTTTAATGAAAATATAATGATGTCAGATTATCATTTACAGAGTGGAGGGGGCCCATGTGCAGTCTCCAATTCACTGGCACATGCGCTGTGTACATTCTGAGACAGGTAAGTTTAGCTGTGGGTGCAGGGTGAGCGGTGTTGACTCCTTGCACCCAGGGCCGGTGCAAGGTTTCTAAGCACCCTAGGCAAAACTTCTGCCTACTGCCCCTTCCCCCTACCCACCCTTCAGATGAAAGGCATGCTGCTCTCACCCCCTCCCCCCTACTCTGTTAAATGTCTGCTGTTCTATCCCCACCACCATCTGTGTGCATGGTGCTGCTGATCCCCCCAGACTGTGTGCATGCCTGCTCTTTATCTCCCCCCCCCCCCCCTCACCACACTGCTGCTCTCGCCCTTTTTCCTTATCAATGCAGAGAATGTACTGTGCAGCCACCTTACCTGCAGAATGCAATACAGAGTTGGGACAAAGTAGTCTGTGAAAGAGCCTGGAATGAAGAGCAGTGCTCCATGTCACCCCCAGCCAGGACTCCAGGAGCTGTCAAAGTTACTGCCTGTGCCGGGTGGAGGTGGAGCTGAAGGCTGCAATACGGGAGCCTAGCAGTCGTGGCTACTGTAACATACGAGTTCTGGGGGATTGCAGCGGCTGGGAAAGGTAAGACCATTCAACCTTTTTCAGGCAGCTGTAGCAGGCTGCCCCCTCAGGTCCCGGCGCCCCTAGGCAGCTGCCTTAAGCTGCCTAGTGGAAGCTCCGGCCCTGCTTGCACCCAGACTGGCAGACTTGCTCTACAGAAATGCTCATGGTGGGATGCATCAAGCATAACGCATCTCGCCTCTCATCGCAAGAAAAATGGTATTTACTAACCCTGTATGATTAAAGAAAATCACAAAGGACAGATTGCACGATAAGAGCAGTGCTTTGGAATAGACGGAGGACTTCTGGGTTTATGACCTGGGAGTCCATCTGTGCATGCGTCAAGGTTTGGGAGGGGAATGTGGAGAGAAGCCCATGAGCTTCTATTTGGTAACGCCATCTGAAGATCGCATTACCCACTGGGTCCAAGCTCCATTCTCGTATGCATTGGTGCATACGAGAAAAGCGGTCAATCCTCTGAAAACGCCATTTTTGGAGGTTTGGTTGCATTTTAGCTTTGCTGCATCCTGCCCATAGTGTGGATTGCTTGATTCATTCACAGCACAGGGGGAGTTTTATCAAATTTTGGATACAGTACCAACCAATCAGTTCCTAGCTATCATTTTCAAACACAGCTTGTAAAGTGACAGCTAGAAGCTGCCTGGCTGGTACTTTATCTCTCTCCAAGCATTGATGACTCTCCCCTTAGTCTCAGATCTCTGCCACCTGTAGAAGTAGCAGAACTGTACTGAGGTGTCAGGTTAATACTGAGTAATCTGAATAATGTGTTTTACCCTCCTGGTGCATAGCTGAACATTTTAATTGTGTACCTTTTAGTGTACCTTTATTTTACGTGTTAAAACATTCTGATGCATCCCTTTCACACCCACACCACGCCGGCTGGTGTTTTTATTTAAAGGGGTGCGTCTGAGGTGGAGGTAGCACAACTGACACTGGCTTATTGTTATACTGCTCTTTAGTACTAATGTACCTGTCTATAGGACAGTGTGTTAACAGCAAAGGGGCCCATTTATCATTAAATGCATATGCAACACCGTCCGGGTGCAATATTAGCATCCAGGATTGCATTGCAATATGTGATCATATCGGCTGGACGCAGTGCTGAACGTAGGGTGGTACAGGGTGTTACGGAGTACCATTAAGAAATTTGGTGGTGGTACTCAGCACCACCAGTCCACCACTGGGGCATAATTTGTAAAGGGCATTTTTGTGTGTGGGACATAAAATGGTGTCAGAGGCATAACTGTGTGTGGCATAATATGTAAAAGGCATTACGGTGTGTGGTATAATATGTAAGGCATTACAGTGTTTGGCGTAATGGGCATTAATGTGTGTGGCATAATGTGTAATGGGCATTACAGTGTTTGGCATAATGTGTAATGGGCATTACGGTGTGTGGCATAATGTGTAATGGGCATCATGGTGTGTGGCATAATGTGTAAGAGGAATTACCACAAGGACCAAAAATGACAAATAATGTAAAGGGCATAAATCATTTTATTTACCTGTGTTTTTGTTTTTCCTGTGTTGTATAAGTGGCTCTACCTGGTGTAATGTGTATAAGGGGTACTACTGTGTGGTGTAATGTGAATGATGAACACTACTGTGCGGTGTAATGTGAATTGGTACTATTATATGGCCACGCCCCTTCCCTGTAAAGCCACACCCCTATTTTTATGTGCGCCTTCAGTGCGCACTGACCCTTTATATTTTCCATACCCCCACTTCAAAATTTCCACTTCAACCACTAGTTTTACTAATCTAATTCTTGTCCCTCCATGGAAATGTACCTGAGTGAGCAGACAGTACCACTCATGAGATTTAAGGGTCTTTTCATCATCACTTAATTTATACAAATGCAGCTGAAAATTTAATTTACATTTTTACCTACTTTTACATAAATTAAGTGTCAGAACTATTCATGATAAAGTTAACGCAGGAGATATCACCGCTGTCCCCACACATGGGGACCTAAATTCATAAAGCTCCAAAAATACAATATTTTCAAAGCTTGACTCCGGAAACATTCGCCATCTCCAGATGGCATTTGTTCCCATACACTGCTCCTTCCCTATGGGAAAAAGTCCCAAGTGCAAAGAGGGATTGGACCGCTCGGCTCCTTCCGTTGGATGTCACGCATGTGTGAACCCAACTAATGCCGAGTCAGCTACTTTAGTAGCGGTGAAAGGATTTGTGTGGACGTTTCATTTTCGGATCAGCTGTCTCCGCGCTGGAGCAGTGTTGAATTGCTCCTGTGCTCACTGTGAGTTAGATACTTAATTATCGGGGTCCACCCAGTCCTCGATAATTAACATAATGAGTAGGCCCATTAAACTCACCAATAAAACAAAAAGGTTTTAAATAAAACATAAATATTTCTAAAACATTGAATATTGATGTTTTTTATACATTCATTGTCAACTGTTACCTGGTTTCTCTTCCATCTAGTCAGGTTCCCTCTCACCCAGGCATAGGGGAATATTCAATTAAACCCATAGACTAATTACCACGCTGGGCCAATTCAGTTAGCGGGGATAAACCCACACATTAATCCCTGAGGGTGTACTTTTCTCCATAGTTTCAGAAGCTGTGAGGAAGGGTCCAGGAGGAAAAGACACCATTGGGGGTTAACGCATGGGGAAAACCCATAGATTATTCAGTGTACGTGGAATCAGTGAGTGATTTTTGGCGTGGGGAAAGAGCTATATTATTGAATAGCCTTTTCCCGCATGACGTGGTAATTAGCGAATTAAATATGCCCCATAAAGACTTTTTTATTGCTAATTTAACTAATTATATTTAATTTGACACATTTTATTTAAAAATCACCTTGTACCAATGCCACTCCTGTATAGTCTGTGTTTGCGAGGCAAGGTTTATTTTTTATTTGTCACTAATTTGCATGAAAAGAAATCTGGCTTAGTCTGAGAGAACACTTTATGTAACACCACAGTATGTCTGTGATACACGCTTCAGGTACAGTACATACACCCATGTCTGCCTTAGCATTGAGTCACCACAGTGGCACCTGTTCAGTACATACACAGTTCTGCAAAACATTTTGTAACATACATGGAAATAAATATCACATTTGCATAACTCAATAGATTACCATATTTTAGATCGCACTGGCTGTATTATCACAGGCAAAGCAGAGAGCAAAATCCAATTTCCCAGGAAAGTGAAAAGTCTTCATGTAACATCGTCATATTTCATTCATAGGGGGATATTCAATTGTTTGAAAAGTCAGGTGGTTATCAGGAAAAAACAGACACCCAACCGACTTTTCAAACATTTGAATTCCCCCCATAGTGACTGATTTGGGTGAATATGCCCCGGAACTGTTAGCCATTGTCAACATATACTGTATGTATTTTACTATCAGTTATATAGTGGCATTAGTTTGTGCAGCACTGAACCGAGAATATATGTAATTACTAAAATATCATTCATTTCGGTAATTTTGGTCACAATGTCAACATACCATTTTTAGTGCATTTAGGGGTATATTTACTAAGCAGTGATAAGAACGGAGAAGTGAGCCAGTGGAGAAATTTCCCCATCAACCAATCAGCAGCTCTGTTTCATTTTAGAGTATGCAAATTATAGATGTTACTTCAGTACTGATTGGTTGCCATGGGCAACTTTTCCACTGGCTTACTTCTCCGCTCTTATCACTGCTTAGTAAATGTACCCCTTAAGCCAGTGGCGGAAATAGCGAGCGGTGGGCCCAGGTGCGACAAAATGCTTTGCCCCCCCATCCCATCCAAGTCTAACCCCTCACCCCTGGAGAGGATCTGGTGAGGGGGACCTGCTCATGGTGCAGAGAAATGGATACCTAGCAACAGTGCCGTAACTAGACATTTTAGCACTGTGTGCAAGAAACGGCATCGGAGCCCCACCCCTGCATGCAAAACGGGCAGTGCGCGCCGTAGGCGCACCCAAAAATACATAGCGGCGTGGCTTCATGGGGAAGGGGTGTGGCCACAAAATAATACCAATTCATAAAACGGTGCATAACGGCAGACAGCGTCCACTTTTTACACATAACGGCAGACAGCGTGCCCTTGTTACACATAGCGGCAGACAGCGTACACTTTTTACACATAACGGCAGACAGCGTGCCCTTTTTACACATTACGGCAGACAGCGTCCCCTTTTTACACATTACGGCAGACAGCATGCCCTTGTTACACATTACGGCAGACAACGTTCCCCTTTTTACACATTATGGCAGGCAGATTCCCCCTTTTTACACATTGTGGCAGACAGCGTCCCCTTTTTACACATCACGTCCGGCAGATTCCCCCTTTTTACACATTACGTCAGGCAGATTCCCCCTTTTTACACGTTGCGGCAGGCAGATTCCCCCTTTTTACACATTGCGGCAAAGATTCCCCATTTTTACACATCACGTCAGGCAGATTCCCCCTTTTTACACATCACGTCCGGCAGATTCCCCCTTTTTACACATTACGTCAGGCAGATTCCCCATTTTTACACATTGCAGCAGGCAGATTCCACCTTTTTACACATTGCGGCAAAGATTCCCCCTTTTTACACATTGCGGCAGGCAGATTCCCCCTTTTTACACATTGCGGCAGGCAGATTCCCCCTTTTTACACATTGCGGCAGGCAGATTCCCCCTTTTTACACATTGCGGCAGACAGTCCCCCTTTTTGCACATGGAAAGAAAGAAAGACAGAAAGACAGAAAGAAAGACAGAAAGACAGAAAGAAAGAAAGAAAGAAAGAAAGAAAGAAAGAGAAATCCGCTGGCTCAGGCTCCTCGGTGCAGCTTCTAGCAGATCACGATTCCCAGGCAGGAGAGAAGGAGGAGGAGGGAGGAGGAGGAGGAGGGAGCCGCAGCAGCGCTGTGTTATTGGTGGAGGCGTTGCTGCTGCTGTCCCTCTGCTTCACTATAGGCTGTTCTCGGAAGACAGCCTATAGTGAAGCAGAGGGACAGCAGCAGCAGCAGCAGCAGCGCCTCAACCAGTAGCAAAGCGCTGCTGCGGCTCCCTCCTCCACCTCCCTCCTTCTCCTTACCCCTGTGACCGCTGCGCTCCTCTCCTGTGTCCGGCGGGCGGCTGTGTGCTGCGGGCAGCGGTTGCCCGCAGCACACAGCGGCATGTAATGAGTCAGTTTGACTCATTACATGCTTTGGGCCCCTGGACAGTGGCGGGACCCAGTGCAACGCACTGGTTGCACTGGCGGTAGTTCCGCCTCTGCCTTAAGCCCTAACCCTACCCTAGCCACAGCATAACCCTAACCCTAACATATAGTACATACATATAAATAAATATACACACAGTTTGGTGCAATTGAATCATCTAATGTAACCGATTAAATATTAACCAGTTACCCCAGTCAGGGTCGGACTGGCCCACAGGGGAACAGGGGAAACCACCGGTGAGCCCCACTGCCTGTGGGCCCACCTCCTCCTCTAGGGATTAGGTTCCAGACATTATCCTAGTGCACTTTAATTATACATTATACATATGTTACCTTATGCTGCACAGGACTATGGGCCCAGCCCATGCACTCTCTTACAGTTTGCTGGGCCTCTGTTGTGGTTGGCCACACCTCCACTATTGCCTGGCCACACCCTTAAGCATGGCCCCCTACCACTGTATTACCCCGGTGGGCCTTTCTTGCCCCAGTCCGACACTGCCCTGGGATGATTATCACACCCAGTGTTTTAAGAGGCAGAACGTAATAATAATAATAATTTTATTTATATGTTTGTATAGCTTTTTTCTCCGGCAAGAGTTATAGTCGCCTTACAGACATAAAAACCATAGCATATAGTACAAAGGGTCAATGGGCCTATTTATTAACATTATTTTTACCCCAAAAAATGTGAAAAAGGGTGTTTTCACACCCGTTTCACATTATTTTAGTATCACTCAAATGTATTAAAGGGCTTTTTGGAGCAGTTTTTGTTTTAGTAATCAGATCTAATTTACCATACTTATAATGGGAAATGCGATCTGGGAAAATTTACTAAAAATAAATTATTTATAAAAAACAAACCGCAATGTGCCCTGAGACGGTTATCACAGGGCAGTTATCACAGGGCAGCCTTCAGCACAGCTACCTCTGCTCCCCGGCAGAGAATGCTGTGTGGGGACCGGACTCTGGTGATCATCTCTGTGTGTCCGATGGGCCAGGATCCGGTGATCAGCTATGTGTGTCCGATGTCCAATGGACACACAGGCTGATCACAGTTTAAAAAAAAAAATCTAACACCCCCCCCTTCCCCCCCCCAAAAAAACAAAACAAAACAACAACATACCCACCAGTGCCAGGAGCCAGTGATCTTTGCTCTGGTGTAGGCTGATGGTCATCGGGAGCTCCTGTGCGCTGCTGTGCAGTAAAGTGATGCTGCAAAATGGCAGCTCACTTTACAGCACTGGGGGGTTACAGAAGCGCACAGGATGTGATGCCCAGCAGCCCTGCAGAAGCACCAATCACCAGCTTCCTGGACAGGTAAGTATAGATACGGGTTGTGTCGAGGGGGTAGGGTCGACTCGGCGGCGGTGATAACGGCGATGTTGGTGGGGCATGCACAGCAGGAGAACAAGGCATTTTTTGTCCCTGCATGCGATAATTGATACATCCGTGCGATGCTATAACATTATTACAGCAAGCAGAAAACCACACAGAAAAAAACAACAATAGGCATAACACAGGGTTGGTGCAGATATTTTGGGTACTAAGGGATCTATTCATGAAGCAGTGAAAAGTTGCCTATGGCAACCAATCAGCTGCTCCGTACAATTGTATGGTATGCAAATTATAAATGTTATTTCATTGCTGATTGGTTGCCACGGGCAACTTCTCCAATGGCTCCCTTCTCCACACTTTTCACTGCTTCATAAATAGACCCCTATGGGGTCTATCTACTAAGCCTTGGAAGCAGATAAAGTGGACGGTGATAAAGTACCAGCCAATGAGCTCATAAATTTCATTTTTCAAACCTAGCCTGTGACATGGCAGTTAGGAGCTGATTGGCTGGTACTTTAGCTCTGTACGCTTTACCTCCATCCAAGGCTTAGTAAATAGACCCCTAAATTCCATGGGTTATATAATCCACCCACAAAAGGTACCAGGCAAGGCAGCCGTCTTGGACAAACTATGTACAGTAAGTGTGGAATAGGTCACACCTAGAAGAGCCACCCCTCCCTCCCCCTAAGGCAGTAATGTAGCAATTTCTGTCTACCATACCTCCCAACTTTTAACTTCTATGAAGAGGGACACATGCGCGGCGAAGCTGCGCGCTCCCGAAAAGGGGTGTGACCTAAGAAAAAGGGGCGTGGCTTCGTGGGAGGACCCGCGATCACGAGCCACGCCCCTGTTTTCGTCACGGAGGGGGCATGCCCAGCACTCTGTGAGACGCTGGCATGCCCCCTCTCCCTCTGACTCCAGTGAATAGACGTGCGCACTAGGGATGTGCACTTGAAATTTTTCGGGTTTTGTGTTTTGGTTTTGGGTTCGGTTCCGCGGCCGTGTTTTGGGTTCGAACGCGTTTTGGCAAAACCTCACCGAATTTTTTTTGTCGGATTCGGGTGTGTTTTGGATTCGGGTGTTTTTTTCAAAAAACCCTAAAAAACAGCTTAAATCATAGAATTTGGGGGTCATTTTGATCCCAAAGTATTATTAACCTCAAAAACCATAATTTCCACTCATTTTCAGTCTATTCTGAACACCTCACACCTCACAATATTATTTTTAGTCCTAAAATTTGCACCGAGGTCGTTGGATGACTAAGCTAAGCGACCCAAGTGGCCGACACAAACACCTGGCCCATCTAGGAGTGGCACTGCAGTGTCACGCAGGATGGCCCTTCCAAAAAACACTCCCCAAACAGCACATGACGCAAAGAAAAAAAGAGGCGCAATGAGGTAGCTGTGTGACTAAGCTCAACGACCCAAGTGGCCGACACAAACACCTGGCCCATCTAGGAGTGGCACTGCAGTGTCACGCAGGATGGCCCTTCCAAAAAACACTCCCCAAACAGCACATGACGCAAAGAAAAAAAGAGGCGCAATGAGGTAGCTGTGTGACTAAGCTCAACGACCCAAGTGGCCGACACAAACACCTGGCCCATCTAGGAGTGGCACTGCAGTGTCACGCAGGATGGCCCTTCCAAAAAACACTCCCCAAACAGCACATGACGCAAAGAAAAAAAGAGGCGCAATGAGGTAGCTGTGTGACTAAGCTCAGCGACCCAAGTGGCCGACACAAACACCTGGCCCATCTAGGAGTGGCACTGCAGTGTCACGCAGGATGGCCCTTCCAAAAAACACTCCCCAAACAGCACATGATGCAAAGAAAAAAAGAGGCGCAATGAGGTAGCTGTGTGACTAAGCTCAACGACCCAAGTGGCCGACACAAACACCTGGCCCATCTAGGAGTGGCACTGCAGTGTCACGCAGGATGGCCCTTCCAAAAAACACCCCCCAAACAGCACATGACGCAAAGAAAAAAAGAGGCGCAATGAGGTAGCTGTGTGAGTAAGCTAAGCGACCCTAGTGGCCGACACAAACACCTGGCCCATCTAGGAGTGGCACTGCAGTGTCACGCAGGCTGGCCCTTCAAAAAACTACTCCCCAAACAGCACATGACGCAAAGAAAAAAAGAGGCGCAATGAGGTAGCTGTGTGAGTAAGCTAAGCGACCCTAGTGGCCGACACAAACACCTGGCCCATCTAGGAGTGGCACTGCAGTGTCACGCAGGATGGCCCTTCAAAAAACACTCCCCAAACAGCACATGACGCAAAGAAGAAAAAAAAGAGGCGCAATGAGGTAGCTGTGTGAGTAAGCTAAGCGACCCTAGTGGCCGACACAAACACCTGGCCCATCTAGGAGTGGCACTGCAGTGTCACGCAGGATGGCCCTTCAAAAAAATACTCCCCAAACAGCACATGACGCAAAGAAAAATGAAAGAAAAAAGAGGTGCAAGATGGAATTGTCCTTGGGCCCTCCCACCCACCCTTATGTTGTATAAACAGGACATGCACACTTTAACCAACCCATCATTTCAGTGACAGGGTCTGCCACACGACTGTGACTGAAATGACGGGTTGGTTTGGACCCCCACCAAAAAAGAAGCAATTAATCTCTCCTTGCACAAACTGGCTCTACAGAGGCAAGATGTCCACCTCATCATCATCCTCCGATATATCACCGTGTACATCCCCCTCCTCACAGATTATCAATTCGTCCCCACTGGAATCCACCATCTCAGCTCCCTGTGTACTTTGTGGAGGCAATTGCTGCTGGTCAATGTCTCCACGGAGGAATTGATTATAATTCATTTTAATGAACATCATCTTCTCCACATTTTCTGGAAGTAACCTCGTACGCCGATTGCTGACAAGGTGAGCGGCGGCACTAAACACTCTTTCGGAGTACACACTTGTGGGAGGGCAACTTAGGTAGAATAAAGCCAGTTTGTGCAAGGGCCTCCAAATTGCCTCTTTTTCCTGCCAGTATAAGTACGGACTGTCTGACGTGCTTACTTGGATGCGGTCACTCATATAATCCTCCACCATTCTTTCAATGGGGAGAGAATCATATGCAGTGCCAGTAGACGACATGTCCGTAATCGTTGGCAGGTCCTTCAGTCCGGACCAGATGTCAGCATCAGCAGTCGCTCCAGACTGCCCTGCATCACCGCCAGCGGGTGGGCTCGGAATTCTGAGCCTTTTCCTCGCACCCCCAGTTGCGGGAGAATGTGAAGGAGGAGATGTTGACAGGTCGCGTTCCGCTTGACTTGACAATTTTCTCACCAGCAGGTCTTTGAACCCCAGCAGACTTGTGTCTGCCGGAAAGAGAGATCCAAGGTAGGTTTTAAATCTAGGATCGAGCACGGTGGCCAAAATGTAGTGCTCTGATTTCAACAGATTGACCACCCGTGAATCCTTGTTAAGCGAATTAAGGGCTCCATCCACAAGTCCCACATGCCTAGCGGAATCGCTCTGTGTTAGCTCCTCCTTCAATGTCTCCAGCTTCTTCTGCAAAAGCCTGATGAGGGGAATGACCTGACTCAGGCTGGCAGTGTCTGAACTGACTTCACGTGTGGCAAGTTCAAAAGGTTGCAGAACCTTGCACAACGTTGAAATCATTCTCCACTGCGCTTGAGACAGGTGCATTCCACCTCCTATATCGTGCTCAGTTGTATAGGCTTGAATGGCCTTTTGCTGCTCCTCCAACCTCTGAAGCATATAGAGGGTTGAATTCCACCTCGTTACCACTTCTTGCTTCAGATGATGGCAGGGCAGGTTCAGGCGTTTTTGGTGTTGCTCCAGTCTTCTGTACGTGGTGACTGTACGCCGAAAGTGTCCCGCAATTCTTCTGGCCACCGACAGCATCTCTTGCACGCCCCTGTCGTTTTTTAAATAATTCTGCACCACCAAATTCAAGGTATGTGCAAAACATGGGACGTGCTGGAATTTGCCCAGATTTAATGCACACACAATATTGCTGGCGTTGTCCGATGCCACAAATCCACAGGAGAGTCCAATTGGGGTAAGCCATTCCGCGATGATCTTCCTCAGTTGCCGTAAGAGGTTTTCAGCTGTGTGCGTATTCTGGAAAGCGGTGATACAAAGCGTAGCCTGCCTAGGAAAGAGTTGGCATTTGCGAGATGCTGCTACTGGTGCCGCCGCTGCTGTTCTTGCGGCGGGAGTCCATACATCTACCCAGTGGGCTGTCACAGTCATATAGTCCTGACCCTGCCCTGCTCCACTTGTCCACATGTCCGTGGTTAAGTGGACATTGGGTACAGCTGCATTTTTTAGGACACTGGTGACTCTTTTTCTGAGGTCTGTGTACATTTTCGTTATCGCCTGCCTAGAGAAATGGAACCTAGATGGTATTTGGTACCGGGGACACAGTACCTCCAACAAGTCTCTAGTTGGCTCTGCAGTAATGATGGATACCGGAACCACGTTTCTCACCACCCAGGATGCCAAGGCCTCAGTTATCCGCTTTGCAGCAGGATGACTGCTGTGATATTTCATCTTCCTCGCAAAGGACTGTTGGACAGTCAATTGCTTGGTGGAAGTAGTAAAAGTGGTCTTACGACTTCCCCTCTGGGATGACCATCGACTCCCAGCAGCAACAACAGCAGCGCCAGCAGCAGTAGGCGTTACACGCAAGGATGCATCGGAGGAATCCCAGGCAGGAGAGGACTCGTCAGAATTGCCAGTGACATGGCCTGCAGGACTATTGGCATTCCTGGGGAAGGAGGAAATTGACACTGAGGGAGTTGGTGGGGTGGTTTGCGTGAGCTTGGTTACAAGAGGAAGGGATTTACTGGTCAGTGGACTGCTTCCGCTGTCGCCCAAAGTTTTTGAACTTGTCACTGACTTATGATGAATGCGCTGCAGGTGACGTATAAGGGAGGATGTTCCGAGGTGGTTAACGTCCTTACCCCTACTTATTACAGCTTGACAAAGGCAACACACGGCTTGACAAATGTTGTCCGCATTTCTGTTGAAATACTTCCACACCGAAGAGCTGATTTTTTTGGTATTTTCACCAGGCATGTCAATGGCCATATTCCTCCCACGGACAACAGGTGTCTCCCCGGGTGCCTGACTTAAACAAACCACCTCACCATCAGAATCCTCCTTGTCAATTTCCTCCCCAGCGCCAGCAACACCCATATCCTCCTCATCCTGGTGTACTTCAACACTGACATCTTCAATCTGACTATCAGGAACTGGACTGCGGGTGCTCCTTCCAGCACTTGCAGGGGGCGTGCAAATGGTGGAAGGCGCATGCTCTTCACGTCCAGTGTTGGGAAGGTCAGGCATCGCAACCGACACAATTGGACTCTACTTGTGGATTTGGGATTTCGAAGAACGCACAGTTCTTTGCTGTGCTTTTGCCAGCTTGAGTCTTTTCATTTTTATAGCGAGAGGCTGAGTGCTTCCATCCTCATGTGAAGCTGAACCACTAGCCATGAACATAGGCCAGGGCCTCAGCCGTTCCTTGCCACTCCGTGTGGTAAATGGCATATTGGCAAGTTTACGCTTCTCCTCCGACAATTTTATTTTAGATTTTTGAGTCCTTTTTTTACTGATATTTGGTGTTTTGGATTTTACATGCTCTATACTATGACATTGGGCATCGGCCTTGGCAGACGACGTTGATGGAATTTCATCGTCTCGGCCATGACTAGTGGCAGCAGCTTCAGCACAAGGTGGAAGTGGATCTTGATATTTCCCTATTTTTGGAACCTCAACATTTTTGTTCTCCATATTTTAATAGGCACAACTAAAAGGCACCTCAGGTAAACAATGGAGATGGATGGATACTAGTATACTTATGGATGACGAGCGACTGCCGACACAGAGGTAGCTACAGCCGTGGACTACCGTACTGTGTCTGCTGCTAATATAGACTGGATGATAATGAGATAAAATTAAAATATATATATATATCACACTAGTACTGCAGCCGGACAGGTATATATTATGTAATGACGGACCTGCTGGACACTGTCTGTCAGCACTGCAGATTACTAAAGTAAGCTACTAGTATCAAGAAGATAGAAAAAAAAAAAAAAACACGGGTAGGTGGTATACAATTATGGATGGACGAGCGACTGCCGACACAGAGGTAGCTACAGCCGTGGACTACCGTACTGTGTCTGCTGCTAATATAGACTGGATGATAATGAGATAAAATTAAAATATATATATATATCACACTAGTACTGCAGCCGGACAGGTATATATTATGTAATGACGGACCTGCTGGACACTGTCTGTCAGCACTGCAGACTCCTAAAGTAAGCTACTAGTATCAAGAAGATAGAAAAAAAAAAAACCACGGGTAGGTGGTATACAATTATGGATGGACGAGCGACTGCCGACACAGAGGTAGCTACAGCCGTGGACTACCGTACTGTGTCTGCTGCTAATATAGACTGGATGATAATGAGATAAAATTAAAATATATATATATATCTATCACACTAGTACTGCAGCCGGACAGGTATATATTATGTAATGACGGACCTGCTGGACACTGTCTGTCAGCACTGCAGACTCCTAAAGTAAGCTACTAGTATCAAGAAGATAGAAAAAAAAAAACCACGGGTAGGTGGTATACAATTATGGATGGACGAGCGACTGCGGACACAGAGGTAGCTACAGCCGTGGACTACCGTACTGTGTCTGCTGCTAATATAGACTGGATGATAATGAGATAAAATTAAAATATATATATATCACACTAGTACTGCAGCCGGACAGGTATATATTATGTAATGACGGACCTGCTGGACACTGTCTGTCAGCACTGCAGACTCCTAAAGTAAGCTACTAGTATCAAGAAGATAGAAAAAAAAAACCACGGGTAGGTGGTATACAATTATGGATGGACGAGCGACTGCCGACACAGAGGTAGCTACAGCCGTGGACTACCGTACTGTGTCTGCTGCTAATATAGACTGGATGATAATGAGATAAAATATATATATATATCACACTAGTACTGCAGCCGGACAGGTATATATTATGTAATGACGGACCTGCTGGACACTGTCTGCAGAATGCGTTTATAAAAACACCACACGACGAGTGTTTAACTTTTTCAGGCAGACAATCACAATATACTGGTGGTCAGCAGACAATCACAATATACTGGTGGTCAGTGGTCACTGGTCAGTCACACTGGCAGTGGCACTCTGGCAGCAAAAGTGTGCACTGTACTTAAAATATGTACTCCTGCTATAACTGCTCCCCAGTCTCCCCCACAATTAAGCTGTGTGAGCAGTGAGCACTCAGCACAGTCAGATAATGATATACAGTATTACATATGATGCAGCACACTGGGCTGAGCACAGATATGGTATGTGACTGTGTCACACTGTGTATCGTTTTTTTTCAGGCAGAGAATGGATTAATTAAACTGGTGGTGGTCACTGGTCACTGGTCACACTATCAGCAAGTAGTACTCCGTCCTAAGCAGACAATCACAATATACTGGTGGTCAGTGTGGTCACTGGTCAGTCACACTGGCAGTGTGGCACTCTGGCAGCAAAAGTGTGCACTGTACTTAAAATATATTATTTATGTACTCCTGCTCTAACTGCTCCCCAGTCTCCCCCACAATTAAGCTGTGTGAGCAGTGAGCACTCAGCACAGTCAGATATACAGTATTACATATGATGATGCAGCACACTGAGGCTGAGCACAGATATGGTATGTGACTGTGTCACACTGTGTATCGTTTTTTTTCAGGCAGAGAACGGATTAATTAAACTGGTGGTCACACTATCAGCAAGTAGTAGTACTCCAGTCCTAATATGCGCCCCAAAATTAGTAAATAGTGTCTCTAACTCTCTACTCTCTTCTCTATAAACGGAGAGGACGCCAGCCACGTCCTCTCCCTATCAATCTCAATGCACGTGTGAAAATGGCGGCGACGCGCGGCTCCTTATATAGAATCCGAGTCTCGCGATAGAATCCGAGCCTCGCGAGAATCCGACAGCGGGATGATGACGTTCGGGCTCGCTCGGGTTAACCGAGCAAGGCGGGAGGATCCGAGCCTGCTCGGCCCCGTGTAAAAAAAGCTGAAGTTCGGCGGGTTCGGATTCCGAGAAACCGAACCCGCTCATCACTAGTGCGCACAGCGTCTATTCACCGCTGCTCTGCTATGCAGGGCAGCGAGAGACAGGGCCTCCCAACTGCCCCCCACCGCAGGACACTGAGGCCCGCGGGTGGGACAGCGGGACAGTCCCCAAAAAACAGGACTGTCCCGCGAAAATCGGGACAGTTCGGAGGTATGGTCTTCTGACATCATTGCCAATATTGTGCCCCAGAAAGGCATTCTGGCATGCACGTGTGCCAGATAGTAACACTAAATTCAAGTGAATGAGAATAATTGAAGTTCCCCCTCAGCAATATTCAGTGGTGTCTGCACTCTGAGTGCAAAGACCAGCTGGGGGGACAGATTATCAGCACCTCTGATGCCACTGGGGATGATCTATCGCCATTGTGGGTTGACAGGTTAATTCCACAAAGGGAATTCTGGGGAATCTATTGAATGAGGAGTTTTTTTTCCCATCTGTGGGAGGGGGTGTTATTATTCAGTGGGGATCTAGTACAGACACAGGGTGGTAGGTAAAACCACAGAGGAGATTTCCACTAGAGGGATGACAGGAAATGCAACTACAGAATCTATTGCCATTGAGGAATCTAATGCTACTCGGGTGTGGGGGGTAATGATGCAATATAGATATGGTGTGGGGGTTATGTTACACTATATATATATATATATATATATATATATACACACACACACGTTTTTGACTATTAATAAAAAAATGCTAATTTCTCATACGTCCTAGACGATGCTGGGGATGACATCAAGACCATGGGGTATAGACGGGATCCGCAGGAGACATGGGCACTCTAAAGACTTTTAATTGGGTGTGAACTGGCTCCTCCCTCTATGCCCCTCCTCCAGACCCCAGTTTTAGAAATGTGCCCAGGTCGACTGGATGCACTCTGAGAAACTCTACTGAGTTTCTCTGAAAAGACTTATGTTAGGTTTTTTATTTTCAGGGAGATCTGCTGGCATCAGACTCCCTGCTTCGTGGGACTGAGGGGGCAGAAGCAGAACCAACTTCCTCAGAGTTTCATGGCTCTGCTTCTGGCTGACAGGACACCATTAGCTCCTGAAGGGAACTGAACGCTAGCCGTGTCTAGATGCTCACTCCCACAGCACGCCGTCACCCCCCTCACAGAGCCAGAAGTCAGAAGACAGGTGAGTATAAGAAGAATGATCTTCTATCAAGTAAGTGACGTCTGAGGTGCGGCGCGGCTGGCGGGAGCGCTGCGCGCCATTGCTGCCCACACACACGGGCACGGGGGGGGGGGGCACCCTGGGCAGCAAGAAAAATACCTCAAACTGGCTAAAAGGGTGCATAAGTTGCCACTGGCACAGCCCTACCCCAGCCAGTATAAATATTACAGTGTTTGTATGAGTGTAAGGACGCGCCATTACAGGGGCGGAGCTTCTTCCTCAGGCAGCCAGCGCACTACTCAGCGCCATTTTCTCTCTCTCCTCAGGCTGCAGAGAACACGCTGGTCCTCTCCTCCACTTCTGACAAGTAAAGGGTACTATTAAGGGGGGGCACAAAGCGATTGTGGTGCATTTAATAGTGTATATTACGATTTAAAAAGCGCTGTTAGGCTGTGGACATGCTGTGTTCACAGGAAATACTGGCGCTGGGATTGTGAACTGGCTGCTCCTGTCCTGTGTCCCTCTGACAGATTTTACTGTGGGTCTGTCCCCAAAATAAGTCCCAGTGTGTCTGTTGGTGTGCTGTACACGTGTGAGGCATGTCTGAGGCAGGGAGTTCCTCCCCGGAGGAATCCATTTTAGGGACACAGAGTTGTAATGTGGTGGCGCTATCGGCACACCAAGAGCCTGCATGGGTGAAAGAGATACGTGACAGTATGCATCTGATTAACCGTAGATTAGATAAGTCTGAATCTAAGGCTGCATGCTGGAGAAAATCTGTGGAAGATGTGATTTTTCAGGATGCTGTTATTCCTTATGCGGGTGGCCCCTCGGGTCACATAAGAGACCATTTGCAAATGTTGTAAACACTGATACCGACACGGATTCTGACTTTTGTGTCGACGATAGTGAATCCAGAGAGATAGATCATAAATTGTTAAAAAATATACAATATATGATTGTGGCTATAAGGGACGTGTTGGAGGTTACAGAAACCACTCCTGTACCTCAGGAGAAGGCATATTTATGTAAGGAAAAGAAGTCCAAAGTCACGTTCCCTCCTTCACACGAACTAAATGCTCTGTTTGAAGGGATGTGGGTGAATCCTGATAAAAGATTTCGTATTCCCAAAATAATTCACATAGCTTACCCTTTCCCGACTGAGGACAGGAAAAAGTGGTAGTCACCCCCTGTGTTAGACAGTGCACTTTCCAGGTTGACAAAGAAGGTAATTCTCCCTGCTCCTGGCACGGCTTCTCTTAAAGAGCCGGCAGACCGCAAAATGGAAACGACATTGAAATCCATTTATGTTACCAATGGTACACTGATCAGGCCCACTATTGCCTGCGCATGGGTGAGTCGCACTACTGAAAAATGGTCAGAAAGCGTGTCATCAGAAATTGACACGATTGATAAAGATGAGATACTCCTTAAGTTAGGGAATATCAAGGACGCTGCCGCCTACATGCTGGAAGCAATGAAGGATATTGGACTCTTGAGTTCACAGGCCGCTACCATGGCAGTATCGGCTAGGCGGGCGTTGTGGATTTGCCAGTGGAACGCGGATGCAGATTCCAAAAGAAACATGGAGGCTCTCCCATATAAAGGTGAGGCCTTATTTGGCGATGGCCTGTATGCGTTAGTCTCGGCGGCTACCGCAGGTAAGTCGACATTTTTGCCCTCTGCGCCTGCACCGGCAAAAAAGACCTATCACCCGCAAATGCAGTCCTTTCGGCCCAATAAATACAAAAAGACGAGAGGTTCCCCCTTCTTTGCAGGAAGGGGAAGGGGAAAGAAGCCTACAGCGGCTCCAGGTTCCCAAGAGCAGAAGTCTACCCCTACTTCTGCCAAATCCCCAGCATGACGCTGAAGCTCCCTTGTGGGAGGCCGCTCGGGTGGGGGCACGTCTCAGACTCTTCAGCCAGGATTGCATTCTGTCTGGCCTGGATCCCTGGGTGTTGCAAATAGTATCCCAGGGGTACAAGCTGGAGTTTCAAGATGTTCCCCCATGCCGATTTTTCAAATCGACCTTGCCAGTTTCTCCGTCAGAAAGAGAAGCAGTAACAGCGCCAATCCAAAAATTATGTCAAGACCAGGTTATAGTCCTGGTAACGTTGTCACAACAAAGGAGGGGTTTTTATTCAAGCCTCTTTGTGGTTCCGAAGCCGGACGGCTCGGTCAGACCGATCCTAAATCTAAAGGATCTGAATTGTTACCTAAAAAGGTTCAAGTTCAAGATGGAATTGCCAGTCTGGAGGAGGGGGACTACTTGGTGTCGGTGGACATAAAGGATGCTTACCTGCATGTTCCCATTTATCCTCACCAGGCTTATCTGAGATTCGCGGTTCAGGATTGCCATTACCAATTCCAGACGTTACCGTTCGTTCTCTCCACGGCGCCGAGGGTATTCACCAAGGTGATGGCGGAGATAATGGTTCTCCTTCATCAGAAAGGAGTCAATATAATTCCTTATCTGGATGACCTCCTGATAAAGGCGAGATCCAGGGAGCAGTTGTTACAAAACATATCACTCTCTCTGTCAATACTCCAACAACACGGGTGGATCATAAATTACCCAAAGTCACAGTTGGAACCGACGACAAGGTTGTCTTTCCTGGGGATGATTCTGGACACAGAGGTTCAGAGAGTATTCCTTCCACTGGAAAATGCTCTGGAAATCCAGAAAATGGTAAAACAAATATTGAAACCATCAAGTGTGTCAATCCATCAGTGCATTCGGTTGTTGGGGAAGATGGTGGCGGCCTACGAGGCCATACAGTTTGGCAGGTTCCATGCCAGAGTATTCTAGTGGGACCTGTTGGACAAGTGGTCGGGGTCACAACTACACATGCATAGAAAGATAATCCTGTCGTCAAAAACCAGGATTTCGCTCCTGTGGTGGTTGCACAGCTCTCACCTGCTAGAGGGACGCAGGTTCGGGATTCAGGACTGGGTCCTGGTAACCACGGATGCAAGTCTCCTAGGCTGGGGAGCAGTCTCTCAGGGAGAAAACTTCCAGGGACGTTGGTCACAACAGGAAGCCTGCCTTCACATAAACGTTCTGGAGCTAAGAGCCATTTACAACGGCCTTCAACAAGCGGTACATCTTCTTCAAGACCGTCCCGTGCAGATCCAGACGGACAATGTAACAGCAGTCACATACATAAACAGGCAGGGCGGAACGAAAAGCAGAGCGGCAATGGCAGAGGCGACAAATATCCTCCGCTGGGCAGAAAAACATCTACAAGCTCTGTCGGCAATATTCATTCCGGGAGTAGACAACTGGGAAGCAGACTTTCTCAGCAGACACGATCTCCATCCAGGAGAGTGGGGCCTCCACCAAGAAGTCTTCGCAGAGGTGACAAGTCTTTGTGGGGTTCCTCAAATAGACATGATGGCGTCTCGTCTCAACAAGAAGCTTCAGAGATACTGTTCCAGGTCGAGAGACCCTCAAGCAGTAGCAGTGGATGCACTGGTGACCCAGTGGGTGTTTCCGTCAGTGTATGTCTTCCCTCCACTTCCGCTGATCCCAAAAGTACTCAGGATCATAAGAAAAACAAGGGTTCGAGCAATCTTCATTGCCCCAGACTGGCCAAGGAGGGCTTGGTACCCAGATCTTCAGCAGTTGCTCATAGAAGATCCTCGGCCTCTTCCTCCTCAAGAGGACCTGCTGCAGCAGGGGCCGTGCGTGTACCAAGACTTACCGCGGCTACATTTGATGGCATGACTGTTGGGAGCCGTATCCTAGCCAGGAAGGGTATTCCCGAGGAGGTCATCCCCACCCTTATTCAGGCCAGAAAGGGAGTAACGTCTAAACATTACCACCGTATTTGGAGAAAATATGTGTCTTGGTGTGAATCCAAGAAGGCTTCTATGGAAGAGTTTGAGTTGGGACGTTTTCTCAATTTTTTGCAGGATGGTGTGGAGGCGGGCCTCCGATTGGGATCAATCAAGGTCCAGATTTCGGCCTTGTTAGTGTTCTTCTAAAAACAATTGGTCTCTCTTCCAGAGGTTCAGACCTTTGTGAAAGGGGTTCTGCACATCCAGCCTCCATTCGTTCCCCCAGTGGCACCATAGGACCTTAACGTGGTATTGCAGTTCCTTCGATCGGATTGGTTTGAGCCTCTACAAAAGATAGAGTTGAAGTTTCTCACTTGGAAAGTGGTGATGCTTTTGGCTTTGGCATCCGCAAGGCGGGTGTCTGAATTGGGGGCCTTGTCTCACAAGAGCCCTTACCTGATCTTCCATGAAGATAGGGCAGAGTTGAGGACTCATCAACATTTTCTTCCGAAGGTGGTTTCATCTTTCCACATAAACCAACCTATTGTAGTGCCAGTAGTTACTGACACATTCACTGATTCAAAATCTCTAGATGGGGTTAGAGCTTTGAAAATCTATGTCGCTAGAACGGCTCGTATACGGAAAACAGAGGCTCTGTTTGTCCTGTATGCTCACAACAAGATTGGTTGTCCTGCTTCCAAGCAGACTATTGCACGTTGGATTAGAAATACGATTCAGCAAGCTCATACTACGGCTGGTTTGCCGTTACCGACGTCGGTAAAGGCCCACTCCACTAGGAAGGTGGGCTCATCCTGGGCAGCTGCCCGGGGGGTCTTGGCATTACAACTTTGCCGAGCAGCTACTTGGTCAGGGTCAAACACATTTGCTAAGTTCTACAAGTTTGACACGTTGGCCGATGAGTGTCAAAGTCGAAAAATATTGAAGAACACACAGCACGTATAAACTGCACTCACATGCCCACTGCGCGTGCACTTGTTCCGCCGTGCGTGCACATATCCGCAATTTGCGTAAGGTCGCTCCCGCGGTCCTGCGCGTGGTATGGGTATTTACGGCAGAGTTTGTGAACGCATGGAGAGCTATCAAAACATTACATATTTAATCCAAATACTGCACATTGTACACATAGTCCCCCTGCACCACATCAGAAAGTATCAACAGTTTAAATGATTCCAGAACAAGGGGATTCACCTTTACAGGATAAGAGGGGACAGACTAAGGTTATAAGGTGGTGTTTGGTATCCAGCTGTAGGGTATTTTAAGGGTAACATTCCGGTGTTGGTTTGCGGAAGATCGCATGTTCCTGCGGATAGTTAGGTGCAGAAGCAGAATATAGATATAAACTGTATTTACTGTATATTATGTATGCGGCGGGAATCCAGAGGAGACCACCCACAAGAGCAGTTGGGAAAGACATCGCCTACCTTTTCAAATCAACCTATGACCTCTCCTGTACTGTAAAAGTGCATTCCTGTGTCCAATGGACAACGGGATTACAGTATCCATTGTATTGCTTTTGGAAGACTTGTATAAATAAAGCCTGCTGCAGCCCGGCCTGACACAAGACTCTCAACGTTATCAACCTGATAGCGGAGGACCGGACCGGGAGGCGCACGCGCATATACTCACGTATGTACATTGACTGTAGCCATTTACTCTGTTGTATTGTAGAGCATAATTTGTATTGTTAACCCCCTTTCAGAAATATTATTCTGTGGTGTCGGAACCCAGTGATTAACTACAAATCGGTGTTGTGTCTTCCTTTTCCTGCTAAGGTTTAAGAGTGTATTAGTAACGCATGGCATTGCTGTATAAGGTTTAAAGTGAATCTCTGGGTGTGTGCGCGCTGTGTGTACTTTGTACCCCCAGCGCGGGACTCCGTACGCAAACAGTGTATAAAGTACGTTGCGTGTGTATTAAGTATAGCGGCCGCAGCGGCTAAAGGTTTAAAGTGTATTTAAGGTGTGTTTAAGGTATAGCTTTATGTTTTAAGATAAAATCAACATTATCAATTGGGGGCATCGTCCGGTTTTTCCACATACCCGCAGCCTAGCAGGTTAAAGCAGACTTTATCTATCAGCAAAGGGCGGACAGGTATCCTACGTAAACCTTTTTCTGGCCGGTGGATACACTGGAAATCCTATTTTATTGCTGAGTAGATGGCGTCTGTTCTGCATAATTTGTAGGGATGCTGGTAGGACCCGTAAAGTAAATACGCAAAGCTATTTTTAAAAAAAGTCAGTGAATTTTTGTTTGGCAAATGCGCACACAACACAAGCGTACACCTGCACTTTGTATACCCGCTCACATTGTTGCCATAAGTACTGATTACTAGATTAATTTAGACCTGTGTAAAAAACCGGAGAAATTTGTTGCTATTTAGTTAAAATATAGAATAAATATTAAGGAAGTAAACGTAAAACACAAACACAGTCTGGCGTAGTTAAAAAGGTTTATACAGAAAGAAACTGTGTTGTGTTAAGTGAGCGATTATAGGTAATATCGCTTACATTTATAGAAGTGTGGGATTTGTACTATTGCGGACGTACGGTTTTTGTACACGTGTCTCGGACAAAGTACGGGACTGCGTACGCAACGTAAAGACGTATGCACGGTCACGTGTTTACGCAACATGCGTAAGGGTACGGCCGCTAAGTACAAATTACACAATAGTATCATTTAGTTTAGGGGCGGGACAGTAGTCACGCTACATTAGCACAAATTGCTCGGATTCCAAGATTTAGTTTAAATAAAACCTTTTTTACTGTATTGCCTCTGGGAGTAAAGCTGTTTATCTGAATGAAAGATCATTTTCTGTATAGAAAAACCAAAGTGTATTTGAGTGAGCGAACATAACAGTGAACGTAGTGGACCCCAGGAATTCGGGATCCCGTCGAGTGGTACATCAAGTGAGTGGAGACTTGGTGGCGTGAGGCAGCTGACTCATGTTAATATAGATTGAAGTACAAAGGAGCAAGGTAGGAGAGTACCGCGGCCCAGGAGGTCAGCGGGGTTTAGAGTACCGCGGCCCAGGGGGTCAGCGAGGTGTACCCATATAGTTTTTGATACGCTCTGGCTGAGGTTTCGCAGCTTGTGATTCGATTCCAGTGGTCGTACGGCGGATAAGTAACAAGTACCTATACGCTGTGCGATTGGACCGCGCGTTCGTGGGTGCAATATTTAGCGCAACGTGATACCCTTTTTACAAACTTTGCGTAACATCGCGGTATCATTAGCGCTGTATATAGCATACGCAAGCGTGATTTGTGTATAATAAAGGTTTAGGGAGTTTTCGCTGGTCTCTCTCAGGAAATCTCCAACGGCCTATATTTACTGGAAAGGGTAAGTTATTCCTAGAAACTTCCAGTAAATAGAGGTTACATAGGGGCCCTAGGTTGGGTACATTGCCTTCGCTATCAACAGTGTATGGTAGTACTGGCCAACGTGGGCGTGAGTGGGTGAAAGCACTCGGAGAACTTTCACCGTTGCCTTATATTGAGTATTTTGTTTTTTTTTGTGGGATTAGCCGAAAGGGCAATACCTGCAAATTATGGGGGCCAGTTGCTCAAGTAAGGGACGTTCAACCAGGGTTCAGGTTGACATACCGCGGTCCAGGGGGTCAGCGAGGTTCATTATGTGTGAAAAGTATGGTTCACACACAGAAGTTTTATGCAATGAATGGGAACGTATGACTGCGGAAGATAGGGAACCATTCCCTAAGGTAGGCAGTTTTGAACCAGAGGTATTGCAGAATTTAAGGATTAGGATATGTCTGATAAAATCCCGAAAACAAAGGGTCAGACACACAGATTGTTTAAATTTATGGCAGCAAGAGGGTGATATGCAAAGAGAATTAGCTCACGCAGCAGGTTACAAACCTAGCTGGAAAATGATGGCAACCGCACCACCACCACCGTATATTGTGGGGGAGAAAGTGGCTACAGACAATGGCATATTGGTATCAGATAAAAGTATAGGTGATAAATGTACTAACGCTAATCCTTGCCAGTTGTATCCCATTTTAAATTTTCCCCAGGACTGCGAGCAGGAAGATGAGCCCAGCACGATATCGGCACTCTCTCTAGCAGCCACCATACAGAATACTCAGGTGGGCACGGCCCAACCAGCAAGAGCAGTAGTAAGGCCCCCTAGCGGAGGGATAAGTGAGGTCGTGTCTACAGGTAAGTACGGTACCATACATTATGCAGAGACAATAGCACCTCACATTGTGGAGTCAACTCAGAATGACGTAGTTGAATTAAATCCTGTCAGGGTGATCGCAGTCCCCAATGGGAGGACTGACGCTCAGGGAGTAACTCCCGTCAGGAACATTGCCATGCATTGTCCCTGGTCCCGGACAGAATTGAGGTCAATTATGTCAGAATTTCTCGATCCCAGAAAGGATCTAGTCGCATGCCAGAGGTTCATTAAAGAGTTAGGTAACGCCACCGAACCCACAAACAAAGATTGGCAAACAGTGCTACGAGTATGTTTACCTTCCAATATTGACCCCGCGAAATTCATTACTGATTGTAGATTAGACGCAGAAGTACCTCTCACTGATGAGTACACTCAGGAGAATGTACGACAAATCAATCTGCAATTAGGAGTATATTTCCCTACTGTTGTCAAATGGAATAAAATCTTTTCTATAAGACAAAAAGAAGGTGAAATGGCATCTGAATATTTCCATCGAGCACAGCAGGAAATGGCTAGATACACTGGGATCGAGGACATTAAGGACAATGTACATCACAGGGAGGTAGCTGTGTCAGTATTCATGGACGGGTTAAAAGAGGCATTAAGAACAAGGGTACAAACCTCTCTACCTAACTGGAGAGGTATCTCGGTGGCTGCACTAAGAGAGTCCGCTATCGAGCACGACCGGAACGTCATTAAGCACAGGGAGTCTCAGGGGGATAAGCTGATGACAGTAAGTATAAATGCTCTTACAACAAAACCACATCAGCCAAAACCCCAGACCCCTGATGGTAAGTCTCATGTAGTAGTATGCTATAACTGTCGGAAGGAAGGACATTTTGCATGGAACTGTAGGTATAAAGACACACATAATGTATACCGACCCCCTAGACCAGGATATGAACCACACTATAATACACGTAATTGGGATCAGGAACCGCATAGGAGAAGTTATGAGCCACATGCAGGGGAAACAAGGAGGTACCCACCTAGGAGGGACTGGCCGACCTCCGAAAATTCTCAGTTACCCCCCTCACATATTGTAGCTGCCAGTGCGCTGCGGGAGGGTCACAATATACAATAGGTGTTGGGCCACACCTGTAGTCTGCAGCCAGTGAAGTTGATTGCTAGCCTTGGTAGTGAACCTGAGGTCACAGTTGATGTAGCTGGTAGATCATTACCTTTTCTTGTAGATACAGGGGCGGCCAGGTCAGTGTTAAATTCGACGGTAGGTATAAAAACCACGGGTAAAACAATTTCGGCAATGGGAGTAACAGGAACAGTGCAACAATACCCTTTGAGTAGACCAGCAGAGATTACGATAGGGCCCTTGCAGACCAAGCATTCCTTTTTGCTAGCTGCATCGGCTCCGACTAATCTACTTGGGAGAGATTTATTGTGTAAAATGAGGTGTGTCATATACTGTACTCCTGAGGGTGTCTTCTTGGATATACACGAGAATCATGTTCAGGAAGTGCAGGATATGTTAGACACCCCACAAAGGCTAATGTCACACTCTGCTGTTATAGACAGGTGTCCATCAAAGGTAGAGGAAATGATCTCACGAATACCGGGTTCCCTGTGGACCAAAGATGGACAAGACACTGGATTGATGGCAAATGTAGCTCCAGTAGTAGTGCAAATAAAAGATGGTAGGATAGCTCCATAAATCCCTCAGTATCCTCTGAAGCCAGAGGTGGAATTAGGAGTGTACCCAGTCATAGAGCGCTTGCTACAACAGGGCATCCTAGTCAGGATGTCCAGCACTGCCAATAGTCCCATCTTCCCTGTGAAAAAGAGTGGGGGGAGGGGTTACAGGCTAGTGCAGGATCTAAGGGGGATAAACAAGATAGTTGAGAGCCAATTCCCCATAGTGCCAAATCCAACTGTCATCCTCATGCAAATTCCCCCTACTGCAAAATTTTTCACTGTCATTGACCTCTGTTCTGCCTTCTTTTCTGTCCCTCTGCACCCTGACAGCCAATACCTGTTTGCATTCACATACAGGGGAGTACAGTACACCTGGACTCGCCTGGTATCCGGACTCCAGGTCGACAGCACAAAGGTCGACACACCTTAGGTCGACACCAATTGGTCGACACACCTTAGTTCGACATGGACAAAAGGTCGACAGGAACAAGGTCGACATGGAAAAAGGTCGACATGAGTTTTTCACAATTTTTTTCTTTTTTTTGAACCTTTTCATACTTAACGATCCACGTGGACTACGATTGGAACGGTAAAGTGTGCCGAGCGAAGCGGTAGCGGAGCGAAGGCACCATGCCCGAAGCATGGCGAGCGAACGCGGTGCACTAATTCGGGTTCCCGGTCACTCTACGAAGAAAACGACACCAAAAAAACATAAAAAACTCATGTCGACCTTTTTCCATGTCGACCTTGTTCCTGTTGACCTTTTGTCCATGTCGACATTTTGTCCATGTTGACCTAAGGTGTGTCGACCAATTGGCGTCGACCTAAGGTGTGTCGACTTTTGTGCTGTCGACCCTCAGTCCCAGACCCGACTCGCCTACCCCAAGGTTTCATTGACAGCCCAAGTATTTTCTCCCAGGCTTTGCATGACTGTTTACAATCCTTTCAACCTGAGAGCGGATCAGTATTAATACAGTATGTCGATGACTTATTGCTGTGTTCTGATTCACTCGAATCATCCTTGAAAGATACGAAACAGCTTCTGTTTCACCTTTCTAATACGGGACACAAGGTTTCAAAGGATAAGTTGCAGCGGTGCCAGACCAGGGTAAAATATTTGGGACATTGCTTGACGCAAGGACTTAGACACCTCACCGCTGATAGAATACAGGCGATTCGCGACATGACTCTGCGACAAGCCCAGCAACAGATCCGCACCTTTCTTGGAATGTGTGGGTACTGCCGAAACTGGATCCCAGGGTTCTCCATACTGGTTTTACCTTTGCAAGAGATGGTATCTTCGAACAAACCAGATCGGATCTTGCACACAGATGAGTCTGAACTGGCATTTGAGAGACTCAAACAGTGCCTATCACAGGCACCTGCATTAGGCATGCCAGATTATGGGAAACCCTTTGAATTGTACAGTACGGAAAGTGCTGGGTGTGCGGCAGGTGTCCTAACCCAGAGACATGGTGATGCCAGCAGGCCGGTAGCTTACTACAGTGCACAGTTGGACACTGTAGCGCGGTCTCTCCCCACATGCTTGCGAAGTGTTGCAGCGATAGCTTTGCTAGTAAGTAAAAGCGAAGACGTAGTGTTAGGACACAACCTGACAATCCATACACCTCATGCAGTATCAGCCTTACTGAACTCCGCCCAAACCAGACATGTCTCATCGGCACGATTTACAAAGTGGGAATTAGCACTAATGGCCCCTGTAAACATCACCATATAGAGATGCAGCGCACTAAATCCTGCAACTTATCTGCCAAGTGTGCCTGGACAGGCACAAAGGGTGGAGGATGAGAATGATGGTGAAGGAGGATTTAGTGCAGACACTGATACGCATGATTGTATGGAATACCTGAACCAGACTTTCACTGCAAGACCTGACATTAGTGACAACCCACTGGAAGGCGTAGATTTTACTTTTTACACTGACGGTAGTTGCCACAGACAGACGAACTCGGGAGTCCTGTGTACTGGATACGCAGTCGTAGATGACAGAGGTATCATAGAAGCTGAACCCCTGGGCCCACCGCACTCAGCACAAGTTGCTGAGCTGGTCGCCCTAACCAGAGCATGTGAATTGGCCAAGGGTAAGTCAGCCAATATATACACAGATTCTAGGTATGCCTTTGGAGTAGTGCATGATTTCGGGGCCCTATGGCGCCTCACAAATTGTATGATGGCAGCTGGCACAGACAAAGCTGCTAAATCAGCAGCCAGCACCCCCATACAAATGAACATCACATCACTGATGACATTCAACACAATCAACACACAAAAATTAATTGAAATGCAAAATTTGTGTTCTCCACAGGAAAAGGCGGTCTGGAGGTCAAAGGGGTATGGCCAGGAGTCCTCAGGACTCTGGACAGGTGGACAGGGTAAGCCCCAGTGGCCCCCAGAGCATATCTTCCAAGCTTAGCTGAGGCGGCACATGGTCTGACTCATCTGGGTAAAGAGGGTATGTGTAAGCTGGTGAGAGCATACTGGTGTGCGCCAGGATTCTCTTCTCATGCGGGTAAGAGAGCAATGACATGTCTTACTTGCTTGATGAAGAATATTGGAAAATCAATACCAACAGAACCATCCCATATCCCGCCGACAGACGGCCCTTTTCAGGTAATACAAATTGATTCCATACAGTTACCACCCTGTAGGAATTTAAAATACGTGTTAGTCTGTATTGATGTGTTTTCCAATTGGGTAGAAGCGTTCCCTGCTGCCACAAATACTGCTACGTTCACTGCAAAGAAAATTGTGCAGGAATTTGTGTGTAGATATGGTATCCCTAGAATAATTGAAAGCGATAGGGGTACCCATTTTACAGGTGAAGTCTTTCAGGTTATGTGCAAACTGATGGGAATTAATAGCAAGCTGTATACTCCGTACCGACCACAGGCGAGTGCGAAGGTGGAGAGAGTAAACAGCACTATTAAGAACAAGCTGAGCAAAGTGATGGCTGAGACTGGATTGTTGTGGCCAGAAGCTTTGCCACTAGTATTGTACAGCATCAGAACCACTCCCAGGTCCCCCCTTAACCTATCACCCTTTGAGATTCTTTTTGGCCGACAACCTCATGTAATGATAGACCCCCAGGATGATTTGAAATGCAATAACGAAGTGACTGTAAAATATTTGGTTAGGATGAGCCAGCAGCTGAGGAATCAAAATAGAAATCTAAAGCTGGTGATTCCTGACCTACCGAACAGTAATTGTCATGACATTGAACCTGGGGATTATGTAATGATTCGAAATTTTCTACGCTCAGGTTGCCTCATTGACAGGTGGGAAGGACCGTACCAAGTCTTGCTAACCAGCACGACAGCATTAAAGGTTGCCGTAAGAGAGACTTGGGTCCACTCGTCCCACTGTAAAAAGGTCGCTGACCCGAAGAGAACCCGTGACAAAGAGCAGAGTGTAGAGAACATCGTATCACTGGAGTGTCTGTTCCGGGAAGGTTGAGAGGCAGGACTGTTGAGACGGCACCTGAGGGGGGAGAACAACAAGACCAGAGGCGGTTGTCGCACCAGTTTTTTTTATTACTTTCTCCATCTCCCACTACCCTCCCTCTCTCCTTCTCTTTCTCCCCCTTCTTGTTTCCCTTCTCTTCCCTTAACAAGATGGACTTACCCCAAGAAACTGCGTTCTGGGTTTTCCTGTTAATCCTGTTGTTGACCAGGACAGTCTGTTTCGGTGAGGGTCCCAGAGAGGTCAAGAAAGGATCTGGAATGGGTTCTGATGGCGAGGATGGATTTGTAGAATCTCAAGAGCAACACATCACTCGAGCAAAGGCGAGTATCAGAAAGCGATCTGGTAGTCAGGGAGCTCGGAGGCACTGTGAAGGGTTATTGGCTGAGGAAAATTGCATTTGTAGGAATTGTGAGAACATATTCGAGGATGGGTGCATCCAGAGATGTCAGTCCAGCCTTAATATCGACATGGACCGTCATCCGTTGAGTGATTACCACTCACTAGTGGGTAAGGTCTTAAACCAGACAGAATGCTGGGTGTGCTCACAAGTACCTCAAGGTCAGAGCAAGTCAGGATTAGTACCGTACCCTTCAACAATAGATGAGGTACTCGAATTACGGGGTGGGAGACCGGTGGACAAGAAATTTAATATTTCTAGGCCCCCTAGCTTGAAGCTCCACCAGTATCATGTAGATAGATCCTTATTATGTTTCAATATTTCCAATTACCAAAAACCGGGAAATTGGGAAGTGACGTGGAATAACCAGACAATGACCTTTTCACACAGAGCTGATAGGATACCCATAGACTCGCAACTTGTACGCCAAATAGCCAACAGTGGAAGGTATTTTCGGTATAGGTATACTTGAGGAAGCAAGACCATGTGGGTTGGAGAAGTATCACCAGGGTACTGTGCTCATATCATCCAGCCCGATACTTGTACTGAGCAGATGAGAGAACTAGGGATTGGGTTTTTCACTTGGAAAGTTTGTAATATGGTAATGTCATATTCTGTCCCCTATGTTCTCCCCGATGATGCCTATTTCATATGTGGGAGGAAGGCGTATTAGTGGCTTGCCCCGAGCTCAGAAGGATTGTGTTATATTGGAAGAGTGTTGCCAGAGGTCATGACCATAACCCATGATAAGATGAAAGAGGTTCACCGCAGTGCTCAGGCTCCTTATACTCATACTCACTATGAACACATCGTCAAGAGACACCTCATAGAGAGGACAGAGCACGTAGCCTCTGATTTGATCCACGAATCCACCGGGATTCAATTCCCTCTTGCATTAGACATCACCCGTACTGCCAGAGGAATTATAAATTATAGGTATATCCATGCGCTAGCGAACCTGATAGATAATATCACTGAGATGTATGACGACACCTTCAGGTATACGGGAAGGGAGTTACAAGCTTACAAGACAGAACTGATCCAGCACAGGATGGTCCTCAATTATATCACAGCCGGGACGGGTGGGTACTGTGTCACTTTGGCAACTCAGTATGGTGTGAAGTGCTGTACGTATATTACAAATAGCACTGACGACCCCACAGAGATTATCGATCAAAAGATGGATGATATATTGCAGTTGAAGTGGGAGTTCCGGAGGAGACACAACCTTACCCTGACCGCTGTGGGTAATGAGCTGACAGGCTGGGTCTCATGGTTGAACCCACGAAATTGGTTCTCAGGATTAGGAGAGTGGGCTCAAAATGTTATTAAGAGTGTAGGGAAGTTTCTCCTTTGTATCCTGAGAGTCGTCATAATTATTGGCTTGATATTTAGGTGTGTTCGAATTCTAACGCGGCGCAAGCACGGCACAAAATTGATGAGTCTAAGGAGCGGGGGTGCTGTTACAGCAGCAGATTTAATTTACGACCCATCCATAGAGACAGTGTTATGATAAGGATTGCAAATGAATTCCATGGCCTGTTTCTTTCACCCGTTTTTCCTTTGTCTCCCCCTCTGCCCAGATACACCCATCCGGAAAAGACATCGACCATACCCAAGAATGTTTATGAAAATGTTATGTGAATGTATTTTTGTCTTATCTTCATCTCTACAACCTTCAGTTAATGACACACATAGTTAGTCGACAGGTGATATCCACATGTACTAGCACTCACATATGTTCCCCCTGCATGTAACATCAACTAAATGTGCACCCCATTTGTTGGAACAAAAAGCCGAAAAGAGCTCGGTAGTGTTTGTTGGCCCACTTACAGACCCTTAATACGGGATTAGAAGGATTTAATGTATACTTCGCAATACCTCGAAGCTTATCTAGAACATATACTGCACGATGATACATGCCCCTCAGACAAGGATTCATACATACATGCTTTTTACTATCCCACTAGGTCATACATTTCCCGCCTACAACTCTCCTCCGACCATCCAATCGTCTGTAGATATTGTATTGATATTTTTCTGTTTAGTGATTAGATAGTGGCAGTTATTGTAGACTACCAAAGGGTGGACTGTCAAAGTTGAAAAATATTGAAGAACACACAGCACGTATAAACTGCACTCACATGCCCACTGCGCGTGCACTTGTTCCGCCGTGCGTGCACATATCCGCAATTTGCGTATGGTCGCTCCCGCGGTCCTGCGTGTGGTATGGGTATTTACGGCAGAGTTTGTGAACGCATGGAGAGCTATCAAAACATTACATATTTAATCCAAATACTGCACATTGTACACATAGTCCCCATGCACCACATCAGAAAGTATCAACAGTTTAAATGATTCCAGAACAAGGGGATTCACCTTTACAGGATAAGAGGGGACAGACTAAGGTTATAAGGTGGTGTTTGGTATCCAGCTGTAGGGTATTTTAAGGGTAACATTCCGGTGTTGGTTTGCGGAAGATCGCATGTTCCTGTGGATAGTTAGGTGCAGAAGCAGAATATAGATATAAACTGTATTTACTGTATATTGTGTATGCGGCGGGAATCCAGAGGAGACCACCCACAAGAGCAGTTGGGAAAGACATCGCCTACCTTTTCAAATCAACCTATGACCTCTCCTGTACTGTAAAAGTGCATTCCTGTGTCCAATGGACAACGGGATTACAGTATCCATTGTATTGCTTTTGGAAGACTTGTATAAATAAAGCCTGCTGCAGCCCGGCCTGACACAAGACTCTCAACGTTATCAACCTGATAGCGGAGGACCGGACTGGGAGGCGCACGCGAATATACTCACGTATGAACATTGACTGTAGCCATTTACTCTGTTGTATTGTAGTGGATAATTTGTATTGTTAACCCCCTTTCAGAAATATTACTCTGTGGTGTCGGAACCCAGTGATTAACTACAAATCGGTGTTGTGTCTTCCTTTTCCTGCTAAGGTACTGTGCTGCCAGCATTACCATTGGAGCATGTCTGCAGTCCTATGCATACATGTCTCCTTTCCAGCTGCGGTGGTGGGCACTTTGGTGGACGGTGAGAGTCAAAGTGCAAGGGCTCTTAGGGGCATATTCATTATCCTTAAATAATGAGAATTTCAGCAAAATGTTTTTGTTTTTTTTTGTCAAATCCTCATTCATCAAAGCTATAACAAAGGAGATAATGCTAATATCTCCTTTGTTACAGCCTGCTTTAATCATTTCTACACTCCCCATGCTATAGTATGGGGATGTAGAAATTAGTACATTTGTAAGAGGTGCGGCTGCGCGTGTGGTGGTGCCTGCTGCCGTGCAGGTGTAGTCTCGGTACTCACCAGGCGCCACTCTCTCTCACCTTCAGGTACCGGAACCTTCAACGGACCTGGCAATCTTCAATCGGATCCGGACGCGGCGATTCCCTCTCGGAGCTGACCGACGACCGAGCTGAGGAGAAAATAGTTTACCTTAAAGGGGGTATCGACCCTTCTTCCACTGGAAAAGGGGATACCCCAGGGGTGACCGCGACCTTCACCGGTTGGGTGAAAGGTCATCACTGGCACAAAGCCTCTGCCACCCAGCTTTCACACACTCGCGCTCTCGCACGTAGTGTGATGAAAAGGATTCTCACGTCCGTGAGCAATCCCGACTCCGGCGCTCGGGGACAGACAAGGGACAAACGTACACGGATGCTACTCACCGTCACAAGTCTTGCACTCCGATCTTCTCCACTTACAGGTCCCTGTAAGGAGGCAAAGAGAAACAGCCGTGCAGGGCCAAGAACTACCCTAGTGTGCGTCCGCTACACTAGCTACATAAACAGAGCCCTCAAACTAGCTCGTGTGGGTGGTGCAACACAACTATGCACAACTTAAACAACACATACACTTTGCCCTGCACGGTAACAACATACATCACAATATCGGAATACAAGATCACACGGTGCTGTCCCTTTAAATCCCTACCTCTGGAAAGGGGGTGGGCGCCGCACGGCCTACCCACCTCCTGTACCTTACCTTATGTGGGCCTCAGGCCTGCCTACCTAAATACCTGAGGGTGGCCTGGGCCTAGCGCCCAGTGCCACCTTTATTCACCTCGGGGGCACTTATTCCCTGGGCCTAGCGCCCCCTAACTGCACACAGGCCGGAGGCCTGATTCCGCCCACGGGCCTAATGCCCGCCTAACTCGTCCCTCGTGGGGTGACCTGGGCCTGGTGCCCAGGGTCACCTTATATTCCCTAACTGGCCAAAATACACTAGGGCCTAATGCCCTCTAATGTTCCCACAGGCCTATTGCCTGAATTGCCCCCGGGCCTAGTGCCCGCCTACTGCGCCGCTTTCTGGTAGCTTGGGCCTAATGCCCAAACCTCCTAATCCAATGATGACCCCCAACCTCCTATCTGCGCCCAGGCCTAGTGCCCGAATTGTGCCCTCGGGCCTAATGCCCGTACCCTTGATGGTCTAGGGAGGAAAAGGGGAGGGGGTGAGGGTAGCCTCACTGAGGCCTCACTTGATCCAGGGATCTCCGGTGCCCTCTTCTGCCGCTGACCTGTCCTGGCCAGCGGCGTCGCCTCCGCTCCTCCGCGTCCAGCCGCCGCTGGACATCTTCTTGCCACCGGAGCTCCTCTTTCCACGGCCGTCTTCTTCTTCTCCTCGCGGCGTCTCCTCCGCTCACCCGCGCGGTCTTCTCCCTCCGAGTCCCGGCCGCTTCTCTCCCGCTCTTCGGCGCGCTTCTGCACCTCTTCGGCTCCCGCCCGGCGTCTGACGTCAGACGCCGGGGGCGGGGCCTATGACGCGGCGAGCGCCGATTGGCTCGCCGCGTCCCTCTCTGACTGGCCGCCGCTCCGGGAGCCGCGATTGGCTCCCGGAGGGCGCCAACATTCAAAGCCCTCCGCAGCCTCCGGTCCGGTGCAGGGAAAAGGGTAATCCCCGCACCGGACACCCGCCGCCGCCACGCACCCAGCGCTGGGGACAGACAAGCTGCCCCAGCGCTGTCCCCAGCCAGTGACAGCACCACTGATGTGCCCACAGGGCACATCTCTACATTTCCTCCCCCTTTTTCCTTTGTAGTCCCTACAAAGTTCCTCACGATGTCCCTTGTCCGCGGGTCAGGGAATTCCGAGATCCCTCCGGCGAGGTTGTGTTCGAGGGCCCAGCCCGGACGGGCTGTGACCCCACATCCTTCCACCTCCGGGTTCCTCTTCTTACCTCCTGACCTCCATCGGCGGATCCTCTGGGGGAGTGGCATCTCCTCACGGTCGCACGACGTTGGCCACCAAGGGGACTCTTCCTCCACGAGGACAACAGTCACCCACTCCTGGCCTTTCAGATCGTCGGTGGCATCGTCCCTGTCTTCAGGGGGTGGTACCGACCACCACCCAACAGCGGAATCCTCCGGGGCATCCGTTTCCTCCCGGGCAACAACCACCATCTGTCGCATCTCCTCGTGGGGCATCTCCAAAGGTCCCATGTCTTCCTCTGGAACGGGTCCTCCCACGGCATCACGATCCTCTCCCCGTACGTCCGTCCAACTCGGTACTTCCGGCAGGTATTGCTCCAGGACTATCTCCTCCTCTTCATGGAGGGCATTCAACTGGGAGCACGACTCCACCCGATCCTGCCAGTCACTCTCGTCGGCGCTTCCGATGCCAGAGTCGTCCTCCATCTGTTCTTGGAGGGATTCGTCGGCGGACAGCTCCCCGTAGTCCGAGTCCTCCTCCGATATCTGGACTGGGGTATAATTTTCCTCCTCAGCGTACTTAGTCTCTTCCGCTGGTACGTCTGCTTCCTCAGCGTACTTCTCTTCCGCTGGTATCTCTAATCTCTCAGCGTACTTCTCTTCCGCTGGCATCTCTAATTCCTCAGCGTACTCCTTCGCTTCCGCTGGCATCTCTAGGTACCCAGGACACACCTGTTCCGCACGTCCTGGTCGTGGATGGTTCCAACGCGGGGAGATTCCGGACATCCTCGTCACTGTGTCTTCACGCCTTTCTTCACAGCGTGGTTTCTTCTCCTCCCAGTCGTCCACCTCCGCCTGATGCGGGAAAGGATCCTTCGTTACTGGGGTCACTTTCTTGGGACAGAGTAGGTCCGCGGCATCTTCCCAGGGGCACTCACTGGCCGCATGTCCTGACCGCCGACACTTCCAACAAGGGAAGGCCACTGCCACCTTCTCCAAGACGGGTTCCTGGTCCACCTCCTTCACTGGGGAATCTTCACCCGTTGGTTCCGGCTCAGAGGAAATGGGCACCTGCGAACTACCTTTAAGCAGGGTCTTCCGCTCCATTTCCCTGGTTTCCTCCTCCCATCTCTGGGCGCGACCATCCGCAATCATCCGTCCTCATTCCACGGACAATCGGGAAGCGCATGTCCTCTCGCCTCGCAGAGCGCGCACACAGGCTCTGCAGCCACCCGGTCCCAAAGCTGCTGATGAGGCTCCGTCATCTGCTTCACCGTGGCCTCGTAGTCCGTCCTGTCTTCAGTCCATGGACATTCCAGGAGCCGATGTCGGGGATCTCCACAGCTTTCACACCGGGAATCAACCTCGTCTTGGCTCAACTCTTCGTCCCAGGGACAACTGTTATGCTCATGCCCGTAGTTTCCGCAGAGCAAACACCAGGACTCCTTCGCTTGGCCCTTCCGACGTCTTCGGTCCGCTTCCTGGACCACCTTCTTTGGGGACGTCTCTCGCCAAGTACACTTGTCGGCAAATTGCCCTGTTTGCCGACATTTCTTACAGGACGTCACAGCGGCCTTCTTGCGCCCCTTCTCCCGGCGCTCTTCCTTTCCACGCTGGACCGACCGCTGCACCATCTTCAGGAGGTCTGCCCCAGACACCGTCACACAGTCGCTCTGGTCCGTACGCGTCCGTGGGTGCGTCTGTTCCGGAGCCGTCCGCAGGGAGGTCTTCTTGGTGGCGTTCCACATCGTGTCCGTGATCCGGTATCCTTGATCCTGCCGACTACGCCAAAATGTAAGAGGTGCGGCTGCGCGTGTGGTGGTGCCTGCTGCCGTGCAGGTGTAGTCTCGGTACTCACCAGGCGCCGCTCTCTCTCACCTTCAGGTACCGGAACCTTCAACGGACCTGGCAATGTTCAATCGGATCCGGATGCGGTGATTCCCTCTCGGAGCTGACCGACGACCGAGCTGAGGAGAGAATAGTTTACCTTAAAGGGGGTATCGACCCTTCTTCCACTGGAAAAGGGGATACCCCAGGGGTGACCACGACCTTCACCGGTTGGGTGAAAGGTCATCACTGGCACAAAGCCTCAGCCACCCAGCTTTCACACACTCGCGCTCTCGCACGTAGTGTGATGAAAAGGATTCTCACGTCCGTGAGCAATCCCGACTCCGGCGCTCGGGGACAGACAAGGGACAAACGTACACGGATGCTACTCACCGTCACAAGTCTTGCACTCCGATCTTCTCCACTTACAGGTCCCTGTAAGGAGGCAAAGAGAAACAGCCGTACAGGGCCAAGAACTACCCTAGTGTGCGTCCGCTACACTAGCTACATAAACAGAGCCCTCAAACTAGCTCGTGTGGGTGGTGCAACACAACTATGCACAACTTAAACAACACATACACTTTGCCCTGCACGGTAACAACATACATCACAATATCGGAATACAAGATCACACGGTGCTGTCCCTTTAAATCCCTACCTCTGGAAAGGGGGTGGGCGCCGCACGGCCTACCCACCTCCTGTACCTTACCTTATGTGGGCCTCAGGCCTGCCTACCTAAATACCTGAGGGTGGCCTGGGCCTAGCACCCATTGCCACCTTTATTCACCTCGGGGGCACTTATTCCCTGGGCCTAGCGCCCCCTAACTGCACACAGGCCGGAGGCCTGATTCCGCCCACGGGCCTAATGCCCGCCTAACTCGTCCCTCGTGGGGTGACCTGGGCCTGGTGCCCAGGGTCACCTTATATTCCCTAACTGGCCAAAATACACTAGGGCCTAATGCCCTCTAATGTTCCCACAGGCCTATTGCCTGAATTGCCCCCGGGCCTAGTGCCCGCCTACTGCGCCGCTTTCTGGTAGCTTGGGCCTAATGCCCAAACCACCTAATCCAATGATGACCCCCAACCTCCTATCTGCGCCCAGGCCTAGTGCCCGAATTGTGCCCTCGGGCCTAATGCCCGTCCCTGATGGTCTAGGGAGGAAAAGGGGAGGGGGTGAGGGTAGCCTCACTGAGGCCTCACCTGATCCAGGGATCTCCGGTGCCCTCTTCTGCCGCTGACCCGTCCTGGCCAGTGGCGTCGCCTCCGCTCCTCCGCGTCCAGCCGCCGCTGGACATCTTCTTGCAGGAGCCCGACGTCTTCCGGCCTCTTCAGTGGCCACCGGAGCTCCTCTTTCCACGGCCGTCTTCTTCTTCTCCTCGCGGCGTCTCCTCCGCTCACCCGCGCGGTCTTCTCCCTCCGAGTCCCGGCCGCTTCTCTCCCGCTCTTCGGCGCGCTTCTGCACCTCTTCGGCTCCCGCCCGGCGTCTGATGTCAGACGCCGGGGGCAGGGCCTATGACGCGGCGAGCGCCGATTGGCTCGCCGCGTCCCTCTCTGACTGGCCGCCGCTCCGGGAACCGCGATTGGCTCCCGGAGGGCGCCAACATTCAAAGCCCTCTGCAGCCTCCGGTCCGGTGCAGGGAAAAGGGTAATCCCCGCACCGGACACCCGCCGCCGCCACGCACCCAGCGCTGGGGACAGACAAGCTGCCCCAGCGCTGTCCCCAGCCAGTGACAGCACCACTGATGTGCCCACAGGGCACATCTCTACACATTCAAAAGCATTTTTTTCGGAGTTTGAAGTTGAAACAATTCGCCGTCCTAATACGGCGAACAGCCTAGCAGCCTCTCAGCATGTAGTGGCGGGATGTATCAGATCCCTCACCATTGTGTGCTGCAGCTTCAGCTCTACCCTCCCCTCACCATTCACCTCTTCAGCGGCACCCGCTCTCCCTGGTCCTCCCCAGAGTCCATCACACACTGTATCCGGTTCCCCCCAGTGCGCAGCCGGAGCCGCACACTGAAGGGGACGGGTGGGAGCCGAAGCCGCACACTGAAGGGGACTTATGGGAGGCGGAGCCGCACACTGAAGGGGACAGGTGGGAGCCGAAGCCGCACACTGAAGGGGACCTATGGGAGCCGGAGATGCACACTGAAGGGGGCGGATGGGAGCCAGAGCTGCACACTGAAGAGGAACGCAGTACAGAAGGAGAGCAGGCCAGGCTGCTGAAGATAAGGGACTCTGGAGCAGCGGGGAAGCCAAAGACAGGTGGAGCCCAAGCTGGAACAAGGTAAGTAGACACTCCGCTGCAGAGGAGAAAAATATCACTTTCCGAAAAGCTGCTTCTCAAAGATAGCAGTTTTTTGGAAGTGATATTTTTATATGGGAGGCATGATGAATAGCGAAAAAATTATGAAATGTAAGGATGAGAATTGAAAACCAAAAATTCTCATTTCCCAATTTTTTCATGATGAATATGTCCCTTAGACACATACCTGGCAGAATACATGTGGCACAGAGGTATAAGGCCTCCACTGGGGCCTAAAGTTCACCACCTTCCTGTCACACATAGCGCAGCTCTATCTTCCAGACAGTGAGGATACTGACAAGTGTTACATTAGTAAGGAATGAGAAGATACAGAAAAGTGTCACGTTAGTAACAGTTTACTAAAGCATTACATTACTAAGAAGTATCAATTTAAGTGTTAATAAATGTTACATTAGCAAGAAGTAGCAGTTTTAAGTAATAAATTAGTTTACATAATATTCTGAACAAGTTTACTGATGAACTTCTGAAGCAGTTTAGTTATGCTAACCCAGGGGGTTCCATGTTCCGAACTGGAACCGAAATAGACTTCCTCACATGCCATGTGTATCCCCATCAGAAGCCCCATAATGCTCACAGACCTCCCCACATGCATTTTGTATGCTTACCAGATCCTCCACAAGCTCCTCAACCCCCCCACCACCACCTATCCACATTTCCTCAGATCTCCTCACATGCCATTTGTGTCTCCAGCAGATCTTCTAACATGCCTTCAGACCTTCCCACATGCCCTGAGGCTTCCTTGCATGCCCTATATAATGCTCAATATTAGTCCTAGCAGACCATCCCACATGCTGTGACCTTATAATGCTCACCAAACACCCTCCATCATCTTTACATGCCCCTTATAATGTTCAGCTAGCACATTTGCTGTAGCATTTCGTGTTGTTTTTTTACAGCAGAGGAACCTGCTTTGGTTCCTGTGCAATAGAGAGGGAAGTGACAAGAGAGCACAGGCTCTTCAATTTTCCTCTGCCCACATTTTATCGGCAGCTTAGGACAGCTCTGCTGATTGGATGCTGAGAGCAGAACCTGGTGAGTGGTGAGACTGTGAGGCTGCAAGGAGTGTTGGTACTGTTCCACCCATCTGAAGCAACCATCGGTAATATCTCTGGCTTAGGTTTATATATGGGCAATGTATAGAGGGGTGGAGAGAAGTATTCTCAGACAGTAGTTTTACAAGTAACAGCACTGAATGACATTGAATAAACAATCGCACAACTGTGGGCTGCAATGTTAGTAAAAGGAGGAGAGTGTCTTTGGATATGAAAATAGAAATAGAGGTAGGAGTGGTCAAGACAGGTTGAGTCCATCAACACAAAAAAGGCAACAGAAGTCCAGGATGGCCAGGAGAGACACAGGTGAAGAATGGAGAGTTGAGGTTTGGCCAATCCACGCAATGGCAGGCAGTGGTGGATGAACGTATATGGAAATAAATCGTAGAGGGACAGGAGTCAGCATCAGTAAGAAACCCAGTTGCAACAGGCTCCTTGACAAGGTTTGGGCCTGGCTGGATCAGCACGGCTGGCTGGTTCTTACTGCGTCCAAGTGCAGCATTCTATCATTTTCACACACTTGGGGATCTAGGTATAGGAAATAGAGATGGGAGATTTGAACACAGTACAAATAATATTGGGGGTAATAGTTACAGCATCAGGCAGTAGTTTACTGCCCTTTTCAAATACCCCATTATTGGTGAAGGCACAGGGCCAAATGTAATAGGGTGTTAGTTTGGAAATCTTCGAATTTAGTGTAAATTTGCACATTTTTAGAACTCAGCCACCGTAATAGGGTGTGAGAACATGCAAACTCGCATGTCTTCCACAGTCCTGCATCTCGAACTGTATAAGCTCACATCCAGATGTTTTTCCATTTTGTACATATAACTCAGCCATGTAATAAGGTCCAAGTTTTAAACTCATACCTAAAACATTACCAAAAATGCTCTAAAATAAATAAATAAAATAGAGCTGGTTCAGATAGGTGAGTTGTACGTGACACTTTGGAAAACATTTTTTAATGACACAGTAAAAATAAATTTTCAATAAATAGACATTTCTAAATATACTTTATATCTAATTTACAAAAAAAAACATTTTCAATAATTTAACCCCAAAAATAGTGTACCTACATGTAAGTGTAAAAACCCATTACACGAAGCCAGTACGGCATTACCTATACTGTACCCCCTGAATAGTGTACCTACATGTGTTAAAACATTTTTTACATTAAGTACCTGCTAAATAGTGTACCTACATCTACAATAAAAAAAACACATAACCAAAAATGTAACACCAATTTACACTTAAATTAAACTTAATTAAATTAACAACTTAACTTTATAAGAAACACAGATAACATTTTTTGAACACTTTAATAAAGAAAAAATCCAAACAAACAGAAAAACAAGAAAAAACATAAACAAAAAACATTACCATGAGGCAGAAGTGCCTCTGCCCCTCCCTGCCCCTTTAGGTGCCCTCCTCCCTGCGTACAGGCACTATGCCTCAAAGGAGTCACCAAAGAGACAGTTTGGGGGCTGGTGGCTTGGGAGCTGGCTATCAATGTAGGTGGTCCTTCCCTAATAGCTCTTTGGGCCACCATCTCCCTTCTCAGGGGAAGAAATGTCTGGGATTGCTCTCGGATGGCCTGCATTTGCTTACATACTGTCTGCATGAGCTCCATCATGCAAAGGTTCATTTTGCTGGCCATCCAGATATGGGTCCCCTGGGCCACCGCAATTTTTATTATCGCAACTGGTGGCCGATGGAATCAGTTGATGTGTTTGGAGGTTGATAAATGTAAGCTGATGCTCCCTGAAGTTGTGGAGAGAGGATGCCAGCTCCTCCATACTTGAAGCGGTGCTCTGTAGGGTGGTTGGTGGCGGTTGCAGCTGCTGTGTTGTTGGGATGGCTGCTGGTGGGTCCACATGAGTGAGGATCAGTGTGTCCACTGAAGAATATGACACCATCATAACTTGTGTAGGTGGGACCTGCGGTGCATGTGGTGTGGGGAGCGGCAGAGGTAACAGAACACGAGAAGGACCTGAAAAGGAAACAAAAATGAAAGTAAATATATTTGTACTCTACAAAAAATACTGTTCCTAGTAATTTAGGACACCTAACAATGCACGTGTTAAACAAATCCATGCTTGATGACAGGTGCATTCAGTAGGGAATCCATTAAATTAAGCAAAACACCACAATATAAGCGGTATCCGTTTGATAGATAGATAGTGTCTAGTTAGACAGTCAATAGATAGACACCATATGTTAGACAGACATTAGGTCGACAGGGTCAAAAGGTCGACAGGGTCAAAAGGTCGACAGGGTCAAAAGGTAGACAGTACAAAAGGTCGACATGAAAATGGTCGACATAAAAAGATAGACAAATGTTTATTTTTATGTAACATGTTTTTGGACTATTTCATACTTTCTCTATCCATGTCGGCATAGAGTTGGTTATAAACCTTGTGGCGAGCGCAGCGAGCCTCCGTGCCCGAAGCGTGGCGAGCGAAGCGAGCCCCGCGAGGGTATGCCTTTCTACAATTGGGGGTCCCAGATGACAAAACTATCCACACAAACCACAAAAATGCAAAAAACATGGTGTCTACCTTTTTCATGTCATGTTTGACCCTGTCGACCTTTTTCATGTTTCTGCCTGAGCTCCTCCTCGAAGCTTGTGTAGTGAACCGAAGCTGCACAGCCACCACCAGTCCTGCATCCCCTCATTGTGCTCCTCTGCCATCTTTGCTTTAAGAGCCCTCTTTACATCCCCAAAGCACTTCACATTATTGAGGTCCTGCCGGCAGAAGCTCATAGCGATTATACTATCCAGGAATCTTCCACAAAGCCTTCTTTCTGGACGCTTGTGTACTGTGTGCCTGGGCACCAAGGAGGCATGGATACACCTGCACCATGGCATGGACCAGTACTCAGTACTCAATAATTGAACATTATGCCCAGTCCGTGTTTTGCCAGGTGCAGTTGGTTCCTCTTCTTCCTCCTCCTCCTCGGGCCTCTTCCTGGCTCACCTCACAGCTCTCCTATTCCTCCTCACTCTCACCCTGGGTGAAGATCATCTCCTCTTTCTCCTCATGGCTCTCCTCGCCCCTGATGTGCAGTCTGAATGACATGATTCCAATCAAAAACTCACAGAAAAATAAGCAACTCTCTCACTGAATACTACATTCCTTCCCATTCTCCTTCACAAATCTATCAAAGGTCAAAATGGCTGAGCTGGGACTTATATGAGGGCTGTGAGGTACAAATCATGCGACTTTTGGGTACCAATGCGTGACTCGCATTCCAGTTGGTCAGAAACTTGGCTGCTTCCTGGTGTGAATTCTCATAAGAAGCCGCATGCGAGCTACGTTTGTGCCTGAAAACTTGGACACTATTACATTGGCTGAGTTGTGGGACAAACTCGTACCTTCAAATGTTCGAGATGGTGTGAGTTTGTCCTGCTCTCCAAACTCAGACCCAGTTACAGAAGTTATTGAGATTTGATAGAATACAAAAAAAAGTTAGCAATTGGGCAAAACTATGTTGCACTGCAGGTGGGGCATATGTTACTGCTACTTAATTTCTACACTGCAATTTAGATTTCAGTTTGAACACACCCCACCCAAATCTAATCAAATCTCTATCATTAACTGACTTCATTCATTTGCATACCCATGCATACTCTCATGAAACAAAGGACACGAACAACCAAGTAAATTTGCCAATTATCAATTGTCTGCTTTATTGAAAACCATAAATCGGTATGGTGGCAAAGAGGGATGACCTATTTATAACCATTTCCCTATTTAAATGTAATGCATGTGTGTGGCTGTAAACTTTTAGCACCATAAATTAAATCACAAAAAGAGGCAAGGGCCCAACTCCAGCCCCGCCTCCAATGATTGCACAAGGGGCAATATAAGGCCACCTTGTTGTACACACTTTATGGATGACCATGACAAACTCTCCACTTTTGTCTTCCCATCACTCAAAACAAGGGGTTCAGGTATCCCCAGACTCTGTAGGAGACTGGAATACATCTGGTCTGATGGTACTCCCATCCCCTTCAGATTCAACACCTGCACCTTTCCATTTCCTGAGCACCTATCACCACTATTACCCACAGCCACAGTTCTCAGGCCATCCCAACCCGCCAAGCTGACACCAACTATAAGGGCGGGTGGGTGGCTCAACAGCCATACATGAAAAAAGGGAGAACCAAATCATACTCCTGCTTACACCAATTTAACCACGCCCCTAAGCTCATCTACATACAACCTCATAGGATGACCTGTTACCATGGAGGTGTAGCTCCTCCTATAACCTGTTGCTTCACTTATTCAGTCAGCACACTAAAAATGTTATGACATTATAGACATATGAAATGTCCTCCATTCTCTATCTCTCTGCACATGTTAAATCTGCCCCACCTGCACTTCAACATGGTTTCGCCCAATTGCTAACTTTTTTGTTTGCTAACAAACCTTAATAAGGCCCTACATTTGGCCCATAGTAGCAAATGGCCCCAGAGGAATCAGGATTTTATATGTCATGGTAGTGGTAGGGTCTTTGTTAGGAGTAGGGGGGGTGGCATGATGAACAGGAATATGCACCTAAAATAAATGGCCTTAGTTGGCTTCAAGCAAGCTGACCTTCAGGACATCGAGAATAATGTAGTTGGAATATAGACCAAAGACATGCATCCCTGGGTGGCAATGACATGATGTACAGCAGTGTCATGATTTGAAGAACTTTGTGGATTGACTATTGCCTAACCAGGTTTGCTCTGATTGGTCATAGGTGGATTGGCCCATAGTGTTCATCAGGGAGTCTACTGCTCATGGGCAGATCTCTGAGAAAATTCTTCCAGTTTCCCAGTGATGTCTGTGGTGTCAGAGTGGAGATACAGTAAGTATAGTCAGGGTGCAGGTGTGCGCCGTGGTCCCTCTGCTCCCATTATAGATATGTCCATGACAGAAAGGAGTTTTTTACTTTGCTGCGTGAGGTCTGCAGGTCATGGCCTCAGAACTGCCTCAAGGAAGGAAGTCTGCTTAGTAGGACTGGTAAGCCAGGAATGCACAGCGGAGTCGAAGTAAAACTGAGGTAAAACCAGAAATAACTGTATAAAGTACGGAATCAGGAGACGTGGCCCGGCCTCAGGAAGCTCACTAGACTCTTCTTCTTAAGGGAGTCAGACTCAGAGAGTACTTTTTCAGGGAATCTCCCTGACATTCAGGAAGAGCTGGCAAGCATTCCCAAGCTCCTGTCTCCTTTGTGTTTTACTAGTGGGGAAGATGGGGTATTATAGACTTATCATACTGGCAGGTGAGGTTCTCCTTTAACTTCTTGCAAATGTTTGGATGCTTCCTTGGAGATGGACAAACATGAAAAGAATCCAGGTTAAATATAACTTATTTACAAAATCTTCAACTTTCCTTTCTCCATTTTGCATTGAAAAAAAAAATCCCTGGATTCCAACCAAAATACCAACGTCCAAGCTCTCCTCAAATATATTTATGAGGAATTTAAAACACAGATGGCAGCCAAGGCTGCAGCTCTGTCCATATTTATTTCAATTACTTTCAGAGCAGAACATCTAAGCTGTTGCAGAACGTTCTGGGATGAGTCACCATAGAGTAACTTCATTATCCTACAGCGCAGTATTGTCACTAATTCCTCATTCCAATAATGACCCCTGTTCTACTGACATTGTGCTACAATTGAGTGAAGACATACGTTGTATTTGCTTTGAGTTTAAAGAGCAAGTTACCAATAATGGAAGTAATAACTCTTATCTGAGACTGTAATGGTCCATACACTCTCACTGTCACAGTGCCGTCTCACACAGGTGGAAATGTACTAAGCCTTGGAGAGATATAAAATTGAAAGAGATAAAAGTACCAGCCAACGCACATGCTGCACCCATTTATTTACTACATACACCTCCTGAGAACCGCGCCGATGGCAGCAGCGCAGCAGAAATTACTGGGAAAATGGCTGCGGCGCCTTTTTCTCAACGATCTGCGTATGTGCATTAGGGTTTGAGCACTCTAGAGCTCAGACTCTACAGCGCTGTGCCGCTGCCGGCGCCCATCAGAGAGGAGGGGCCCGGACAGAGGAGGCTGCACACGGGCCTCCTCCTCTCTTAAAACACCCCTGTTCCAACCTGTTTTTCTTTTTTACAAGGTTCATTTTTGATACTTCACGTTAAATACATTTAATCTGCTCTAGTTTAGCACTGTGTGGCATACGGGGGTCTCTATGGCATATATAGTGGTATGAGGGGCCTCTAATGGCATATAAAGTGTCATGAGGGGGCTCGTTATTACAGTGGTAAGAAAATAAGAATTTACTTACCGATAATTCTATTTCTCGGAGTCCGTAGTGGATGCTGGGGTTCCTGAAAGGACCATGGGGAATAGCGGCTCCGCAGGAGACAGGGCACAAAAAGTAAAGCTTTTCCAGATCAGGTGGTGTGCACTGGCTCCTCCCCCTATGACCCTCCTCCAGACTCCAGTTAGGTACTGTGCCCGGACGAGCGTACACAATAAGGGAGGATTTTGAATCCCGGGTAAGACTCATACCAGCCACACCAATCACACCGTACAACTTGTGATCTAAACCCAGTTAACAGTATGATAACAGAGGAGCCTCTGAAAGATGGCTCCCTAAACAATAACCCGAATTAGTGAACAATAACTATGTACAAGTATTGCAGATAATCCGCACTTGGGATGGGCGCCCAGCATCCACTACGGACTCCGAGAAATAGAATTATCGGTAAGTAAATTCTTATTTTCTCTATCGTCCTAGTGGATGCTGGGGTTCCTGAAAGGACCATGGGGATTATACCAAAGCTCCCAAACGGGCGGGAGAGTGCGGATGACTCTGCAGCACCGAATGAGAGAACTCCAGGTCCTCTTTTGCCAGGGTATCAAATTTGTAGAATTTTACAAACGTGTTCTCCCCTGACCACGTAGCTGCTCGGCAGAGTTGTAATGCCGAGACCCCTCGGGCAGCCGCCCAAGATGAGCCCACCTTCCTTGTGGAATGGGCCTTAACAGATTTAGGCTGTGGCAGGCCTGCCACAGAATGTGCAAGTTGAATTGTGTTACAAATCCAACGAGCAATCGACTGCTTAGAAGCAGGCGCACCCAACTTGTTGGGTGCATACAGTATAAACAGCGAGTCAGATTTTCTGACTCCAGCCGTCCTTGAAATGTATATTTTTAAAGCTCTGACAACGTCCAACAACTTGGAGTCCTCCAAGTCGCTTGTAGCCGCAGGCACTACAATAGGCTGGTTCAGGTGAAACGCTGATACCACCTTAGGGAGAAAATGCGGACGCGTCCGCAGCTCTGCCCTATCCGAATGGAAAATTAAATAAGGGCTTTTATAAGATAAAGCCGCCAGTTCAGATACTCTCCTGGCGGAAGCCAGGGCCAGTAACATAGTCACTTTCCATGTGAGATATTTCAAATCCACATTTTTTAGTGGTTCAAACCAATGGGATTTGAGGAAATCTAAAACTACATTTAGATCCCACGGTGCCACCGGAGGCACCACAGGAGGCTGTATATGCAGTACTCCTTTAACAAAAGTCTGGACCTCAGGGACTGAGGCCAATTCTTTTTGGAAGAATATTGACAGGGCCGAAATTTGAACCTTAATAGATCCCAATTTGAGACCCATAGACAATCCTGATTGCAGGAAATGTAGGAAACGACCCAGTTGAAATTCCTCCGTCGGAGCACTCCGATCCTCGCACCACGCAACATATTTCCGCCAAATGCGGTGATAATGCTTCGCGGTGACTTCCTTTCTTGCCTTAATCAAGGTAGGAATGACTTCTTCTGGAATGCCTTTTCCTTTTAGGATCTGGCGTTCAACCGCCATGCCGTCAAACGCAGCCGCGGTAAGTCTTGAAAGAGGCAGGGACCCTGTTGAAGCAGGTCCCTTCTCAGAGGTAGAGGCCACGGATCGTCCGTGACCATCTCTTGAAGTTCCGGGTACCAAGACCTTCTTGGCCAATCCGGAGCCACTAGTATCGTTCTTACTCCGCTTTGCCGTATGATTCTCAATACCTTTGGTATGAGAGGCAGAGGAGGAAACACATACACCGACTGGTACACCCAAGGTGTAACCAGCGCGTCCACAGCTATTGCCTGCGGATCTCTTGACCTGGCGCAATACCTGTCCAGTTTTTTGTTGAGGCGAGACGCCATCATGTCCACCATTGGTCTTTCCCAACGGTTTATTAGCATGTGGAAAACTTCTGGATGAAGTCCCCACTCTCCCGGGTGAAGATCGTGTCTGCTAAGGAAGTCTGCTTCCCAGTTGTCCACGCCCGGGATGAACACTGCTGACAGTGCTATCACGTGATTCTCCGCCCAGCGAAGGATCCTGGCAGCTTCTGCCATTGCACTCCTGCTTCTTGTGCCGCCCTGTCTGTTTACATGGGCGACTGCCGTGATGTTGTCCGACTGGATCAACACCGGTCTTCCTTGAAGCAGAGGTTCCGCCTGGCTTAGAGCATTGTAGATTGCTCTTAGTTCCAGAATGTTTATGTGAAGAGACTTTTCCAGGCTCGACCACACTCCCTGGAAGTTTCTTCCTTGTGTGACTGCTCCCCAGCCTCTCAGGCTGGCGTCCGTGGTCACCAGGATCCAATCCTGTATGCCGAATCTGCGGCCCTCCAATAGATGAGCCCTCTGCAACCACCACAGAAGAGATACCCTTGTCCTTGGAGACAGGGTTATCCGCAGGTGCATCTGAAGATGCGACCCTGACCATTTGTCCAACAGATCCCTTTGGAAAATTCTTGCATGGAATCTGCCGAATGGAATTGCTTCGTAAGAAGCCACCATTTTTCCCAGGACTCTTGTGCATTGATGCACAGACACCTTTCCTGGTTTTAGGAGGTTCCTGACCAGGTCGGATAACTCCTTGGCTTTTTCCTCGGGAAGAAAAACCTTTTTCTGAACCGTGTCCAGAATCATCCCTAGGAACAGCAGACGAGTTGTCGGCATTAATTTGGATTTTGGAATATTCAGAATCCATCCGTGCTGCTTTAGCACCTCTTGAGATAGTGCTAATCCCATCTCTAGCTGTTCTCTGGACCTTGCCCTTATTAGGAGATCGTCCAAGTATGGGATAATTAATACGCCTTTTCTTCGAAGAAGAATCATCATCTCGGCCATTACCTTTGTAAAGACCCGAGGTGCCATGGACAAACCAAACGGCAGCGTCTGAAACTGATAGTGACAGTTTTGTACAACGAACCTGAGGTACCCCTGGTGTGAGGGGTAAATTGGAACGTGGAGATACGCATCCTTGATGTCCAAGGATACCATAAAGTCCCCTTCTTCCAGGTTCGCTATCACTGCTCTGAGTGACTCCATCTTGAACTTGAACTTCTTTATGTACAGGTTCAAGGACTTCAGATTTAGAATAGGCCTTACCGAGCCATCCGGCTTCGGTACCACAAATAGAGTGGAATAATACCCCTTCCCTTGTTGTAGAAGAGGTACCTTGACTATCACCTGCTGAGAGTACAGCTTGTGAATGGCTTCCAAAACCGTCTCCCTTTCGGAGGGGGACGTTGGTAAAGCAGACTTCAGGAAACGGCGAGGTGGATCTGTCTCTAATTCCAACCTGTACCCCTGAGATATTATCTGCAGGATCCAGGGATCTACCTGCGAGTGAGCCCACTGCGCGCTGTAATTTTTGAGACGACCGCCCACCGTCCCCGAGTCCGCTTGAGAAGCCCCAGCGTCATGCTGAGGCTTTTGTAGAAGCCGGGGAGGGCTTCTGTTCCTGGGAAGGAGCTGCCTGTTGCTGTCTCTTCCCTCGACCTCTGCCTCGTGGCAGATATGAATAGCCCTTTGCTCTCTTATTTTTAAAGGAACGAAAGGGCTGCGGTTGAAAAGTCGGTGCCTTTTTCTGTTGGGGAGTGACTTGAGGTAGAAAGGTGGATTTCCCGGCTGTAGCCGTGGCCACCAAATCTGATAGACCGACTCCAAATAACTCCTCCCCTTTATACGGCAAAACTTCCATATGCCGTTTTGAATCCGCATCGCCTGTCCACTGTCGCGTCCATAAAGCTCTTCTGGCCAAAATGGACATAGCACTTACCCGTGATGCCAGTGTGCAGATATCCCTCTGTGCATCACGCATATAAAGAAATGCATCCTTTATTTGTTCTAACGACAGTAAAATATTGTCCCTGTCCAGGGTATCAATATTTTCAATCAGGGACTCTGACCAAACTACCCCAGCACTGCACATCCAGGCAGTCGCTATAGCTGGTCGTAGTATAACACCTGCATGTGTGTATATACTTTTTTGGATATTTTCCATCCTCCTATCTGATGGATCTTTAAGTGCGGCCGTCTCAGGAGAGGGTAACGCCACTTGTTTAGATAAGCGTGTTAGCGCCTTGTCCACCCTAGGAGGTGTTTCCCAGCGCTCCCTAACCTCTGGCGGGAAAGGGTATAATGCCAATAATTTCTTTGAAATTATCAGCTTTTTATCAGGGGCAACCCACGCTTCATCACACACGTCATTTAATTCTTCTGATTCAGGAAAAACTATAGGTAGTTTTTTCACACCCCACATAATACCCTGTTTAGTGGTACCTGTAGTATCAGCTAAATGTAACGCCTCCTTCATTGCCAAAATCATATAACGTGTGGCCCTACTGGAAAATACGGTTGATTCGTCACCGTCACCACTGGAATCAGTGCCTGTGTCGACCGACTGAGGCAAAGGGCGTTTCACAGCCCCTGACGGTGTTTGAGGCGCCTGGACAGGCACTAATTGATTGTCCGGCCGCCTCATGTCGTCAAACGACTGCTTAAGCGAGTTGACGCTATCCCGTAATTCCACAAATAAAGGCATCCATTCTGGTGTCGACCCCCTAGGAGGTGACATCCCCATATTTGGCAATTGCTCCGCCTCCACACCAATATCGTCCTCATACATGTCGACACACACGTACCGACACACAGCAGACACACAGGGAATGCTCTACACGAAGACAGGACCCACTAGCCCTTTGGGGAGACAGAGGGAGAGTCTGCCAGCACACACCAAAAAAGCGCTATATATGACAGGGATAGCCTTATAATAAGTGCTCCCTTATAGCTGCTTTATATATATCAAAATATTGCCATTAAATTTGCCCCCCCTCTCTGTTTTACCCTGTTTCTGTAGTGCAGTGCAGGGGAGAGACCTGGGAGCCGTCCTGACCAGCGGAGCTGTGAGAGGAAATGGCGCCGTGTGCTGAGGAGATAGGCCCCGCCCCTTTTCCGGCGGGCTCGTCTCCCGCTATTTTGTGAATCCAGGCAGGGGTTAAATATCTCCATATAGCCTCTGGGGGCTATATGTGAGGTATTTTTAGCCTTTTAATAGGTTTTCATTTGCCTCCCAGGGCGCCCCCCCCCAGCGCCCTGCACCCTCAGTGACTGCGTGTGAAGTGTGCTGAGAGGAAAATGGCGCACAGCTGCAGTGCTGTGCGCTACCTTTAGAAGACTGCAGGAGTCTTCAGCCGCCGATTCTGGACCTCTTCTTACTTCAGCATCTGCAAGGGGGCCGGCGGCGCGGCTCCGGTGACCATCCAGGCTATACCTGTGATCGTCCCTCTGGAGCTGATGTCCAGTAGCCAAGAAGCCAATCCATCCTGCACGCAGGTGAGTTCACTTCTTCTCCCCTCTGTCCCTCGTTGCAGTGATCCTGTTGCCAGCAGGAATCACTGTAAAATAAAAAACCTAAGCTAAACTTTCTCTAAGCAGCTCTTTATGAGAGCCACCTAGAATTGCACCCTTCTCGGCCGGGCACAAAAATCTAACTGGAGTCTGGAGGAGGGTCATAGGGGGAGGAGCCAGTGCACACCACCTGATCTGGAAAAGCTTTACTTTTTGTGCCCTGTCTCCTGCGGAGCCGCTATTCCCCATGGTCCTTTCAGGAACCCCAGCATCCACTAGGACGATAGAGAAAATGGCTTTAAATCTGACAATGGTAACCCTATTGCAGTTCTGGCCACTCCCCTAACCACGTAATTCCGCCTGGCCTGGAATCTGTGATTAGGTGGTAACCCTATTCACAGCAGTCCCTGCCCCTTCGGTGCTTATAGCCTAAGGGGCAGATTTAATTAGCAACGGGGTTTGTCCCACCTGTCTTCTATAAAAAGTTTGATAAATCTCCTCTTCAGAACCCTAACACACTAGGGTACATTTAGCTGTGAGCAGCCATTTAATCTGCCAGTATGTGTTTTTTTTTAATGTGGGAGTGAACCCCCACAAACACCAAGGGGTCTATTCATGAAACAGTGAAAAGTGTGAAGAAATGAGCCAGTGGAGAAGTTGCCCATGGCAACCAATCAGCATTGACATAACATTTATAATTTGCATACGATAAAATTATACAGAGCAGCTGATTGGTAGCCATGGGCAACTTCTCCACTGGCTCACTTCTCCACACTTTTCACTGCTTCATGAATAGACCCCCAAGAGAGCATAATACCTCCACACAGATAAGGCCCTGGTGGAAATCTAACTCATGTTCAAAGTACTGTGAAGCAACATTTCTACCCATTTTGCCACCGTGCTACCCCTTTTATAGAGATGGGTCATTGTGAAGGACCATTAAGTACATAGGGGCAGATGTATAAAGCCTGGAGAAGTGATAAAGCAGTGATAATCGCAAGATGATAACGCACCAGCCAATCATTACAGATTTGAAAAATGACAGAAGCTGATTGGCTGATGCATTATTACTTTCCACTTATCACAGCTTTATCACTTCTTTAGCCCTTCTCCAGGGTTAATACATCTGCCCCAGTGCGGTGGTATGTGGTAAGCAGAACAATTGTGGCCCATAGTGATATGGTATGTAAATCTTGGCCTGGTTGTACAGTGGGACCTTTACAGAATATACTGATAAAGCTGTACACATAAATTAGGAAAGTCTCGTATAATAGGTTTTTGTTTGTGAGTTTCTACTTTGCTTATACTTGTTTAAAGTAAAACTTGTTTTATTGATTGGATAATTTTTTGAGCAAAACCCTAAATGGCAGGTAGAAATGTGTTCCAAATGTGAAACGGATCATATCACCCATGCCACCTCATTCACCCATGTGTAGCCAACATTTGACCATTTGGCACCATCCCGGCAAAGGTTCGTTAGTCTGACTGGCATGCCAGACAGGGACTTAAGGCCCATACACACTGGGCGATTTTGAGCTGAAAGCAGCTCACTTTTGGTGTGTTGAGCTGCTTTCAGTGTTGCCCAGTGTGTATACCCAAACGATGAGCAGTGAGCGCTGATGCGCGCTCCCGCTTCATCGCTGGCAGCCGCCGTTCATCTACTGGTATTACCAGTAGATGAACGGCGGGGTGAGCGGCTTTCCATAGCGTCCTGCTATGGAAAGCCGCTCACCCCCGCTGACATCGCTGGGCAGCGGGGAAAAGCGCTCAGTGTGTATGAACCTTTACCAGAATTAGCTGCAAGACTTAGGTTGGGGCCGAAACTTAGCGTTTTAGTGAGTCCCATTCAGGGAGAACGGTTTTGTGCTCACACAGATCCTGTTCAGGCCAATGCCATGACGGGATTTCAATAGAACACATATACCCCTTTCACATCACACAAATAACCCGGTATCGACACGGCATATTGCCGTGTCGACACGGGTCAGTGTGCGATGTGAAAGCACTTTCGGCGAATTAGCGGGTCGCCTGACCCGGTAATTCAACCCGGTATAAAAGAAGGATTATACCCGGGTTGAATACTGGGTCAGGCGCAGTGTGAATGGGAGCCGCGTCGATGCGACACGGTTCCCATTCACAGCATAGGGAGAGGCGGCGCAGGAGAGGAGCTCATCTCCCAGCGTCACCCCCAACCTCGCCCTGCCGGATCCCACCCGGTAAGGACACGTTTTTCTTACCGGGTGGGATCCGGCATTTGTGATCTGAAAGCGGTATTATATTCAAATGTATGTGTTCAACTTGAAATCCCGTTGTCCTGTCATCCGGCTCAACCGCAGCATGCTACTGTTGGATCCGGCGGCTGCGGCACTGCCGCATATGTGTGGACGGCCGGATAGGAGTCCTTGTGCAGACTCCTTTTGGCCAAGCGGGTCCCGCTGAATGGGACCAATGTAAGAGGGTGGCGGTGCGGTGTAGTGCCTGCTGCCATGCAGGTGTAGACTCACTACTCAACAGGCGCCGCACTCTCCCACCTTCAGGTACCGGGACCTTCAACGGACCTGGAAATCTTCAGCTGGACCCGGACACGATGACCTAGGAGGAAGGAGATTGCTGAGTGCCGTTCCTCCTAACTGTGGACCGAAACGCCCTCCGAAACAGAAAATAGAGTTTTCGGGCTAGGTGAAGGTCATCCTGGGCGCACGGCCTCAGAGTCCAAATTTCACCTATCGGTACTCTCGCACCAGGTGTAAATTCAACCTTGCACCTGCGTGCAAGGTTCACCGTTCACCCTGAAGAAAGGGAGACAGATAGGGACAAACACCCGCAAAAGGAACACACGGACAGATGTTACTCACCGTCACAAGTCTTGCACTCCGATCTTCTCCACCTACAGGTCCCTGTAACGAGGTAAAGAGAAAACAGCCGTGCAGGGCCAAGAACTACCCTAGTGTGCGTCCGCTACACTAGCTACATGAACAGAGCCCTCAAACTAGCTCGTGTGGGTGGTGCAACACAAACTATGCACAAACTTTAAAACAAACACTTTGCCCTGCACGGTAACAACATACATCACAAAATCAGAGTACAAGATTAAACGGTGCTGTCCCTTTAAATCCCTACCTGCTCTCTGGGGGTTGGGCGCCGTACAGCCTACCCACCTCCTGTACACTTCCTTATATGGGGCTCAGGCCAAGTGGGCCTGCCTACCTATACATCTCGGGGATCACTTATTTACTAGGCCTAGCGCCCCTAATCACTCACAGGCCAGATATCACCCACGGGCCTAGCGCCCACCTAACCTGGGGCCCGTTGGGTGACCTGGGCCTAGTGCTCAGGGCCACCTTATATCCCTAGCGGCTGCCAAACTGAACTAGGGCCTAATGCCCTCTAAAATCCCACAGGCCTAATGCCTGATGTTGTCCCACGGGCCTAGTACCCGGCTAATAGGGGCCACGGGCCGGGGGGCCCAACTATATGTGGCCACGGGCCTAGTGCCCGCCTGCTGTGCCACAGGCCAGAGGCCTGACTTTGCCCACGGGCCTAATGCCCGCCTAACTTGCGCCACAGGCCTGTGGCCTGACTGTCCCACGGGCCTACTGCCCAAACACCCGGTGGTCTAGGGAGGAAAGGGGAAGGGGGGCACCTTACAAGGGCCTACCTTGGTGGAGAAGGCTGCAGTGGGGAACTTCCCAGCTCCATTGTTTCCCACCACTGCAGCGCTTCTCAGGCCTGGATGGGCTCTTCTGCCGCTGGCCCGTCCTGGCCAGCAGTGCCGCTGTCGCCCTGTTCTGATTGGCCGGCGCCCCGCAAGCCGTGATTGGCTCGTGGATGGTGCCAGATTTGAATTGACGCGGCCGGCGCTTCTCATTGGCGGCCAGATTGGCGCCGAGTTTGAAACGCTGCCGCGCTGCTGCCCAACGCCGCTGACAGTCTGGTGCAGGGAAACGTCTGATCCCTGCACCGGACACCCGCCGCTGCCGCACACAGACAGGCGCTGGGGACAGACACACTGTCCCAGCGCTGTCAGACATATCCGCGGGTCAGGGAGTTCCAAGGTCCTTCCGGCGAAGGTGCGTTCGAGGGTCCAGGCCGGACAGACTGTGACCCCACATCCTTCCTCCGCCGGCTCCGGGTTCCTATTCTTCGTACCCCCTGACCTCAATTGGTGGATCCTCTGGGTGAGTGGCGACTCATCATGACCACTTACTTTAGGCCACAAGGGGAAATCTTCTTCCACGGGGACAACAGTCACCCACTCTTGGCCTGCCATATCGTCTGGGTCATCATCACTGTCTTCAGGGTGTGGGGCCGACCACCACCCAACAGTGGAATCCTCCGGGGCTTCCATTTCCTCCCGGGCAACAACCACCATCTGTCGCGTTTCCTCGTGGGGCATCTCCAAAGGTCCCATGTCTTCCTCTGAAACGGGTCCTCCCACGGCATCACAAGCCTCTCCCCGTTTGTCTGTCCAACTTGGTACTTCTGGCAGGTATTCTTGCTTCAGGACTATCTTCTCCTCTTCACGGAGGGCAATCAACTGTGAGCACGGCTGCACCTGATCCTGCCAGTCACACTCGTCGGCACTCCCAATGCCGAGTCTTCCTCCATCTGTTCTTGGAGAGATTCGTCGTCAGACACGGCGGACATCTCACAGTAGTCCGAGTCCCCCTCCACCGATACCTGGACTAGGGGACTATTTTCTTCCTCAGCGTACTTCGTCTCTTCCGCTGGCATCTCTAATTCCTCAGCGTACTTCTCTTCCGCTGGCATCTCTAATTCCTCAGCGTACTTCTTTTCTTCCGCTGGCATCTCTTGGTACCCAGGACACACCTGTTCCACACGTCCTGGTCGTGGACAGTTCCAACGCGGGTAGATTCCGGACGTCCCCGTCACTGGGTCTTCACGCTTTTCCTCGCAGCGCAGTTTCTTCTCCTCCCAGTCGTCCACCTCCGCCTTATGCGGGAAAGGATCCTTCTTTACTGGGGTCGCTTTCTTGGGACAGAGTAGATCTGCGGCATCTTGCCAGGGACACTCATTGGCCGAATGTCCTGGTCGCCGACACTTCCAACAAGGGAGGGTCACTGCCACCTTCTCCAAGACGGGTTCCTTGGCCACCTCCGTCACTGAGGGATCTTCACCCGTTGGTTCCGGCTCAGATGAAATGGGCACCTGCGAACTAACTACAAGCAAGCTCTTCCGCTCCATTTCTCTGGTTTCCTCCTCCCATCTCTGGGCACGACCATCCGCAATCATCCGGTCTTCACTCACGGACAATCGGGAAGCTCATGTGCCCTAGCCTCGCAGAGTGCACACACGGGCGCTGGCCCGTCCTGGCCAGCGGCGCCGCCGTCGCTCCTCCGTGTCTAGCTGCCGCTGGACATCTTCTTTCTGGAACCCGGCGTCTTCTGGCCTCTTCGCGGGCCACCTGAGCTCTTCCCGCGGCGTCTTCTTCTCCTCAGCGCCGCCCGGCTCTTCACCGCTCTTCGGCGCGGCTTCTTCTTGCTTTGGCTCCCACCCGGCGTCTGACATCACATGCCAGGGGCAGGGCCTATGACGTGGCGAGCGCCGATTGGCTCGCCGCGCCCTCTTCTGATTGGCCGGCGCCCCGCGAGCTGTGATTGGCTCGCGGACGGCGCCGGATTTGAATTGACGCGCCCGGTGCTTCTCATTGGCGGCCAGATTGGCGCCAAGTTTGAAACACCTCCGCGCTGCTGCCCGACGCCGCTGACAGTCTGGTGCAGGGAAACGTCAGATCCCTGCACCGGACACCCGCCGCTGCCGCACACTGACAGGCGCTGGGGACAGACACACTGTCCCAGCGCTGTCAGACATGTTTTCCCGTAGGAAAATGGGAAAATGGGGTACAGGGCACATCTCCACACCTGCTAAAACGCTAAGTGTGGCCCCAGCCTTAAACCACTTCCATATAGACATAACAAATGATCGCAATAATTTTTAACAGCACAAACCGTTGATGGAACATTAATGAAATGACAGATAGACCCCGCAGCCCGGCTTTATTTTTCTATTGATAGAGTTTCTTCCATTTCTTACAAATCAACAGGCTGCTTGCGATTCCTCTCTGCTTCCTGGAGAACGAGACGCATTGTTGTCTTCCAAGGAAATGAAGTCTGGCTTAACAATGAGGTTTTATTCAAGATTGTGTTTTTATTTTTGTTCCAAGAAAAAATAGAGACTTCAGGTTAGATAACTTGAGCTTTATATACTTAAAGTTACTGACGTTAAAAAAGAAAGTTCCAGTCTAAATATTTACCAAGCTGCCATTACTAACGGGGCTCTGATGAACCGTATAGCTGGGTGGGCCAAATTGTTAGCTCAGTCAGGGGAAGTACAGACTATATAAACTTGAATTTATTTCCCTTATATGGAAGTAATGTATTATAGGCATCTTTTAGGATTTTTGAATAGCAGTGGACTTATTCACAATGTACAATGTTATTAAGATTTAGCAGTATGAGAAGAGTGATTATATGGCAGTATAAGGTCTACATCGTGCAATACTGGCATGACGGGCATGTGCATATTTGCCGTATACCCGGCATCGCGGCACAGCTGCAAATTAGAACATTATTGCACACACCTCTGTGAGAGCAAATGAGAATCCACGATGTAAGTGCGATGTGGAATCTCTGGAACACGATTCGCACCTTATCAAATCCACCCATTAGTTTAATAGATTATTATTTGTATTTAATTTAAGATTTTAATTTAAAGCAGACTTTCCCAAGCTCCTCTATTATAGTCCAGGTTTTAAGGATATCCATGCTTACATCCAGATGGGTAAATCAAATTAACTGAGGAACAAAACTGGCATATCCAGGGGTTAAAGTGGGGGGAACGGGTGGAACTGAGTTGCGGCACCTGTAATGGTAGGTGGAACTAGTTCTGCCTCCTCCACGGCCATGCACAGTAATTCCAACAGAAAAGCCCGCCCTGCCACCCACGTCAATAGATGATGCGGGCGGTGCTAGTGTCACTGACAAGCTGCAGCCACCTTCCCCTTCCTCAGGTCCTGGCGGTTCCATGGTCCTCAGCCTGTGGCCCACCCATCCTGGTACTCAACTCACACACACTGTGTCTGTTGGATGGTGTTCATCCCCTTCTCAGGTCCCAGCAACTTCCGTTTCTGGCACAGCATATGTGATGCCATGCTATCACCACTGCTGAAGTGAAGAAGAACCACAAAGAGGAGCAGGCTCTGTGCATGCTGAAGATAAGGTGAGATGCGGCTGGAGGGACACAGAGAGGCAGGGAAGCTGCTGGAGGGACATGAACAGAGCTGCTGAAGTGAAAGAGGCAGAAATGTGTTTAGGGGGCACTGTTGTGGGTATTATGTGTATTGGGGCACTACTACTGTGGGCATGTGTATAAGCGGCACTACTGTGGGCTTTATGTGTAAGGGCTTCACTACTGTGGGCATTATGTGTATAACGGGCACTTCTGTGGGCATTATGTTTATAAGTGGCAGTACTGTGAGCATTATGTGTAAGGACACTACTATTGTGGGCATTATGTGTAAGGGGCATTACTATTGTAGGCATTGTGTATAAGAGACACTGCTAAGTGACGTAACATATATAATGGGCACTACTGTGTGATGTAATGTGAATAAGGGGCACTACTGTGTGTTGTAACGTGAGTAAATGGCACTACGTGGTATAATATAAAGCAGGGGCACTATGTGCTGTGTAATGTGAATAAGATTGTTCTACTGTGTGCGTAATTTGAATTGGAGTACTATTGTGTTACCATGCCCCTTCCTGTGAGACCACACCCATTTTTGGAAACTAGAGGGGTGCATAAACTCTAGGACTGGCCCTGGCTCCACCTAATGGGAGGGGGGTGGGGTGGTAAGTGGTGGGGGAAATTAGTTCCCCCACCTCTCCAGGACCACTTTAAGCCCTGGTCGTATCTATAATGGGTGCAGTGTGTGCAGTGCACACAGGCCCCTGGGGTACAGAGTAGCCCACAACACACACCCATTTTTTCAATACTTACCCTCCGAAGTCCCACGTCAGCAGCTGAAGAAACCACAGTGAAAATGGCGTAGCTGCCATTTTCCCGGCATTTCATGTATGTACAGTAGAAAAATGGCCACTGCGCATGCACACTAGAATCTGGGAGAGTGCTAAGGTCTCCTAGTTACCCTAGTGTCCAGAGTCTATTGCTCTGCCGGCTAGAGAGGCGGGGTCCTGGATGCAGACTGTATACAGGACTCCTCTTATGATGTACAAATTAAGTCACCTGTGCTCAAGCATGGATATCCTTAAAACCTGGACTGTAATGACGGAGTTTGGTAAACTCTGAATTAAAGGATTACCCAGAACTGAAAGTCATATTTTTGGTTCAGTTCTTTTAGTTACAAGTGATTACAGCAAATCACAGCACATTATTTACCTCAGGTCAGGCAATCCACCCACTGCAGAAATCCTTCCTTCCCTGAGGGACAGCCTAGCAGTGGCAGTGTCTTTGCACTGGAAACACTCCCTGCTAATCACAGCCAGACAGTCAGTCCCAGGAGCAGGTGTTTTATCCCCTTGGGACTGCCAGTCTGGACTGTGGTAGCAGAGGGAGCGCTTCCCGTGAGCCCTCTCTGACTTATGTGCTGCAGCTGGTGCAGCCCATAGCAGCCAGCCAGTTCAGCAGCACCTGAGTTAAACCCCACCCCTGGCCTAAGCCCCGCCCCACTGCCACAAGACCTAAGCCTTGCCTCACACTGACATCAGACATTGGGGATGATTCCGAGTTGATCGCTCGCTAGCAGATTTTAGCAGCATTGCACACGCTAAGCCGCCGCCCTCTGGGAGTGTATCTTAAGGCCCGTACACACTGGTCGATATATCGGCCGTTCTCTTGAACGGCCGATATATCGCGGGACCGTCAGCCAGTGTGTACGGCCGATACATCTGTGAACTCCGTCGTTCACAGACGTATCGCGTCGGCCGCACAGCACAGCCGACGGCCAATATATTTACCGATAGATTGGCGCGTCTCTGTGTGTGTATCCGCCCGTACACATGCTGCGGCAGCCGGCGGTGATTGACAGCTGAACTGGGCGGGTGTGTGTACACGCCCGCCCAGTTCATGACGTCAGTCCCCGACGGATCGGGCAGTGTGTATGCACAGCACACTGCCCGATCCGTCCATAGATATATCTGCAGATCAATTGATCTGCAGATATATCTATTAGTGTGTACCCACCTTTAGCTTAGCAGAATTGCGAACGAAAGATTAGCAGAATTGCGAATAGAAATTTCTTAGCAGTTTATGAGTAGCTCCAGACCTACTCACAGATTGCGATCACCTCAGGCCATTTCGTTCCTGGTTTGACGTCACACACACGCCCAGCGTTCGGCCAGCCACTCCCCCGTTTCTCCAGACACTCCCGCGTTTTTCCCTAACACGCCTGCGTTTTTCCGCACACTCCCATAAAACGGTCAGTTTCCACCCAGAAACACCCACTTCCTGTCAATCACGCTTTGATCACTTCAACAATGAAATTTCTTTGTTCGGACGTGAGTAAATCTACTAAGTTTTGTGCTAAAATACTTACCGCATGCGCACTGCGAACCATGCACATGCGCATTTTTGCCTTAATCGCTCCGTTGCGAAAATCAGCAACGAGCGAACAACTCGGAATGACCCCCATTAATCACTCGGCGTCAGGGTCTGCAGCTGAGAAGAGATTAGCCAGCCCCCATGGCTAGACAGGTAAGCAGCTGCCGCTGAACCCAGGTAATGCTGGTTTCCAAAATACACAAATGTATCCGTCAGGTAATTTCCTTGAATATTGTGGATATGCAGGTACTGCAACTTGCATGCAAGATAATCACATATATAAATCCATTGGTATTATGTTATCAGTATAATAGTGCATTATCGAAAATCGTATTTGTTAGATTTGGGTGGGGTGTATTCAAACTGAAATCTAAATTGCAGTGTAAAAATAAAGCAGCCAGTATTTACCCTGCACAGAAACAAAATAACCCACCCAAATCTAACTCTCTCTGCACGTTACATCTGCCCCACCTGCAGTGGACATGGGGGGTCATTCCGAGTTGTTCGCTCGTTATTTTTTTCTTGCAACGGAGCGATTAGTCGCTAATGCGCATGCGCAATGTCCGCAGTGCGACTGCGCCAAGCAAATTTGCTATGCAGTTAGGTATTTTACTCACGGCATTACGAGGTTTTTTCTTCGTTCTGGTGATCGTAATGTGATTGACAGGAAGTGGGTGTTTCTGGGCGGAAACTGGCCGTTTTATGGGTGTGTGTGAAAAAACGCTACCGTTTCTGGGAAAAACGCGGGAGTGGCTGAAGAAACGGAGGAGTGTCTGGGCGAACGCTGGGTGTGTTTGTGACGTCAAACCAGGAACGAAACTGACTGAACTGATCGCAGATGCCGAGTAAGTCTGGAGCTACTCAGAAACTGCTAAGAAGTGTCTATTCGCAATTCTGCTAATCTTTCGTTCGCAATTTTGATAAGCTAAGATTCACTCCCAGTAGGCGGCGGCTTAGCGTGTGCACTGCTGCTAAAAGCAGCTTGCGAGCGAACAACTCGGAATGAGGGCCATGGTTTTGCCCAACTGCTAACAAATTTGCTGCTGCTATCAACTCTGAATTACCCCCAATGTAAGAAAGGGTTGTCACTTTATGTTGCACAATAAAAAATATAACTTTTATTGGTTATTATAAAAATTGTAATCAATATTAAAAGAAATACATACAGTCATGGACGATTTAAGAGAGGAGGGGACCCGCGTGCAGCCCCTGTTGCGGGCCCTCTGCTCCCCGGCAGCTAGTAGACTCTGCATAATGCATGTGCAGGTCTCCAGGAACATGGCGTCTGTGCCTTATTCCTGGGGACATCGCCAGTGCACATGCACAAATCACTCAGAAATGGCAACGCCCTGTAATATACTGTATAAAATATTACACATTTTCATGAAAGGAATCAATGATCTACATTTACTGTACATGATATAAAAAAATAACAAATCACTAGAATTTTAGTAGAAACAGAAGATATGTCTTCAGTAGTATTAAACCTTTTTTTTTATAATATAGACATAAAACCTTAATGTGGCTTATATAGCCATAGCATTCAATGTTGGTCACTGCATTTGATTAGCTGGGAGACATTTGAAAAAGAGAGTCTTTCCAGGTCAGAGAGCTGCATATGATTTGTTGTGTGCTGAAGAAAGCGTCCCATGATTGGTGTCAAACTCTGTAGCCCTAATCACTAACCTTTTCAAACTTCTCCCAAGCTATTCGGACATTTTCCATGTGATATGTGTACACACTGCAGAGCTGCTGCCACGGGACTCCAGAGAAATAAGTTTAATATATGGGTGTGGTATGGGTCCCCCTGAACCCAGGGGCCCTTGTGCCCCACACACTGCACTCATTATAGAAACGCCTATGGATAAAGTTTGTCTATATTTATGCTGTTGACAGTCAAACGGTCAAAAAGAGAATGCTAACGCGGTACTAATATTATTTAAAACATGTCACCCATGTTTTCTTTATTACTCTAAACATGATGCTCCATCAGGAATGGACTGGGGTCCTAAAGCAGCCCTGCTATTATATATTCTGACAAGTGCACATGAAAGGGGTGTGGTCTCATCGTTTGAGGACGTGGCCACGTTTCACAAGGGTGTGACGCGTTTTATGGAGCATGCCGGTAGTCACAGGCACCTGACCCATCAGGCTATCGCCCCTTCTTCTGTCCAGTCCAGCTATGTGCTTTACTATCCTGTTTAAGGTTATAATGCCAACACGGGTAACATGCTTTCATAACATTAGTCACATGCTGACATTCTCCCGTCGACATTACAGTGTCAGTATCATAACTGTCAACTTTTCATCTCCATCCTCTCTGGGGTATTTGTTACAAGAATAAAGAAAATGTTAATACATTCTGGGACAAAGCTCTATCTTAAGGGGGGTACTCACGGAGCGATATTCTAAGCAATCTGACTAGATTGCTTAGAATATCAGCATGATTGCTCCGTGTGTAGCCCCCTCAGCGATAGCGATGCGCGGCCCCGCACATCGCTATCGCTGCTGCTAGATTGGCCTACATGCAGGCCAATCTAGCGGGTCGCTCACTTCACCCGCTGGGTGAAATGAGCGCCCCCCCCCCGTCTCCCCCTGCACGCTCAGCACAGATCGCGCTGTGCTGAGCGGCAGGAGAGATGTGTGCTGAGCGGTTCGCTCAGCACACATCTCTCCTGCATCGGCCCGTGGGTACTGGGCTTTACTCTTCTTGAGTGGCAGATCTTACCTAGGGGCTGCGGGAAAGGAAAGATCCGCCACCGTGCCACTATCCTCAGCGAGATGCAGCCAATGTCAGTTTCTATGTTGGAACTGGTTGGTAATAATTATATATAATCTCTAATGTGCCTGCATGCCTGATACTGGTGCAGCATGATTATGTTGTCCACTGTGGCTGAACGTCAATGGGGGTCATTCCGAGTTGATCGCTAGCTGCCGTTGTTCGCAGCACAGCGTTCAGGCTAAAAATTGATATTTCTGTGCATGCGTATGGACCGCAATGCGCACACGCGATGTTGGGGTACAAAGGCCTTTGTGGTTTTGCACAGGTTCTAGCGACGTTTTCATTCGCACTGGCGGCCGCAAGAAGATTGACAGGAAAGGGGCATTTCTGGGTGTCAACTGACCGTTTTCAGGGAGTGCTTAGAAAAACGCAGGCGTGCCAGGGAAAATGCAGGCGTGGATGGGCGAATGCTGGGCGGGTGTGTGACATCAAAAGCCAACCCTCCAACGTTAGAATCAACGCACACGAAGAGTAAGTTCAGGGCTGGTCTTGTTCTGCACAAAATGTTTTTGCAGGCGCTCTGCTGCACAGGCGTTCGCACTTCTGCAAAGCGAAAATACACTCCCCAGTGGGCGGCGACAATGCGTTTGCACGGCTTCTAAAAACTGCTAGCGAGCGATCAACTCGGAATGACCCCAATGTGTGATCTCATTACCTGGCACTCTACATGAATCTTCTATGCACAGTAACCAATAGCGTGTGCCTGTTCTTCCTGCGCATGTTAGTAAAATGATAAGACATACATTCTCAATATGACGTATTTCAGTGTTAACAGGGCTCATTGCAAGACAAATGACACTAGCAGACAATCTCAGCAGAAGACTCAGGCCAGGCTTAGGGTAGCAAGATAAATGCATTCCTAAAATATCTCCGGCTAACCAGAGATAATCACCACTTTCTACTGCCGCAGGCTAGCCACTTTCTCTATTGTCGTGTCTATTCATGTTGTACGATACATCCTAGCAGGGCATATAAACGCCATTTATACTGGATGATTTCAGGCACGATCCTCTGCACAGCACAAAACAGCCTTATTCAGAGTTGTTAGCAAACCAAAAAAGTTAGAAATTGGGCAAAACCATGCTGCACTGCAGGCAGGGTTGCCGACTTCTGGGCTGCTCTCTCCGGGAGAGAGCAGCCCGTCGGCTCAGCAGGGAGGGAGGCGGGGCCCGAGGTGACGTACAGGGGGCGGACCAGAGGCGGAACGGGGCGTGGCTTCAGGGCAGCATCGTTTAAGCCACACACACACCCCCCCCCCCCCCGCTGTGTAATGCCGCGATTACCGGCATTATACAGCAGGGGGCGTGGTTACGATGACGCGATTCAACAAGAATCGCGTCATCACCTGCCCGGACCGCCCACTTTACTCGTTAAGTGGGCGGCGGGCAGGGGGTGACCCCCGTAAATCGGGAGACTTGCCTGCTCTTCCGGGGGGCCGGGAGGGTCACCCGTTTTTCGGGAGCCTCCCGGCCATTCCGGGAGGGTAGGCAAGTATGACTGCAAGTGGACAGATGTAACATGTGCAGAGAGTTAGATTTGGGTGGGTTATATTGTTTATGTGCAGGGTAAATACTGGCTGCTTTATTTTTACACTTTAGATTTCAGTTTGAACACACCACACCCAAATCTAAAGCTGGCCATACCCCTAAAGATTTAGGACCAAATGTAATAGAGTGAGAGTTTAAAAAAGTGAGAGATTTAGTAATGTTTTGCAGGTTTTTTTTTTAAGTGGCAATAATTTACACAGCAAGATCAGCCTGGTTTTGCAGTGTAAATGATTGTCACTTTAAAAAAAAATGAAAAACCTTACCAAATCTCTCACTTTCTGAAACTCTCACTCTATTACATTTGGCCCTTATTGTCAGATCTGGCTGGTTGGAAATAAAATCTGGTAATGGATGAGAGCCAATGAAAATTGACCATTTGCTCCTAAATGCCATAAAACTGAGAAAAACGGTTGTTCAGACAAATTGGTTAAGTCAAATGGATTTAACCAACTTGTTCGATTGACCTTTTTTGTCAGTTTCCAGTGTTTGGGAGCAAATGGTAAAATGTCATTTGCTCTCATCCATTACTAGATTTTCATTCCAACCAGCCAGATCGGACAATAAATCTTCTGGTGTATGGCCAGCATTACAGTCTCTGCACATTTTACATCTGCCCCACCTGCAATCATAGGCGTTTCTATAATGGGTGCAATGTGCTCAGCACACACAGGCCCTCATTCCAAGTTGTTCGCTCGCTAGCTGCTTTTAGCAGCATTGCACACGCTAAGCCGCCGCCTACTGGGAGTGTATCTTAGCATAGCAGAATTGCAAATAGAAATTTCTTAGCAGTTTCTGAGTAGCTCCAGACTTACTTCTACACTGCGATCAGTTCACTGCTTGTCGTTCCTGGTTTGACGTCACAAACACACCCAGCGTTCGCCCAGACACTCCCCCGTTTCTTCAAGCACTCCAGCGTTTTTCCCTGAAACGGCAGCGTTTTTTCGCACACACCCATAAAACGGCAAGTTTCCGCCCAGAAACACCCACTTCCTGTCAATCACACTACGATCACCAGAACGAAGAAAAATCTTCGTTAGGCCGTGAGTAAATTACCAAACTTTTGTGCAGATTTACTTGGCGCAGGCGCACTGCGAACATTGCGCATGCGCAGTTTGCGACTAATCGCTCCGTTGCGAAAAAATCTAACGGGCGAACAACTCGGAATGACCCCCACAGGCCCCTAGGTTCAGGGGGGGGGCACACCACACCCATATAGTATATTTACCCCTCTGGAGTCCAGCTGTCCTGTTGAACATGTTCCCGGAGATCTGCGCATGCGCAGTAGACTCCGACACTATGCCGACACTATGCCTGCAGTGCAACATGGTTTTGCCCAATTGCTAAAATTTTTAGTAACAGACAGGCACACAAGTAACAGACAGGCACAAAACTAACAGACAGGCACACAACTAACAGACACACACACACACACACACACACACACATTACCACAGGCACACAACAGGCACACAAGTAACACAGGCATACAAGTAACACAGGCACACAAGTAACAGACAGACACACAACTAAAAGACGGGCACACAACTAACAGACAGGCACACAACTAACAGACAGACAGACACACACACACACACACACACACACACACACACACATTACCACAGGCACACAACAGGCACACAAGTAACACAGGCATACAAGTAACACAGGCACACAAGTAACACAGGCATACAAGTAACACAGGCACACAAGTAACAGACAGACACACAACTAAAAGACGGGCACACAACTAACAGACAGGCACACACACAACTAACAGACAGGCACACAAGTAACAGACAGGCGAATATGTAACACAGGCACAGAAGTAACAGACAGGCACACAAGTAACAAACAGGCACACAAGTAACACAGGCATAGAAAGAACACGGGCACATAAGTAACACAGGCACGCAAGTAACACAGGCACAAAAGTAACAGACAGGCACAAAAGTAACAGAGGCACACAAGTACCACAGGCATACAAGTAACAGACAGGCACACAAGTACCACAGGCATACAAGTAACAGACAGACACACAACTAAAAGACGGGCACACAACTAACAGACGGGCACACACACAAGTGACAGAGACACACAAGTAACAGACAGGCGCATATGTAACACAGGCACAGAAGTAACAGACAGGCACACAAGTAACAAACAGGCACACAAGTAACACAGGCATAGAAATAACACGGGCACATAAGTAACACAGGCACGCAAGTAACACAGGCACAAAAGTAACAGACAGGCACACAAGTAACAGAGGCACACAAGTAACAGAGGCACACAAGTAACACAGGCATACAAATAACAGACAGGCACACAAGTAACACAGGCATACAAGTAACAGACAGGCACACAAGTGACACAGGCACACAAGTAACAGAGGCACACAAGTACCACAGGCATACAAGTACCACAGGCATACAAGTGACAGACAGGCACACAAGTACCACAGGCATACAAGTAACAGACAGGCTCACAAGTAACACAGGCACACAAGTAACAGACAGGCTCACAAGTAACACAGGCACACAAGTAACAGAGGCACACAAGTACCACAGGCATACAAGTGACAGACAGGCTCACAAGTAACACAGGCACACAAGTAACAGAGGCACACAAGTACCACAGGCATACAAGTAACAGACAGGCACACAAGTAACACAGGCACACAAGTAACAGAGGCACACAAGTACCACAGGCGTACAAGTAACAGACAGGCACACAAGTACCACAGGCATACAAGTAACAGACAGGCTCACAAGTAACACAGGCACACAAGTAACAGAGGCACACAAGTACCACAGGCATACAAGTAACAGACAGGCACACAAGTAACACAGGCACACAAGTAACAGAGGCACACAAGTACCACAGGCATACAAGTAACAGACAGGCACACAAGTTACACAGGCACACAAGTAACAGAGGCACACAAGTACCACAGGCATACAAGTAACAGACAGGCACACAAGTAACACAGGCACACAAGTACCACAGGCATACAAGTAACAGACAGGCACACAAGTAACACAGGCACACAAGTAACAGAGGCACACAAGTAACAGAGGCACACAAGTACCACAGGCATACAAGTAACAGACAGGCACACAAGTAACACAGGCACACAAGTAACAGAGGCACACAAGTACCACAGGCATACAAGTAACAGAGGCACACAAGTAACACAGGCAAACAAGTGACAGACAGGCACACAAGTACCACAGGCATACAAGTAACAGACAGGCACACAAGTAACACAGGCATACAAGTAACAGAGGCACACAAGTACCACAGGCACACAAGTAACACAGGCATACAAGTGACAGACAGGCACACAAGTAACACAGGCACACAAGTAACAGAGGCACACAAGTACCACAGGCATACAAGTAACAGAGGCACACAAGTAACACAGGCACACAAGTAACACAGGCACACAAGTAACACAGGCACACAAGTACCACAGGCATACAAGTAACAGAGGCACACAAGTAACACAGGCATACAAGTAACACAGGCACACAAGTAACACAGGCATACAAGTAACAGACAGGCACACAAGTAACACAGGCACACAAGTAACAGAGGCACACAAGTACCACAGGCATACAAGTAACAGACAGGCACACAAGTAACACAGGCACACAAGTAACAGAGGCACACAAGTACCACAGGCATACAAGTAACAGACAGGCACACAAGTAACACAGGCACACAAGTAACAGAGGCACACAAGTACCACAGGCATACAAGTAACAGAGGCACACAAGTAACACAGGCATACAAGTGACAGACAGGCACACAAGTACCACAGGCATACAAGTAACAGACAGGCACACAAGTACCACAGGCACACAAGTAACAGAGGCACACAAGTACCACAGGCATACAAGTAACAGAGGCACACAAGTAACACAGGCATACAAGTGACAGACAGGCACACAAGTACCACAGGCATACAAGTAACAGACAGGCACACAAGTAACACAGGCACACAAGTAACAGAGGCACACAAGTACCACAGGCATACAAGTAACAGACAGGCACACAAGTAACACAGGCACACAAGTAACAGAGGCACACAAGTACCACAGGCATACAAGTAACAGAGGCACACAAGTAACACAGGCACACAAGTAACAGAGGCACACAAGTACCACAGGCATACAAGTAACAGAGGCACACAAGTAACACAGGCATACAAGTGACAGACAGGCACACAAGTACCACAGGCATACAAGTAACAGACAGGCACACAAGTAACACAGGCACACAAGTAACAGAGGCACAAAAGTAACAGAGGCATACAATTAACAGACAGTCACACAAGTAACAGAGGCACACTCGCAAGGGCAGATTGGCCCACCAGGACACCATGACAGATTCTGATGGGCCAGTCCCACATTCCCCTCAGACAGGCCGATTCACACTCAGGCTGGGCTGGCTCACACTGCTTCCAGTACTTGCGGTTCATTGGAACGCAATCCGGAAGTTAGGCTGGAAAGGACTTCCAGGTGCCGCTAGCTGTGAAAAGTGGTGATGCTGTTCTACCAATGGGGGACCTGGAGAAAGTTAACCAGCCCAGCATCATCCTCTCCCTGACCCCAGCCAAATGTCTCTTCGATGAGCCCGGCCCGGGAGCAGCAATGGTCGGAGTCGGGTTTACTATACCCACAGAGAGGTTATTTTGAATTACATTATTTGCATTATCATGATGGTGCAAGGGTTAGGGCGTCCCCGGTCACAGTGTATGGTTTGGGGACTGGATAGGAGCAGGATGTACCTTGTTCTCAGGATGCCAGCTGATCAGGCTGCACTCACAGCCAGCCCTGGGGCAATCTATTATGCAAAGTCCTTTAGCTGCCCAATGTCTGTCCATGATGATGGGACTATTTATGTAATGCAGTGGCTACGTATGTAATGTGGTGGCTATGTATGTAATGCAGTGGCTACGTATGTAATGTGGTGGCAACGTATGTAATGCAGTGGCTACGTATGTAATGTGGTGGCTATGTATGTAATGCAGTGGCTACGTATGTAATGTGGTGGCAACGTATGTAATGCAGTGGCTACGTATGTAATGTGGTGGCTATGTATGTAATGCAGTGACTACATATGTAATGCAGTGGCTATGTATGTAATGCAGTGGCTAGGTATGTTGTATCAAATTCAGACTCTCTCTGCACATGTTATATCTGCCCCTCCCTGCAGTGCACATGGTTTTGCCCAACTGCTAACAAATTTGCTGTTGCGATCAACTCTGAATTACCTCCGTAATGTGGTGGCTACGTATGTAGGGGGTCATTCCGAGTTGATCGCTCGCTGCCGTTTTTTGCAGCGCAGCGAACAGGTTACTACTGCGCATGCGTATGCACCGCAATGTGCAGGCGCGTCATCGTACGGGTACAAAGCGGATCATTGCTGAGTGGTGGATTTAATGAAGAATCCATTCGCACAGCTGATCGCAAGGAAATTGACAGGTAGAAGGCATTTGTGGGTGGCAACTGACCGTTTTCAGGGAGTGTTTGGAAAAATAAGAATTTACTCACCGGTAATTCTATTTCTCGTAGTCCGTAGTGGATGCTGGGGACTCCGTCAGGACCATGGGGAATAGCGGCTCCGCAGGAGACAGGGCACAAAATTTAAAAGTTTGACCACTAGGTGGTGTGTACTGGCTCCTCCCCCTATGACCCTCCTCCAAGCCTCAGTTAGGATACTGTGCCCGGACGAGCGTACACAATAAGGAAGGATTTTGAATCCCGGGTAAGACTCATACCAGCCACACCAATCACACCGTACAACTTGTGATCTGAACCCAGTTAACAGTATGACAACGTAGGAGCCTCTGAAAAGATGTCTCACAACAATAAACAACCCGATTTTTTGGAACAATAACTATATACAAGTATTGCAGACAATCCGCACTTGGGATGGGCGCCCAGCATCCACTACGGACTACGAGAAATAGAATTACCGGTGAGTAAATTCTTATTTTCTCTGACGTCCTAGTGGATGCTGGGGACTCCGTCAGGACCATGGGGATTATACCAAAGCTCCCAAACGGGCGGGAGAGTGCGGATGACTCTGCAGCACTGAATGAGAGAACTCCAGGTCCTCCTCAGCCAGGGTATCAAATTTGTAGAATTTTACAAACGTGTTCTCCCCTGACCACGTAGCTGCTCGGCAGAGTTGTAATGCCGAGACCCCTCGGGCAGCCGCCCAAGATGAGCCCACCTTCCTTGTGGAGTGGGCATTGACAGATTTAGGTTGTGGCAGGCCTGCCACAGAATGTGCCAGTTGAATTGTGCTACAAATCCAACGAGCAATCGTCTGCTTAGAAGCAGGAGCACCCAGCTTGTTGGGTGCATACAGTATAAACAGCGAGTCAGATTTTCTGACTCCAGCCGTCCTTGAAATATATATTTTCAATGCTCTGACAACGTCCAGCAACTTGGAATCCTCCAAATCGCTAGTAGCCGCAGGCACCACAATAGGCTGGTTCAGGTGAAACGCTGATACCACCTTAGGCAGAAAATGAGGACGCGTCCTCAATTCTGCCTTGTCCGAATGGAAAATCAGATATGGGCTTTTATACGATAAAGCCGCCAATTCCGACACTCTCCTGGCTGAAGCCAGGGCCAGTAGCATGGTTACTTTCCATGTAAGATATTTCAAATCTACCGATTTGAGTGGCTCAAACCAATGGGATTTGAGAAAATCCAAAACTACATTGAGATCCCACGGTGCCACTGGGGGCACAACCGGGGGCTGTATATGTAGTACTCCTTTTACAAAAGTCTGGACTTCAGGAACTGAAGCCAATTTTTTCTGGAAGAAAATCAACAGGGCCGAAATTTGAACCTTAATGGACCCTAATTTGAGGCCCATAGATAATCCTGTTTGCAGGAAATGTAGGAATCGACCCAGTTGAAATTCCTCTGTCGGGGCCTTCCTGGCCTCACACCATGCAACATATTTTCTCCAAATGCGGTGATAATGTTGTGCAGTCACCTCCTTCCTGGCTTTGACCAGGGTAGGGATGACCTCTTCCGGAATGCCTTTTTCCCTTAGGATCCGGCGTTCAACCGCCATGCCGTCAAACGCAGCCGCGGTAAGTCTTGGAATAGACACGGTCCCTGCTGAAGCAGATCCCTTCTTAGAGGTAGAGGCCACGGATCTTCCGTGAGCATCTCCTGAAGTTCCGGGTACCAAGTCCTTCTTGGCCAGTCCGGAGCCACTAGTATCGTTCTTACTCCCCTTTGCCGTATAATTCTCAGTACCTTGGGTATGAGAGGCAGAGGAGGGAACACATACACTGACTGGTACACCCATGGTGTTACCAGAGCGTCCACAGCTATTGCCTGAGGGTCTCTTGACCTGGCGCAATACCTGTCCAGTTTTTTGTTGAGGCGGGACGCCATCATGTCCACCATTGGTCTTTCCCAATGGACTACAATCATGTGGAAGACTTCTGGATGAAGTCCTCACTCTCCCGGGTGAAGATCGTGTCTGCTGAGGAAGTCTGCTTCCCAGTTGTCCACTCCCGGGATGAACACTGCTGACAGTGCTATCACATGATTTTCCGCCCAGCGAAGAATCCTTGCAGCTTCTGCCATTGCCCTCCTGCTTCTTGTGCCGCCCTGTCTGTTTACGTGGGCGACTGCCGTGATGTTGTCCGACTGGATCAACACCGGCTGACCCTGAAGCAGAGGTTTTGCCAGGCTTAGAGCATTGTAGATTGCTCTTAGTTCCAGTATATTTATGTGAAGAGACGTTTCCAGGCTTGACCACACGCCCTGGAAGTTTCTTCCTTGTGTGACCGCTCCCCAGCCTCTCAGGCTGGCATCCGTGGTCACTAGGACCCAGTTCTGTATGCCGAATCTGCGGCCCTCTAACAGATGAGCACTCTGCAACCACCATAGCAGAGAGACCCTTGTCCTTGTCGACAATTTTATCCGCTGATGCATCTGCAGATGCGATCCGGACCATTTGTCTAGCAGATCCCACTGAAAAATTCGTGCATGGAATCTGCCGAATGGAATCGCTTCGTAAGAAGCCACCATTTTTCCCAGGACTCTTGTGCATTGATGCACAGACACTGTCCCTGGTTTTAGGAGGTTCCTGACGAGTTCGGATAACTCCCTGGCTTTCTCCTCCGGAAGAAATACCTTTTTCTGAACAGTGTCCAGAATCATCCCTAGGAACAGCAGACGTGTCGTCGGGATCAGTTGGGATTTTGGAAAATTCAGAATCCACCCGTGCTGTTGGAGCACTACTTGAGTTAGTGCTACTCCGACCTCCAGCTGTTCTCTGGATCTTGCCCTTATCAGGAGATCGTCCAAGTAAGGGATAATTAATACGCCTTCTCTTCGAAGAAGGATCATCATTTCGGCCATTACCTTGGTAAAGACCCTGGGTGCCGTGGACAATCCAAACGGCAGCGTCTGAAACTGATAATGACAGTTTTGTACCACGAACCTGAGGTACCCTTGGTGTGAAGGGCAAATTGGGACATGAAGGTAAGCATCCTTGATGTCCAAGGACACCATAAAATCCCCTTCTTCCAGATTCGCTATCACTGCTCTGAGTGACTCCATCTTGAACTTGAATTTTTGTATGTACAGGTTCAGAGATTTCAGATTTAGAATAGGTCTTACCGAGCCGTCCGGCTTCGGTACCACAAATAGCGTGGAGTAATACCCCTTTCCCTGTTGTAGAAGGGGTACCTTGATTATCACCTGCTGAGAATACAGCTTGTGAATGGCTTCCAATACCGTCGCCCTGTCTGAGGGAGACGTTGGCAAAGCAGATTTTAGGAACCGGCGAGGGGGAGACTTCTCGAATTCCAACCTGTAACCCTGAGATACTACCTGCAGGATCCAGGGGTCCACCTGCGAGTGAGCCCACTGTGCGCTGAAATTCTTGAGGCGACCCCCCACCGCCCCTGAGTCCGCTTGTAAGGTCCCAGCGTCATGCTGAGGCCTTTGCAGAAGCCGGGGAGGACTTCTGCTCCTGGGAAGGGGCTGCTTGCTGCAGTCTCTTACCCTTTCCTTTGCCTCGGGGCAAATATGAATGTCCTTTTGCTCGCTTGTTCTTATAGGAACGAAAGGACTGCGGCTGAAAAGACTGCGTCTTTTTCTGCTGGGAGGGGACTTGAGGTAAAAAGGTGGACTTCCCGGCTGTTGCCGTGGCTACCAAATCCGATAGACCGACCCCAAATAATTCCTCCCCTTTATACGGCAATACTTCCATATGCCGTTTGGAATCCGCATCGCCTGACCACTGTCGTGTCCATAGACTTCTTCTGGCAGATATGGACATCGCACTTACTCTTGATGCCAGAGTGCAGATATCCCTCTGTGCATCTCGCATATAAAGGAATGCATCCTTTAATTGCTCTATAGTCAATAAAATACTGTCCCTATCCAGGGTATCAATATTTTCAGTCAGGGAATCCGACCAAGCCACCCCAGCACTGCACATCCAGGCTGAGGCGATTGCTGGTCGCAGTATAACACCAGTATGCGTGTATATACTTTTTAGAGTATTTTTCAGCCTCCTATCAGCTGGATCCTTGAGGGCGGCCGTATCAGGAGACGGTAACGCCACTTGTTTGGATAATCGTGTGAGCGCCTTGTCCACCCTAGGGGGTGTTTCCCAGCGCGCCCTAACCTCTGGCGGGAAAGGGTATAACGCCAATAACTTCTTTGAAATTAGCAGTTTTTTATCAGGGGTAACCCACGCTTCATCACACACGTCATTCAATTCCTCTGATTCAGGAAAAACTACAGGTAGTTTTTTCAGACCCCACATAATACCCCTTTTTGTGGTACTTGCAGTATCAGAGATATGCAAAGCCTCCTTCATTGCCGTGATCATATAACGTGTGGCCCTACTGGAAAATACGTTAGTTTCTTCACCGTCGACACTAGATTCGGTGTCCGTGTCTGGGTCTGTGTCGACCGACTGAGGCAAAGGGCGTTTTACAGCCCCTGACGGTGTTTGAGACGCCTGTACAGGTACTAACTGGTTTGCCGTCGTCTCATGTCGTCAACCGACTTTTGCAGCGTGCTGACATTATCACGTAATTCCATAAACAAAGCCATCCATTCCGGTGTCGACTCCCTAGGGGGTGACATCACCATTACCGGCAATTGCTCCGCCTCCACACCAACATCGTCCTCATACATGTCGACACACACGTACCGACACACAGCAGACACACAGGGAATGCTCTGATAGAAGACAGGACCCCACTAGCCCTTTGGGGAGACAGAGGGAGAGTTTGCCAGCACACACCAAAGCGCTATAATTATATAGGAACAACCTTATATAAGTGTTGTTTCCTTATAGCTGCTTAAATATATATAATATCGCCAAAAAATGCCCCCCCTCTCTGTTTTTTACCCTGTTTCTGTAGTGCAGTGCAGGGGAGAGCCTGGGAGCCTTCCTAGCAGCGGAGCTGTGTAGGAAAATGGCGCCGTGTGCTGAGGAGATAGGCCCCGCCCCCTATTCCGGCAGGCTCTTCTCCCGGTTTTTCTGAGACCTGGCAGGGGTGAAATACATCCATATAGCCTCATGGACTATATGTGATGTATTCTTTTTAGCCAGAAAGGTATTAACATTGCTGCCCAGGGCGCCCCCCCCAGCGCCCTGCACCCTCAGTGACCGCCGGTGTGAAGTGTGCCTGAGCGTAATGGCGCACAGCTGCAGTGCTGTGCGCTACCTCATGAAGACTGAAAAGCCTTCAGCCGCCGGTTTCTGGACCTCTTCTTACTTCGGCATCTGCAAGGGGGTCGGCGGCGCGGCTCCGGTGACCCATCCAGGCTGTACCTGTGATCGTCCCTCTGGAGCTAGTGTCCAGTAGCCTAAGAAGCAAATCCATCCTGCACGCAGGTGAGTTCACTTCTTCTCCCCTAGGTCCCTCGTTGCAGTGAGCCTGTTGCCAGCAGGACTCACTGAAAATAATAAAACTATCAAAACTTTTACTCTAAGCAGCTCTTTATGAGAGCCACCTAGATTGCACCCTGCTCGGACGGGCACAAAAACCTAACTGAGGCTTGGAGGAGGGTCATAGGGGGAGGAGCCAGTACACACCACCTAGTGGTCAAACTTTTAAATTTTGTGCCCTGTCTCCTGCGGAGCCGCTATTCCCCATGGTCCTGACAGAGTCCCCAGCATCCACTAGGACGTCAGAGAAAATGCAGGCATGTCCAAGCGTTTGCAGGGCGGGTGTCTGCCGTCAGATCCGGGACAAAAAAGACTGAAGTGATCGGAGCGGCTGAGTAAGTCCAGAGCTACTCAGAAAATGCAAAAAAACTTTTTCGTCCCGCTCGGCTGCACAGGCGTTCGCACACTTGCAAAGTGAAAATACACTCCCATGTGGGCGGCGACAATGCGTTTGCACGGCTGCTAAAAGTAGCTAGCGAGCGATCAACTCGGAATGACCCCCCCAATGTGGTGCTATATGTATATGTATAATGTATAATGCTATAATGTATAATGAGATGCTATTAGTATAATGCGGTGCTATACGTGTAATGCAGTGCTATACGCAGAGGCAGAACTCTGGGAGGCAACGGAGTCATCTGCCGCCGGGCTCCTGCTCTGAAGGGGGGCACCTCTCCTCCCATTCTGGGGCACCATTGAATTAAGTTAATTGATAGCTGTCACTATCTCTTCAGTGGCCAACTTCCTCACTGGTCCCTGCACCTTACAAATCACACCCACTTTATTATACTGGATATACACATTTTACAAGTATCACACCCAGGATTAGAAACCACACCCTATTACACTGGAAGCAGACACATTACTAATGGAGCTATTTGCTCCTGTATAGGAAATATGAGAATTTTAACTATATGAAGATACTTCTCTGACATATACACATAATTTCACATAGTTAGAATTCTCATGCTTCCTCTACAGGAGCAAATAACTCCATCAGTAAAGTGTCTGCTGTTAGTGTAACAGGTCATGGCTTCTAATGCTGGGTATGACTGCTAAGAAATGTGTGATTTTAAATAAAAGACAATTAAATGTATAAATACAGTATATACATTTTTTTCAGAATACTCCATATATACACATACACACAAACACACACATACACACACACACACACACACACACACACACGCACACATACATACATACATACATACATACATACATACATACATATATTTATCTTAATATAGGAAATAGAGGGGCACCAATATTTATCTTGCCTCCGGGCAACTGTGACGAACTTACGCCACTGGCTATACGTGTGATGTGGTGGCTATGTATATAATGTGGTAGCTATGTATGTAACACACGTAACAGACAGACACAAGTAACAGACAGGCACAGAAGTAACAGACAGGCACCTGAAGTATTTTACAGAATGTTTTTACGGAAGAGTCTACTTAACCAAAATATTTTCCATGCGCCTATTAGGACAACAATAGATTCTGCTGTCAGCTCGCTCATTCTTTGTCTTTCCCTCAGCATAATACATTTTCCTTCTCTAGAGCTACCTGAAATGAAAAAAAAAAACATTAGGAATTTCGGGAATGTTGGAAAACCTTCAGCAATTATCATGAGTTGTTTTTAAGTGAGAAATTCCAACTACTATTCAAACATATATTTTGGCTACATACATTGTTTGGAACAATTGGCCAGGAACAAGGGTAGTTTAGAAAATGTCTCTTGACCTCTGACCTATTTCCTTATATCAATTAACATTTCAAAGGCTTCCTGTGACATTGTTGCATCATGGTTGGCGTAGTGGTTAACACTGCTGCCTCACATCACTGAAGTTCTGGGTTTAAACTCACACCAAGGCCCTATATGTTGTCGGGTTTGTATGTTCTGCTCGTGTTTGCGCTGGTTTCCTCTGGGTGCTACAGATAATCACCAATAACAACATCACAACAGTATCCAGAACCGAAAATGATAGTATAAAAGAAGGGAAAAAAGGCTCACAGGGATGCACAGGCCACACAAAAAAAAAAAAAAAAAACATCCTGTAGAAGAGAATTGAAGTCGTCCCAAAAAGTACAGTAGTAAAGATAAGCAAGAAATGATCTTTCGCAGCAATGTATTAAGGATCGCATTCTGCTGCGGGACCCCGGCGGCCTACTGCATGCTCAGTCATCAGACCATGCATGTGTGAGTGGCTATTCCCGGGATGGGATACCTCGTATTCCAGAGCTTGGGGAACTTCCCAACATAGCAGCCCCCAAATAAACTTATAGGGCTACTATTGGAAATGGGGGAACCACAGCAGATGTCTCCGATATCTGCTGCGGAACACCCCTCCTGCAATACATCCAAGGGATGTTACATTTTGCGGATATCCCCCCAAAAAACACCCATTTTGGGGGATTTCCTGCAAAATTTGATTCATAACGTTATTCAGACCCGGACGCAGCCGCACGTTTGCATGCAGCACCCGCAGCGCACGCATCCAGGTCGTCCACCCATGCGCACGCACGGGCTGTTGTGCACATGCGAGAACTTACTTACACATTGCGGCTGCATCCAGGAAGGATGCGGCCACAGTGTGATTGACAGCGGTGGCCGTCGGGGGGGCGCGCCATTGGGGGGGGAGGGGCATTCTGAACATGGTCGGCCTGGGACTGTTTTTGTGGTGGCTGCGTGACGTCTCACACCGCCGCTCTGAAAAACAAAAATGGCGGCAGGGGTCATCCTTATTTCCGATACATCTGCAATCTACTTGCGGGCGCATCGGCAGGTGGCCTCACACATGTGCTGGGTGGCCCCCAGCATGTGAGGAGATGGACGCAGATCTGGCAGCGTATGCAGCAATCTGCGTTCATCTCTGAATAACCCCCCATGCCTCAGAAAGAGAAAAAACCCAGGTTGCACTGAGAACAACAGCTAGTATATCAATAGAAGTAAGTGAAATCTTTTCGGTTTAAGCTTCTGTTGTGACGTTTACAACAAGCTTTATTAAAAAAGAAGTAAAAAGTAACAAAATAACAATATAAAGAACTTTTAAATCTTCAAATGTCATTGTGAACGCATCGCTGAATAAGGGAAGCCCCCTGGCTGCGAAGGTAGTCGGGTAATGGCCCGGACCCGCCTACATTTCCGATGCAATGTCCCCTGCAATAATGCCCCCGACCGCCCTGCAAAACCTCTGCTTATCAGTCAGGGGGCGGGACGTATATACATCGCCGCCCCTCGCCGCTTATCGCAGCGATGTTGATCGCATATGTACTAACATATGCGGTCAATATCGCAATGCGGTGACGGAGGCCCCATGCGATACCTGTGAGGTGGTTTGCGGGGGGGGGGGGTCTCCGTCACCTCCCAGGGGTCTCCCCACTGCCCGCACGCCGGGAAGCAGCAGCAGGCTGTCCCCGGCGCCTCCTCCTCCCCCCTGCAGCCGGAAGGACCTCCAGCTGCGTTGCTAGGGGAGGAGGAGATTACCTTCCAGTACCAGAGCTGCTTGGAGGAAGGTATGCCGGGGGGAGGTGTCTGCGGCGGTCGGCGATAAGAAGCCCATAGGCTTGGCGATACCCTGGACGGCGAAAAAACGGCCGTAGGGTCTTAGTACATTTGAAAATGCTGTAAAACCCCCGTTTTCGGGGGTTTTACCGTATTTTTCCTTTAGTACATCCTACCCAGGCAGAATGTGCCCTGCACGTGCGCACTGTGCAGGAAATCGCCAGTAGGCGATCGCTACTTAATAAGGCCCACAATACACTGTATGTAAAACTGTAGTTGCAATATTAAAAACTTTAGATGCAAATTACTAATCTATGCGAGAGCAAAAACTGCAGGAGATTTGCTCATCCGTAGTTCAGAAAACCTTCCAAAAAAGAAGTTTAATTCATTTACTGAGCTCTTTATGTCAGTAGCAAAACATCAAACGATTCTGCAAATGAAAGAGTGTCGTGTGCAGATCTGAGGTGATCTATGTTCTAAATTACTTCCTCGCTTGGCAAAATGACTTTTATTCATTTCTAGGTGAGCGAGACGCTATCACTGCCAAGGACGAAGGGGAAGCCACAGAGCTGAGACACTGGGATGGCTGGAGAAAGAACAGAAGCACAAGTGAGCTGGCTGTGTGTTCAGCTGCCCTGGAAAGTACATGTTTTCTACTAAGGAAATCCGCATGACGTCCTCCAGCCCATTAAGATATGTACAGAACACTGTAAACAACAATAAGGGGTAACAAAAACACGTTTTACCGTTAAACAAGAAAGCAGAGGGAAGCTGATTTCAGAAGTAAAACTAAATATTATTGTACTGAAAAAGGTCCTGGTAACAACATGTCCATTTATTAAGAAGGGAGGAAGTTCAAACACAATTTATCCCACATCCCCCGACACACCATTAGAGTGCTGTGTAAGTCACTGTAAGTAATTGGTCAGTAGACACACACACGTTATATAATCAGGCAAGCTGTTTGTGAGATTCATATATTCAGCAGGCAAGGCCCAAAGGCTGATCCTGGGAGCTCGGCAATAAATAAGACAGTATGGGTCAAGGGGTCTATTCATGAAGCAGTGAAAAGTGTGGAGAAGTGATCCAGCGGAGAAGTTGCCCATGGCAACCAATTGGCTGCTATGTATAATTCTATAGAATGCATTTTATAAATGTTACTTCAACACTGATTGGTTCCCATGGGGAACTTTTCTACTGGCTCACTTCTCCACACTTTTCACTGCTTCACGAATAGACCCCTTAGAGTTGCACATAAGCATACCTCCCAACTGTCCCGATTTTCGTGGGATTTTCGTTTTCTTGGGACTGTCCGCTGTCCCACCCGCGGACCGCAGTGTCCCGCGGAGGAGGGGGGGAGGGGGGGAGGGGCAGGCGGGAGGCTCCTGCACTCGTTGCTCTGCTTAGCAGAGCAGCAGTGAATAGACGCTGTGCGAATTGTCAAAGTCAGAAAAATATCCCTATACACGCTGCCATATTTGCACCTCACGCTGGTCCGCGCTGCGCATGCGTGCGCTTTCCCGTGATAGCGCATACCCGCTGATGCGTGCACCCGCTCGCATCGGTATGCGTATTTACGGTAAAGAGTATGTAGTCGTAGCGTGCGACCCAATCGTTACATATTTCCACAATTAATGTAGTTTGTAGATCATGGTCCCTTTGATAGATTCTGAAAGTTTGGTTAATATAGAATGTCCCTGAACGGAGGAATCCCTCTTTGTATTGTACGAAGGGTCTAACAGGAATCATACAGCAGTGTTTGGTACCCATCGGAAGAGTATTTAATTAACAATATTCCGGTGTTGGTTTGGAGCGTATTAATCGCTTGTGCGGATAGTTATGGACATAAGAAGTTTATGTCCATTTCTATTATTTACTCATACTCAGGTATGCGGCGGGAAACCCAGTTTCCCACCCACCTGAGCTGTTGGAAATCGTCACAGCCCACCTGTATGAATCAACCTATGACCTTTTGTTATGATGCGGGGCCGAATTCCTTCGTCCAATGGACAATGGGATTGTAGGGACTATGAGATTGCATTGTGTGTGGGGCATAAATAGGCAGGCCGACCATATCCAACTTCACTCTCATCAACGGTTTTCTTGCTGATAATCGGGAGCTGGATATCGAGGCGCATGCGATCATACCCTTTGTGCGTAAGTTTCTCTCCGTAATCATTGTCTTACTGTGAGCCAATTTCTCTCATCTCTCTCCATTTCTCTCTCTCTCTCTCCCTTCTCTTTTCTCTCGTATCTCCCATTGACTATTATCGTATTGTATTAGATCAGCATAGTATTGTATTGTATTTCTTGTATAGTTATTTGGTTAGGAAGTCTCTGTTATATTGTAGTGTATCATTTGTACTGTGATTCTTTTTGCAAGTATAATAGTTATAATACAGATAATAGGCTTTGGACCCTAAACCAGTATCTGTGTATTTCCTATAGTTTTAAGTGTTCACTTGAGCGTCGGTGACGCTCGAGCAGCTTTGTAGTTAGTCAGGTTACACAAGGTTGCACTTACACCCTGTATTCACATTAAGGTATTCTGTGTATTTCATTGATAAAAGGTTTAGACATAAAGGTATAGCGTTGTGAGCGTCTGCGCCGCTGGTGATCTCCTCGTGGTCTCGAGCGTCCGCTACGCCATAGCGAATCATTACTCTAGTCATAGCCAATAACGTGCTGTCCTGTGATCACTGGGCCGTGAGCGAACGTGACGCTTGAGCGTCTCGCCTACGGCTGAAGCGATCGTTACGCAACTAGCGTACCCTTACGGTATTTCTTAAGTAAACAGCGTACAGTGTTCTTAGACTTCAGTTAGGGTTGTTTATACGACAAAAGAATTTAGCATTGTCAATTGGGGACTCGTCCTGTCCTTCTCATATCTGCACTAGGTAGATCAGCAGACATTATCCCCCAGCAAAGGGTGGGAGGTTGTCTCGCAGTGCTGACGGGATAAGCGTCTGCTTCGCTTAGATAAAGAGTGCTGAAGGAATCCGGGAACCGGAAGTAAGAACAAAACGCTTGTGTCTTTTAAAACTGTTTATTTCTCTTCTGTCTTGCGTATACACGCACGCATACATATATATCTGCATTTCTTTTTCAATTTCGTATATCACTATTCCTGTTTGCCAATTTTTATAGTTGATAGAAAGTACTAAAAAAGATTTGCTGTTATTTCATAGTAGAGATAATAGTTAAAGTATAGACCAACACACGGCTTGTCTGGGAGATAAGGCAGTCAGTGTGGTGTGCGGTAGATGATCAGGGATCATCTACATTGATAAAAGTAGAAATTGTGTTACGGTGGATCTTTTGTTTTGCGTACACGTGTCTCTAACAAAGACTAGCGTACGCAATCCAAAGGCAGACGCACGCAGCGTACATTACGCAACGTAGCGCCCGGTTACGCCCACGTAGCTCAAGTTGTGATAAGGCGATAAGTAACGCAGAGGCGATAAGTAACACACAGCGGTAGATAACGCGACGCGGTAAATAACGCAAATCTATTTTTGGAAAATTTGAAATTTAGTTTAACAGATCCTGCTCCTAATTGGTAACACAGCTGGGCTAAAGAAAATTTCTGCGCAGAAATAGATATAGAAACGAAAGTGTACATGTGTTGAGTGAGTGTGTTTTTGTATACATAAGTTTATATAACTTAGAGGTTGAACCAAAAAGAAATCGGGTACTCGTAAAGGACATACGTGTAAGTGACATATACGGTGGCTAGGGAGGCATCCTTGGTTAAATAAAATATGAGCATTAGAGTATAGCGGACCACAAGGACAAGGCCAGGAGGTCACAAGGTACAAGAAGGTCCGCTATAAAGGTACAAGAAGCACAACCCCGGGGGTTGGTGCTAAAACCCATATAGGCCATTGGAAGCTCTGGCTGAAGGAATTCGCAGCCGCAATTTTCGATTCCATTGATCTCTCAGTACATAACAGGTAGTGCTTATGTACTGAACGATTGTACCGCACGTAATTGTGTGCAGTAGTTAGTAATCTGACCTAATACCATTAGAGTAAAGTGGTCACAAACGCTATTTGTACATTCTGACGTGATTTGTGTAATTTTTTATTTTTAAAGGGAAGTTCGCTGGTCACTCAGGAACTATCTAACAACCCCACCTTTACTGGAAAGAGTAAGTGTCCTGCGGGTAACCCTCGTATGTTCCAGTAAACAGAAGGTTTCTGGTAGGGCCCTGTATCGAGTACGCCAGCACCATATCGGTGTGATCAGGTCGTATTGGTCGAGGTGGGCGAGTGAGTGGGGTACTCGGTAAACCGCCACCGCCGGCCTATTTTGAATAATTTGGTTTGCTGTAAGGGTTCGCTGAAGACCGTGATATAAAGATCAAAGGAGTAGTAAGCAACACCTGCAGATTATGGGGGCCAATTGTTCAGGTAGGGGGCGATCAACCTCGGTTCGGGTTGATTCAGAGAACCGACCAGTCGGGTCGGCAAGGTACATCATGTGTGAAAAATACGGAAGTCACACAGAGGTTTTATGTGATGAATGGGAGAGAATGACTGTACAAGACAGGGAGAAATTCCCAAGAATAGGTAGCTTCAGTCCAGAAGTGTTACAAAATTTAAGGAGGAGGATATGTCTCATAAAATCAACAAAGAGACGAATTCAGCATCATGATTATTTACAGTTATGGCACCAGGAAGGTGAGATACAGAGAGGTTTGGCTCTGGCGGCGGGATCTGGGGCAGTCAGGAAACTGATAGCCACAGCCCCGCCACCACCATACATAGCAGGAGAGAAGTTGATTACGGAGAGAAACGCACTGGGTTGTAAAACACAAACACTTAGTAACCCTGTAAATGTTAATGATGTTAACCAAGTAACCCATGCAATTATTAACCCGTGCAAGTTGTACCCTGTTTTGAACTTTCCTCAGGAGTGTGATCAAGAAGACGATTCGGCAACAATTTCAGCTCTCTCTCTTGCAGCCACCATAGCAGAGACCACAGTAGGCACAGCAACACCCACGAGATTAGCGAAGGCCCCTAGCGGAGGGATAGGTGAGGTCGTGTCAACGGGTAAGTACGGCACCATGCATTATACTGAAACAATTTCACCACAAGTTGTAGAATCTACACAGAATGAGGTTGTTAGAGTTAACCCTGTTAGAGTAATAGCAGTTCCCAATGGGAAAACAGATGTATCAGGAGCCACTCCCATAAGGAACATTGCCATGTACACTCCATTTTCCCGAATGGAATTAAGAACAATAGTGTCCGAATTTCCTGACCCCAGGAAAGACTTAGTTGCTAGCCAAAAATACATCAGGGATCTAGGTAACACTGTAGAACCCAACAACAAGGATTGGCAGATACTGCTAAGAGCTTGTTTACCTTCAAATGTCGACTCAGTTCAATTCTTAGCTGATTGTGGACTAGATAAAGATGTACCACTTTCAGATGTGTACAACAAAGATAACGTAAAAAGGATAAATTTACAGCTAAAGGAGTATTTCCCAGCCGTTGTTAAATGGAACAAAATATTCTCCATTAGACAAAAAGAGTCCGAAACGGCAACAGAATATTTTCATCGGGCACTATTAGAAATGGCAAAGTACACTGGAATAGAAGACATTAGGACCAACCCAAACCACCAAGAAGTAGCAGTATCTGTACTGATGGATGGTTTAAAGGAAACATTAAAGACTAGGGTTCAGACCACGCAACCATGTTGGCGAGGTCTGTCGGTGTCCACATTGAGAGAGGCTGCTATTGATCACGACAGAAACATCACTAGACACAGGGAGTCGCAAAGTGATAAGTTGATGTCAGTAAGTATACAGGCGCTGACCACAAGGCAGCCTGCGTATGTACCACCGAATCCTGTGGGTAAGTCAAGTGTAATAACATGTTTTTCTTGTAACAAACAGGGACACTATGCACGAGACTGTAGAACAAAGTGTGTACAAAGATCTTTTCAACCCCCTAGACAACGACACGACACACGATATTGGGAGCAGGGTCCACAGAGGCGGAGTTTTGAGCCACATACAGGGGAAACAAAAAGATACCCCCCGAACAGAGATTGGCATGCCTCTGGTAGTTCCCAGCTAACTCCCCCACAAGTAGTTGCTGCCAACGGGATTCAGGGAGGTCAGCATACCCAATAGGGGTGTGGCCATACCTGTAATCTGCAGCCAGTTAAATTGATTGCCAGTCTTGGAAGTGAACCAGAGATTGCAATCAATGTAGCTGGTAAAACCTTAAACTTTCTTGTAGACACAGGGGCGGCCAAGTCAGTGATAAATTCGACAGTGGGCATGAGAACCACTGGTAGGACAGTTCCAGCCATGGGAGTAACAGGAGTAGTCCAGCACTACCCTGTTAGCAAACCAGCCGAGATTACAATAGGGCCTTTGCATACCAAGCATTCGTTTTTGCTAGCTGCATCGGCACCAACCAATCTCCTGGGAAGAGACTTACTATGTAAAATGGGTTGCGTCATTTATTGTACTCCTGAAGGTGTATTCTTGGACATTCCTGAGAATCACGCTCAGGAAGTACGAGACATGTTAGACTCCCCATCAAAATTAATGTCACATCCCATTATGACAAATAGGAATCCATCCCAAATAGAAGAAATGACATCTCAGATACCAGAGTCACTTTGGACAAAAGATGGACAGGACACTGGATTAATGGCAAACGTAGCTCCAGTAGTTGTACAAGTAAAAGATGGTAGGATAGCTCCAAAAATCCCACAGTATCCTCTGAAGCCAGAGGTGGAGTTAGGAGTTTTCCCAGTAATAGAGCGCTTGCTACAACAGGGCATTCTAGTAAGAACGTCCAGCACAGCAAATAGTCCCATCTTTCCTGTTAAAAAGAGTGGGGGGAGGGGTTACAGGCTAGTGCAGGATCTAAGGGGGATTAACAAAATAGTTGAGAGTCAGTTCCCCGTAGTGCCAAATCCAGCTGTCATCCTAATGCAAATTCCTCCCACTGCCAAATTTTTCACTGTTATTGACCTCTGCTCCGCATTCTTTTCGGTACCTCTGCACCCTGACAGCCAATATTTGTTTGCATTCACATACAGAGGAGTCCAATACACGTGGACTCGGTTACCCCAAGGTTTCATAGATAGTCCAAGTATATTTTCTCAGGCGTTGCATGATTGTTTACAGTCTTTCCAACCGGAGAGTGGATCAGTATTGATACAGTATGTAGATGATTTACTACTGTGTTCAGATTCGCTGGAAGCTTCCCTGAAGGATACGAAACAGCTCCTGTTTCATCTTTCAGACACAGGACATAAGGTTTCCAAAGACAAGTTGCAATTATGCCAAACTAAGGTAAAATATTTGGGACACTGTCTAACACAAGGACTGAGACACCTGACCGCTGATAGAATCCAAGCCATTAGAGACATGACACTGCCACAAACCCAGCAACAGATCAGGACGTTTTTAGGAAAGTGTGGGTATTGCCGTAATTGGATCCCAGGGTTTTCCATATTGGCGTTACCTTTGCAGGAAATGGTCTCTTCAAACAAACCTGATCGGATTTCGCATACAGACGAATCCGAAACAGCATTTGAGAGACTCAAACAGTGCCTAACGCAGGCGCCAGCACTAGGTATGCCAGACTATGGGAAACCCTTTGAACTATACGGAACAGAAAGTGCTGGTTGCGCAGCAGGTGTACTAACCCAAAAACACGGTGACGCCAGCAGGCCAGTTGCATACTACAGCGCTCAGCTAGATACGGTAGCGCGATCCCTCCCCACATGCTTGCGTAGCGGCGATAGCATTGCTAGTGACAAAAAGCGAAGATGTCGTGCTAGGCCACAACCTCACAATCCATACACCACATGCAGTGTCAGCCTTATTGAATTCTGCCCAAACCAGACACGTCTCATCAGCAAGGTTTACAAGATGGGAATTGGCATTAATGGCCCCAGTAAACATCACCATAAGGAGATGCAGCACATTAAATCCTGCAACATTTCTCCCAGGTGTGCCTAGTCAGACACAAAGGGTGGAAGGTGAGAGTGATGGGGAAGGAGGATTTAATACAAAGGAAGATACACATGATTGTATGGAATATTTGACCCAAAATTTTACCGCAAGGCCTGACATCAGTGACAATCCACTGGAAGATGCAGAACTCACGTTCTACACGGACGGTAGTTGTCACAGACAGTCAGACTCGGGAGACTTGTGTACTGGATACGCAGTCGTAGATGACCAAGACACCATAGAAGCGGAACCGCTAGGTCCACCTCACTCAGCCCAGGTTGCTGAACTGGTCGCCCTAACCAGAGCATGTGAATTGGCTAAGGGTAAGTCAGCCAATATCTACACCGATTCTAGATACGCATTCGGGGTAGTACATGATTTCGGAGCCCTATGGCGCCTCAGAAATTTCATGACGGCAGCTGGTACACCGATAGCGCATGCAGCTTATATAAAAAGGCTTCTAACAGCGATACAGGAACCCGACAGAGTGGCTGTTATCAAATGTAAAGCACATACATATAGCCAAGACCCAGTATCCCTTGGTAACAGCCGAGCAGACGAAGCCGCAAAGCTTGCAGCTGCTACCCCCATACAGACCGACACCACACAACTGATGGTATTCAATACCATCAACACACAGAAGTTGTGTGAGATGCAGAATTTGTGTTCCACACAGGAAAAGGCAGTCTGGAAGGCAAAGGGATATGGCCAGGAGTCCTCAGGGCTCTGGACGGATGGACATGGTAAACCAGTGGCCCCCAGAGCATATCTTCCATGCCTGGCTGAGGCAGCTCACGGGTTGACTCATCTAGGCAAGGAGGGGATGTGCAAATTGGTAAGAGCATACTGGTGCGCCCCAGGATTCTCCTCTCATGCGGGTAAAAGAGCAATGTCATGCCTTACCTGTCTGAGAAAGAATATTGGAAAAGCAATACCTACAGAACCATCCCATATCCCACCTGCCGGCGGCCCTTTCCAGGTAATACAAATTGACTTCATTCAATTACCCCCATGTCGAAATTTGAAATATGTACTTGTTTGTATAGATGTTTTCTCGAATTGGGTCGAAGCATTTCCAGCAGCTACAAATACCGCTATGTTTACAGCTAAGAAAATTGTGCAGGAATTTGTATGTAGATATGGTATCCCTAGAATCATTGAAAGTGATAGGGGTACCCATTTTACCGGTGATGTCTTTCAAGGAATGTGTAAATTAATGGGTATTGATAGCAAGCTGCACACTCCGTACCGTCCACAGGCGAGTGCGAAGGTCGAAAGAGTGAACAGCACTATTAAAAATAAATTGAGTAAAGTAATGGCAGAGACAGGATTGACGTGGCCAGAAGCTTTACCCATTGTTTTGTATAGCATCAGAACCACTCCCAGGTCCCCTCTTAACCTGTCCCCTTTTGAAATTCTGTTTGGTCGACAACCGCACGTCATGATTAACCCTCAGGATGATTTGAAATGTAACAATGAAGTGACTGTAAAATACTTGATTAACATGAGTAAGCAGTTGAGGAATCAAAATGATAATCTGAAGTTGGTGATTCCTGATTTACCAGATAGTAATTGTCATGACATTGAACCTGGGGATTATGTAATGATACGAAATTTTCTACGCTCAGGTTGTCTTATTGATAGATGGGAAGGACCATACCAGGTCTTATTGACTAGCACCACAGCATTGAAGGTTGCTGAGAGAGAGACTTGGGTCCATTCATCCCACTGCAAAAAGGTTGCTGATCCAGAGAAGTCCCGTGATAAGGAACAGACGGTAGAGGTTGTATCACTGGAGTGTCTGTTCCAGGAGGACTGAGGCGGCACCTGAGCCTTGAAGACCGAAAGCAGTTGTTGACTCCCTTCTCCCTTTTATTGTTTTTCTCCACTTCCCATCCCCTCTCCCTTAAAATTTCTTTTTCCCCCTTCTCATTCTTCTCTATTTCCTCCTCAAAGATGGACTTGCCCCAAGAGACTGTGATCCGGATTTTGATGTTAACCATGATGTTGACCAGAGCAGTCTGTTCCGGCGAGAGTACCATAGAGGTCGAGAGAGGTTCTGGAATGGGTTCCGATTATGATGATGGAGGCGTAGTTTTCCAAGATCAACCAAACCAACAAGCAAAGGCGAGTATCAGAAAACGATCCGATAGAAGAAATTGTGATGGATTGTTAGCTGAAGAAAACTGTATCTGTAGGCTCTGTGACAATTTGATTGAGGATGGGTGCATAAAGAAATGCCAATCCAGTTTTAATATCCATATGGACCGGCATCCATTGAGTGACTATCACTCCTTAGTGGGTAACGTATTAAACCAAACAGATTGTTGGGTATGCTCTCAAGTACCTCAGGGTCATAGCAAATCAGGGCTAGTACCATTTCCTTTAACGTTAGGGGAGGTACTTGAGCTAAGTGGTGGGAGACCGGTGGACCGGAGGTTTAATATCTCCAGCCCTCCTAGTTTGAAACTCCACCAATACCATGTGGATAGGTCCCTCTTATGTTTTAATATCTCCAATCCCCGACAGCCGGGAAATTGGGAAGTGTCATGGAGCAACCTTACCATGACCTTTTCACACAGAGCAGATAGAATGCCTACAGATACAGAGCTTGTACGCCACATAGCCAGTAGAGGAAAATCTTTCCGGTATCGATATACCTTAGGAAATAGGATTACTAGAGTTGGAGAAGTATCACCAGGATACTGTGCACATATCGTACAAACCGATACGTGCATTAAGCAGATGGAAGAATTAGGGTCAGGAGAGTTCACCTGGAAGGTGTGTAATATGGTAATGTCCTTCTCTGTCCCATATGTTCTCCCCGATGATGCATATTTCATATGCGGGAGAAAGGCGTACAAGTGGCTTGCCCCAAACTCTGAAGGATTGTGTTATATTGGAAAAGTATTGCCTGAAGTGATGACTATAACACATGACAAAATGAAAGACATACACCGTGGTGCCCAAGCTCCTTATACTCACACCCATTACGAGCACCGAGTTAAAAGACAACTGTCAGAAAGGTTAGAGCATCCGGCCTCTGATCTGATCCATGAATCCACCGGGATTCAGGTTCTGGTAGCGTTAGATTTCACTCGCACCGCTCGAGGAGTGATGAATTATAGATACATTTCCGCACTCGCCAATTTGTTAGATAATATCACTGAAATGTATGATGACACGTTCAGATACACTGGAAGAGAACTTCAAGCTTATAAAACAGAACTAGTTCAGCATAGGATGGTTCTTAATTATCTTACAGCAGTAACAGGCGGATATTGTGTTACATTGGCAACACAGTACGGCATAAAGTGTTGCACGTATATCACAAATAGCACCGAGGATCCGGTAGAGGTCATAGACCAAAAGATGGACGATATTCTCCAATTAAAGTGGGAATTTCGCCGAAAACACAATCTCACCCTTGCTGCTGTAGGTAATGAGCTGACTAGTTGGGTGTCATGGTTGAACCCGCGAAATTGGTTCTCCGGTTTAGGAGACTGGGCTCAAGGAGTCATAATGGATGTTGGAAAGTTTCTCCTATGTATTTTAGGTGTTGTTATATCTATTGGATTGATATTTAGATGCGGGCAGGCTTTAATGAGGTGCAAACAAAGTACAAGAGTGATGAGCTTGAGGAGTGAGGAAACTGTAATTACCCTGGATTTGATTTATGACCCAATGATAGAAACCATGATGTAAGGAAAATGCGATTATACGGTCCGTTTCTTTCACCTGTTTTTCTGCTTTTCTCCAAGATAAAAAGACCCCCTTGGACGAGGAAGTTGACGAGACGCTATACAGACAACGGATGGACCAAAGAAGGAGTTTTGACCACTTGAGAAATGGACACTTGATGAACTTTGCCATGGATCCCCAGTTTCCCTAGTATTTTTAAACTCACGCTAGCCCAACATTTTTGTAAATCTGATGGCACTGACAAAGCTATTTGCTCATGCCCAAGGAGCAATACAGCGCAAAGAAGACGACTCTCAACAGATACCGAACAAAACTTCAACAACAGATGTACATTTCCCTGACATAGAATATCATTGCATTTTCCATAAGTGTTCTTTATCTTCATCTCTACAACCCTCAGGTAATAACACACATAGTATAGGGAATACAGGCACAGATATCAGCAATCACATATTCCCCCATTCATGTATCATCAACTAAAATGTGCTCCCCATTTTGTTCAAAAGCCGAAAAGAGCTCGGTAAAGTTTGACAGCCCATCCACAGACCTGTACCACGGGATAAGAAGGAATTCAAATGTATACTTCGCAATACCTCGAAGCTTGATTTACAACACGTACAGCACGATGATACATGACCCCCCCCCAAACATGGACTCATACACACATGCTTCTGCTATCTCACTAGGTCATACCCTTTTCACACCTACTCCTCTCTTCTTCCTTACCCAACCATGGAAATGAATTAACCCCTGACTTATATTTTTCTCCTTTTGAAATGTTTTAGAAGGTGGCAGTTATTATTGACTGCCAAAGGGTGGACTGTCAAAGTCAGAAAAATATCCCTATACACGCTGCCATATTTGCACCTCACGCTGGTCCGCGCTGCGCATGCGTGCGCTTTCCCGTGATAGCGCATACCCGCTGATGCGTGCACCCGCTCGCATCGGTATGCGTATTTACGGTAAAGAGTATGTAGTCGTAGCGTGCGACCCAATCGTTACATATTTCCACAATTAATGTAGTTTGTAGATCATGGTCCCTTTGATAGATTCTGAAAGTTTGGTTAATATAGAATGTCCCTGAACGGAGGAATCCCTCTTTGTATTGTACGAAGGGTCTAACAGGAATCATACAGCAGTGTTTGGTACCCATCGGAAGAGTATTTAATTAACAATATTCCGGTGTTGGTTTGGAGCGTATTAATCGCTCGTGCGGATAGTTATGGACATAAGAAGTTTATGTCCATTTCTATTATTTACTCATACTCAGGTATGCGGCGGGAAACCCAGTTTCCCACCCACCTGAGCTGTTGGAAATCGTCACAGCCCACCTGTATGAATCAACCTATGACCTTTTGTTATGATGCGGGGCCGAATTCCTTCGTCCAATGGACAATGGGATTGTAGGGACTATGAGATTGCATTGTGTGTGGGGCATAAATAGGCAGGCCGACCATATCCAACTTCACTCTCATCAACGGTTTTCTTGCTGATAATCGGGAGCTGGATATCGAGGCGCATGCGATCATACCCTTTGTGCGTAAGTTTCTCTCCGTAATCATTGTCTTACTGTGAGCCAATTTCTCTCATCTCTCTCCATTTCTCTCTCTCTCTCTCCCTTCTCTTTTCTCTCGTATCTCCCATTGACTATTATCGTATTGTATTGTATTAGATCAGCATAGTATTGTATTGTATTTCTTGTATAGTTATTTGGTTAGGAAGTCTCTGTTATATTGTAGTGTATCATTTGTACTGTGATTCTTTTTGCAAGTATAATAGTTATAATACAGATAATAGGCTTTGGACCCTAAACCAGTATCTGTGTATTTCCTATAGTTTTAAGTGTTCACTTGAGCGTCGGTGACGCTCGAGCAGCTTTGTAGTTAGTCAGGTTACACAAGGTTGCACTTACACCCTGTATTCACATTAAGGTATTCTGTGTATTTCATTGATAAAAGGTTTAGACATAAAGGTATAGCGTTGTGAGCGTCTGCGCCGCTGGTGATCTCCTCGTGGTCTCGAGCGTCCGCTACGCCATAGCGAATCATTACTCTAGTCATAGCCAATAACGTGCTGTCCTGTGATCACTGGGCCGTGAGCGAACGTGACGCTTGAGCGTCTCGCCTACGGCTGAAGCGATCGTTACGCAACTAGCGTACCCTTACGGTATTTCTTAAGTAAACAGCGTACAGTGTTCTTAGACTTCATTTAGGGTTGTTTATACGACAAAAGAATTTAGCATTGTCAGAATGCGCACAGCGTCTTTTCAGTGGAGACAGGAGAGGGGGCATGCTAGCAGCTCACAGAGCGCTGGGCATGCCCCCTCAGTGACGAAAATAGGGGCGTGGCTCGCGATCGTGGGCCCTCCCGCGAAGCCATGTACCTTTTCCATAGGCCACGCCCCCTTTTCGGGTATCCCTCTTTGTATAATAAGAAAGTTGGGAGGTATGCATAAGTCCATTTGTGCCATGTAATGCTATGCTTGCCATACACCAAAACTTGCACCTGGATTCAAAGTTACATGCAACTTTTCCTTTCACCTTCTGCAGCAGATTGTGGAGCTTCGTATAAAATCATAGTACAGTATACAATCATAGTACGGTATACAATCATAGTACAGTAAGTGTGAACACCAAACTTAAGGATGTGTCATGGTTAGGGTTAAATTATCTTGAGATACACCGGTACAGACAGACTGCTATTTTTCTGTGTCGATAAAATGGGAGCAAACTTATGTGTTGATAATGATGACTGCTGCATCAAAGCAGAGCGCCAATCACCCCCTCCCCTGTCTGCTCCCTGTATGACTGCGGTCACTCCTGGGGTGAACAACACTTGAGCTCTTCCACTCCTGGGCAGTGACGGATCAGGGTAACAGGGCATGTGCTAATTTAGTGGCCCCAGCCATTGTGTCACAGCAATACTTTCCTTCACCCACATCTCCAAACCCTTTCCCATTCATAATTGTCATTCCCCCCTAATATTATCATCATCATCATCATCATCATCATCAGTTTCTCCTCCATGTAAGTTGACAGAAGCTGATTGGTTGGTACTTTGGGGTCTATTTATTAACATTATTTTTACTAAAATAATGTGAAAAAGGGAGTTTTCACACCCTTCTCACATTATTTTAGTATCACCTGAATGTATTAAAGGGCATTTCCAAACCCTCTTTTCACTTTTTTTTTTAGTAACCCACATCGCATTCCCCGTACTTATAATGGGAAATGTGATGTGGCCAAATTTACTAGAAAATAAAATGTGAAAAAATACAGCTGTGTGCCCTGTGATAATCTCGCCAGCTCAGGCTGATGAGTTCACAGGGCAGCACTGCGATAATGTGTCATTTGCCCAGCTTTCTCTTCCCCTGGCAGAGAAAGCTGAGCGGGGACCCGGCAGAATGATCAGCTATGTGTGTCCGGTGGACACACAAGCTGATCACAGTGTAAAAAAAAAAAGTAAAAAAAAAACAAAAAAACTCATACTCACCTGTCCAGGAAGCCGGTGTCCGCTGCTCCAGTGAGCGCTGCCGGGCGCCAGGTCCCCCATATGCTGCAATGTGACCCCGGTGCAGTAAAGTTACGCTGCAAAATGGCAGCGCACTTTACAGCACCGGGGGTCACAGCGCAGGAGAAGGACCCGTCGCTGTGAGGTAGCCTCCTGAAGCAGCACGGATGGGCTCCCTGGACAGGTGAGTATATTGATCTTCTGGTGGGGGTCCGCGGTGCGTGGGGGTAGTCGCAACGGAGGGAGGGGGGGGGGCGACCGGGCGGTGGCGGGGGTGGCGCATGCACAGCAGGACATTGGGGTATTTTTTATGAAAAATACCCGGTGATGCTGCGAAGGGGCATCGCAGGGACAGAGCTTGACCGCAAGCTCTGTTCCTGCATGCGATAATTGATAGATCCCTGCGATGTAATCAATTATCGCAGTGCGAGTTGGGGTGATTTTATCACCTGTCATCCGTGTCTTGGATGGTGATAAATAGGCCCCTTTATCTTTCTACAATTCATCTCTTTCCAAGATTTGATAGATCTCCCCCTTAGCATGCAATGACAACTGCTCCTCTCCTAGATATCCTTAAGCAACAGAGCAGTCAATGGGGGTCATTCCGAGTTGTTCGCTTGTTGCCGATTTTCGCTATACTGCGATTAGTCGCTTACTGCGCATGCGCAAGGTTCGCAGAGCGCATGCGCTTAGTTATTTTACACAACAGTTAGGTATTTTACTCACGGCATAACAAAGCTTTTTCATCGTTCTGCTGATCGGTGAGTGATTGACAGGAAGTGGGTGTTTCTGGGCGGAAACTGACCATTTTCTGGGAGTGTGCGGAAACACGCAGGCGTTTCAGGGAAAAACGCGGGAGTGGCTGGAGAAATGGGGGAGTGTCTGGCCGAACGCAGGGCGTGTTTGTGACGTCAAACCAGGAACGAAACGGACTGAGCTGATCGCAATGTAGGAGTAAGTCTGGAGCTACTCAGAAACTGCTAAGAATTTTCTATTCGCAATTCTGCTAATCTTTCGTTCGCTATTCTACTATGCTAAGATACACTCCCAGAGGGCGGCGGCTTAGCGTGTGCAATGCTGCTAAAAGCAGCTAGCGAGCAAACTCGGAATGAGGGCCCATATCTGCTTGACCAACCAAAAACACCTAGGCTGAGACAGCATTTGGGTTGTCTAGGCAGCCCAGGGAGCTTTCTAAAATGAATCATTTTATTTTATTTTATCACTATTGTTTTCTAACCTTTATTCTTTACAGAGCACTGCAGGAGTAACCAAGCACAGCAAACCCTAGACAGAAAACAAACTACTAGAAAAACAGCAATAAAACCTATCAGCAGATAAAGACTGCCAAAAGAACCTGCGGGAGGCAGGGGATCACAGTAGCACCCTGCTGGAGGGAAAACCACAAACTACAGATCCATTGAGAGATATGAGAGAAAGCAGACGACAACCAAATAACATAATCCAGTGGATTTGTTGGATGGTTGAAAAATAATAATGAAAATAATGAAGAAATAATAAAGAAAATAAATAACTATGAAGGAACGAAGGGGAAGCAATGGGGGGAGAGCAAAAGAAGCAAGGGTGTCAAGGTTATTTATTAATGTTTCCTAATAGGCTAATTGCAAGTACTTTGATATATTTCCATTTTTCTGTAACCTCAACACCAGTATATGTATAATAAAGAGCCATTGGGCTAAATGTAATAGCCTCCGATTTGCCAGAGGTGCTGGACTTTCTGTGAGTCTGCCCGTTTTTTTAAAAGCAGAAAACACTTACAAGGCAAAACCAGGTTGGTTTTGCCTTGTAAACGATTGCCGCTTTAAAAAAAAAAAAAAAAAAGGCAAACTCACAGAAAAGTCCCACACCTCCGACAGCTCGGAGGCTATTTCATTTAGCCAATTGTCTCTTCTCAGCGGTGCTTATACCATTATACTGTGTGCATGTAGGTGGGTCCAGCTATGAATATGCGGGCAAAAGTGATTCCAAGCTGGTAGACAGTTTCTATGAAACAGAACAGCAAATATAAATACATTATGACTATTTTGCACAGTTTACTAAGGTTATTTTTCCATTTAGTTCACAAAAACAGAACTATGACAGAAGTGTTACAAACTGGAAAAGCAAATGTAATGGGCCAGTTAAGCTCTTCCCATGGATGTGTGGTGCTTTGGTTCAGTGGAGGGGAAACATGCTTCCAGCAATTACGTTAAGAAATCTTTTGCATCAAGGAACCTGACATCCAGAGTTTCAATCAATGGTGCTGTATGTCAGTAGGCATCTCTCAAAACTTCTCATTGTGGCCCTTTAAGTCGATGATTTAGAGCTGGATTTTCATAGCACGAAACAGGCAAGAATCTGTATAACGTCCAGAAACAACTGTTCATCCATGTATTGTAGGGTACTCCCAGCCCTCTGTTAACCATGAAAGCTTTATGCTCTCCCGATGGTCACACAAAGTGTTTATGAGGCAGAGGCACCAATGGATATCCTAGAACACAGGTTCTCAAACTCGGTCATCAGGACCCCATAACAGGACATGTTTTCCTGGTCTCCTCACAGAATCACGAGTGAAATAATTAGCTCCATCTGTGGATCTTTTAAAATGTGTCAGTGAGTAATGAATACACCTGTGAACCTGCTAAAAGACCTGGAAAACGTGAACTGTTTGGGGTTCAGAGGACCAAGTTTGAGAACCACTGTCCTAGAAGAACCAATAGCAAAATGCTAGATGGCGAGAGGAGAGAGGAGAAGCAAAATCAAGCTTGGGTCTACTGAACTATGACTTACCAGTGGAGATTGGACATTATTTTCCTTACTCAGCATACTTCTTGCTGAGTAGTTTTGTACACAATAACACCATCCAGCTCAATGCAGATATTGATCATTATTTTCTTTTTCCAAACATTGTGCCATTCCCTCATACAATGAGAACCCATGAGAGAAGAGGTGGCCCCCTTTTCTGAGAACTTACTAGGAATGGCTCTTTCTTTCAGCTACAGTGAATTATCAAACTTACTATAGATCTATGTATGCATCGGTTTCATCCTTTACCACTATGTTTCCATTATAAACAAAAACAAGAACTCATGAACTTTATTGAAAAAAATATTTTATGCAGCTGACATACTTTCCTTTTCCACCTTATTAATTACTCCTAACTGTCCAATTTTTGGTCCCAAAAGGACTGTTTTAGCAATTTATCAATTTTAAAATATAGCTATGGCTGGAGCTTGTGTGACTTGATTGAGTGGATCATGGGGAGGTGCAACTTTTGCATTGAATGGTTTCCACAATGGCTAACAGTATGAGCAGGATTAATGAAATGAGAAACCGCAGTCAAATACATTGTATATTTTGATAGGTGCACCCATTTATACACCACTTCCCTTACCCTTTAAAAGCAGTGAACGAAAAATGTTCACCAATTTAAATCGTAATGGAGCTTTCATCACACAATTCTACAACACCCACTTTCACCCAACACGATCCCTTTTCCTCCTTAAACATACCAATTGATGATCACTCCAGCCATACTACCTCCAAACTTCTCTCCCTCTCCTCCTCCTTTTGCTTCTCCCTTACTTCAAAGCCATCATCTCCTCCCAGGCCTCCAACCCTTGCTGCCTTTTTGCTACTTTTAGTTTTAACTCCCTCCTCTTTATCCCCCTTTCATTATCTTTCAGTGCACTTTATGTTGTCAACAATTTCACATCCAAAATAGAGTCCATCCAAAACAATATCTTATTACTTCCGGCCTACCTCCCACCCCCCTACTGATACTGTCTACTTTTTGCTCCTTCATACATTTCTGCAGAACTGAAGTCCTTGACCACCTTCCAACTTAGCCTCATTCCCTGTGGTCTCCACCAATCCCTCAATTTCCTATATCCTGAAGCATGCTTCCACATTTTCCCAACCTGGTCAACTTATTTGTCTTCTTTGACACCTTTCCTTTACATTTCAAGCATGCCCATGGTCTTCCACATTGTTAAGAAACTCTCTCTTTACTACCTCCTCACTGTCTAACTACAGTCCCATCTCCTACCATTTGCCTCCAATCTCTTTAGCAGATGGTGTTTTTACAGATTTCTCTTCATCAACTCCCTTCTTTACCCACTCCATCCACTTCCTCTTTATACTCACTTCAGTCTGACTTTCAGTCTCATCATTTCACCAAATCTGCCCTCACCAAGGTCATGGATGACCTCTTTCTGGCCCAATTCAAAGGCCAGTCCTTCATTCACCCCTTGACATCACAGCAGCATTTGATACTGATTACTACCCTCTTCTCCTCCAAACCCTCCACTCCATTTGGCTTTGCAATTCGGCTTTTATCTGGTTAGCCTCCTACTTGTTACAGTGTTCCTTCTTCATATCTACACTCCCATCTTTCCTTTCCTATTCCTCAAGGTTCTGTCCTTGGACCCCTTGTCTACTTCCTCTAACCATCTTTCCTCGGAGAGCTTATCAATTACTTTTGATTTCCACCTCTATGCCATTGATACCCAATGTTAACTCTCTTTCCTGTACCTCTATCCAGTGTCGGACTGGTGCATAAAGGGCCCACCGGGGAAATGCAGTGGTAGAGGCCCATGTTTAGGGTTGTGACCAGTCTCCAGAGGGTGTGTGGTCAGCCACCACATTGGTTTTCCTAACCATTAGATAGTGCATGGTCTGGGTCCCTTGATAAATATACAGTATATAGTAAATACTGCTAGTGCATGCATGATAATGTACCAAATAAAAAACAGCAATACACTGTAGAAAATACACCATAGTTATGTGCAGTATAAGGTAAGATACAGTATGTATCATTTAATGGGCCCTGATCCCTAAAAGAGGAGGTGGGCTTCCAGGCAGTGAGGCCAGTCCAACCCTGCCTCTATCCCACTGTCTATGCCACTGCCTGTCTGTCAGCCATCTCATCCTGGATAGGACAATGTCTAATAAAACTGAATAGCTAAACAACCTGAAATGATTGTCTTTCCCCCAGCCAAGGCCTCTACTGTTACCACCCCTCTCCCTTTAAGTTGACATTTCACTCTCCTCTGTTCCTCAAGTCTGATGTCTAGGTGTCACCTTTGACTCTGCTCCTTCTCTCCCACAATCTGTCATTTTCACAATACTGTCATCTCCACCTCTGCAAAATTTCCATAATCAGGCCATTCCTTTCCCTGGATGCAGCTAAAAGTCCCATTCTTGCCCTCATAGTTCCTGCTTTGATAACAGTAACGTAATAAGAACTCCTCTCTTTCACCTACAAAGCTCTAAACCTCACATCTCTCTACATCTCCAGCCTCATTTCTTTACTTACTCCCACCCTCTCTCTTCACTAATGATTGCTGCCTCACATCTTCCCTGATTATCACTTCCCACTCTCGCATTCAGGATTTCTCCTGGGCTGATCCTAACCACTGGAATGCCCTCCCTTGCTCCATAAGACTTTCACTGAGCTGCCCAGCCATCAAACATTAAGACTTTTTTCTTCATTCTAGATTACCACTCCTCATCCTAACTCTGCAGTCTCTGTCCTCTTCTCCCATTGTGTTCCCCAATATTACCTATTGTTTGTAAGCTTGTATGAGCAAGGGCTTCTTCCTTCATCATCTCTACATAATGATGCTTATGGATTACCGTAGATATGTATGTACATGATTCTATATGCTGCCTATATTATTCCGTACCTATGTGTCTTGTTGTCCTTTTTCCCATACTATGTCCCTACAGGACCCTTGTGGCACCTTATAAATAAATAATAATAATCATCATCATCATCATCATCATCATATCTCCCTTAAAGCCCCTTCCCTTCTCTCTCTTCCTTGTGTATCTCATCACCCACTTCCATCCTTTAACTCCATCATTATCTCTTACATTGTTTAATGCCACCAACAACACCTCTGCTTTTATCACTTCATTCATCAGCCCTAACCACAACCCCGTTCTACCATCCCATCCTCTTGAATCTTCCATTGTGTCCGCTTCATAATGCCACCTTCAGTTATGTCCACTTTAATCACCTCCCTATAATCATGCCCACTTTAATCACACCCCTTTAATCATTCCCACCAGGGCCATAACTAGGTAAGTGTGCAAAGGGGGCACCGCACACAGCGCAGGCGTCCTGTGGGCGGAACCGTCCGCGTCCGTGATCTCCAAGTTCCTGCTGCAATGTAATGTACAGTATAATAGCATCTTCCCGACCTCTATCTGAGCCCCGCTGGTTCCCTCTCCTGCTCCCGGCCTGCTGCTACAGAGTTATGCTCCAGTGTGTGCGCTGTCCATCTGGCTCCGGACCCCACACGCTGCTGACGCTATCCTGTGCTCCGCAGCAGCAACACCCCGCACACTGGCACCACTCTTTCCAGCCCGCAGTCCTGGATTCCACCGCCCCCGCTGTCACCCTGTACATGACCAAGCTGCAGGTCTGTCACACACTGATATGGGATTATTTTAGATTGCAGGTTTGTTCTGTGGTGCTCCCCCTCTCAGTCTCTCTTTCTCCCCCACCCCGTCTCTATCCCCACCTCACCCTCTACCTCCAACATCTCACTCACTCCCCATGTCTCACTTTCCCACATGTCTCTTGCTCTCCCCCACGTCTCATTCTTGCTCGCTCACTTTCCCCCACGTCTCGTCTCTCTCGCACTCCCTTGCGTCTCGTCTCTCTCGCATTCCCTGAGCCTCGTCTCTCGCTCTCCTCCCGCGCCTCTTCTCTCTCGATCTCCCCTGAGTCTCGTCTCTTTCGCTCTCTCCCGAGCCTCGACTCTCTCGCTCTCCCCCGAGCCTTGTCTCTCTCGCTCTCCCCCATCTTGTCTCCCTTGCTCTCCCCCGCGTCTCGTCTGTCTCGCTCTCCCCCGCGTCTCTTCTCTCTTTCTCTCCCCCCGCGTCTCGTCTCTCTTGCTTTCCCAAGTGTCTCGTATCTCTCGTTCTCCCACGCGGCTCATCTCTCTCGCTCTCCCCCAATCCTCGTCTCTCTCGCTCTCCCCCCATCTTGTCGCTCTCGCTCTCCATGCGCCTCGTCTCTCTCGCACTCCCCCACGTCTCATCTCTCTCGCACTCCCCCGAGCCTCGTCTCTCTCGCACTCCCCCGTGCCTCGTCTCTCTCAATCTCCCCCGAGCCTCGTCTCTCTCGCTCTCCCCTGAGCCTCATCTCTCTCACTCTCCCCATCTCATCTCTCTCGCTCTCCCCCGTGTCTTGTCTCTCTTGCTCTCCCCCGCGTCTCGTCTCTCTCGCTCTCCCCCTGCATCTCGTCTCTCTCGCTCTCCCCCAGCGTCTCGTCTCTCTCGCTTTCCCCATGTCTCGTCTCTCTCGCACTCCCCTGCGTCTCGTCTCTCTCGCACTCCCCCGAGCCTCGTCTTTCGCTCTCCCCCGCGCCTCGTCTCTCTCAATCTTCCCTGAGCCTCCTCGTCTCTCTCGCTCTCCCCCGAGCCTTGTCTCTCTCACTCTCCCTTGAGCCTCGACTCTATCCCTCCCCCCGAGCCTCGTCTCTCTCGCTCTCCCCCATCTCGTCTCTCTCGCTCTCCCCCGCTTCTCGTCTCTCTCGCTCTCCCCCGCGTCTGTTCTCTCTCGCTCCCCCCGTTTCTCGTCTCTCTCGCTCTCCCAAGCGTCTCGTATCTCTCGTTCTCCCACGTGGCTCATCTCTCTCGCTCTCCCCTGAGCCTCGTCTCTCTCACTCTCCCCCCCATCTTGGCTCTCTCGCTCTCCCCGCGCCTCATCTCTCTCGCACTTCCCTGAGCCTCGTCTCTCTCGCACTCCCCCGTGCCTTGTCTCTCCCGATCTCCCCCGAGCCTTGTCTCTCTCGCTCTCCCCCAAGCCTCATCTCTCTCGCTCTCCCCCGAGCCTCGTCTCTCTCGCTCTCCCCCGAGCCTCGTCTCTCTCGCTCTCCCCATCTCATCTCTCTCGGTCTACCCCGTGTCTCGTCTCTCTCGCTCTCCCCTGCGTCTCGTCTCTCTCGCTCTCCCCCCGCATCTCGTCTCTCTCGCTCTCCCCCAGTGTCTCGTCTCTCTCGCTCTCCCCAGCATCTCGTATCTCTCGTTCTCCCACACGGCGTGTCTCTCTCGTTCTCTCCCACGTCTCATCTCTCTCGCTCTCCCCGTGTCTCTTCTACTGCTCTCTCCTCCACATCTCTTTTTTCACTCTCCCCCATGTCTCTTCTCTCGCTCACCCCGTCTTGTCTCTCGCTCTCTTCCCGTCTCGTCCCTCGCTGTCTTCCCTACGCATCTCTTTCTCCTCCATGTCTCTGTCTAACTCACATCTCTCCCCTACCCGTCTCTCTCCCCATCTCGCTCTCCCACCTCAACATCTCGCCCACTGCTCCATGTCTCACTCTACCCAATATCTCACTCTCCCACGTGTCTCTTGCTCTCCCGCACATCTCATCTTTCACTCTCCTCCACATCTCATCCCTCGCTCTTCCCCACGTCTCTCACTTTCTCCCCTATACATTTTTCTCCTCCATGTCACTGTCTTATCCACATCTCTCTCTCCCAAGTGTTTCTCTGACTTTGTACCCCCCCCCCCCTCCCCCTTCCATAGCAAACACTCCTCCAGGGAGGATCACTCTCTGCCCAGAGCATGTATCATAAGCTGGGTACACACTTAGCGGATCTAAATAATGATTGGTAAGTACATACACACTTACCAATCATCCGCCCAAGGTGTTCTGCCTGATGTCACAACTGGGTGGGCATTTTAATTTGTCCTCCCAGCTGAGATGTCAGTCACCGGCGGTCCCTGCGGCAAGTCCGTACACACATCCAGATACGCCAATATGTCTGTGGTTATATTGGGCATTGGCTGTGCTGCAGGGTCAATGTGATATGTCTGTGAACAATGTTGCTCACACACATATCTGGGGGACACAGCTGCCGATGGGCTTGAAATAAACGCATCGGCCGTAAAGTGTGTACACAGCTTCAGACTTGCCCCTTTCTGTCACAGGATCAGGCCATGAGTGTGGTCTGATCAGGGTGTTAAAGTTGGCTGGAACAGGAAGGGACTCTACCTTGCGTAATGTGTAAATGGGGACTCTACCTTGCGTAATGTGTAAATGGGGACTCTACCTGGCATAATGTGTTAAAGGTAGTGATGTGCACCGGACATTTTTTGGGTTTTGGTTTTGGATTCGGTTCCGCGGCCGTGTTTTGGATTCGGACGCGTTTTGGCAAAACCTCCCTGAAATTTTTTTGGCGGATTCGGGTGTGTTTTGGATTCTGGTGTTTTTTTACAAAAACCCCTCAAAAACAGCTTAAATCATAGAATTTGGGGGTCATTTTGATCCCATAGTATTATTAACCTCAATAACCATAATTTCCACTCATTTTCAGTCTATTCTGAACACCTCACACCTCACAATATTATTTTTAGTCCTAAAATTTGCACCGAGGTCGCTGGATGACTAAGCTAAGCGACCCAAGTGGCCGACACAAACACCTGACCCATCTAGGAGTGGCACTGCAGTGTCAGGCAGGATGGCACTTCAAAATAATAGTCCCCAAACAGCACATGATGCAAAGAAAAAAAGAGGCGCAATGAGGTAGCTGTGTGACTAAGCTAAGCGACCCAAGTGGCCGACACAAATACCTGGCCCATCTAGGAGTGGCACTGCAGTGTCAGACAGGATGGCACTTCAAAATAATAGTCCCCAAACAGCACATGATGCAAAAAAAAAAAAAAGAGGCGCAATGAGGTAGCTGTGTGACTAAGCTAAGCGACCCAAGTGGCCGACACAAACACCTGGCCCATCTAGGAGTGGCACTGCAGTGTCAGGCAGGATGGCACTTCAAAAAAATAGTCCCCAAACAGCACATGATGCAAAGAAAAATGAAAGAAAAAAGAGGTGCAAGATGGAATTGTCCTTGGGCCCTCACACCCACCCTTATGTTGTATAAACAGGACATGCACACTTTAACAAACCCATCATTTCAGCGACAGGGTCTGCCACACAACTGTGACTGAAATGACTGGTTGGTTTGTGCCCCCACCAAAAAAGAAGCAATCAACCTCTTCTTGCACAAACTGGCTCTACAGAGGCAAGATGTCCACCTCCTCCTCATCATCCGATTCCTCACCCCTTTCACTGTGTACATCCCCCTCCTCACATTATTAATTCGTCCCCACTGGAATCCACCATCTCAGGTCCCTGTGTACTTTCTGGAGGCAATTGCTGGTGAATGTCTCCACGGAGGAATTGATTATAATTAATTTTGATGAACATCATCTTCTCCACATTTTCTGGAAGTAACCTCGTACGCCGATTGCTGACAAGGTGAGCGGCTGCACTAAACACTCTTTCGGAGTACACACTGGAGGGTGGGCAACTTAGGTAAACTAAAGCCAGTTTCTGCAAGGGCCTCCAAATTGCCTCTTTCCTGCCAGTATACGTATGGACTGTCTGACGTGCCTACTTGGATGCGGTCACTCATATAATCCTCCACCATTCTTTCAATGGTGAGAGAATCATATGCAGTGACAGTAGACGACATGTCAGTAATCGTTGGCAGGTCCTTCAGTCCAGACCAGATGTCAGCACTCGCTCCAGACTGCCCTGCATCACCGCCAGCGGGTGGGCGCGGAATTCTTAGCCTTTTCCTCGCACCCCCAGTTGCGGGAGAATGTGAAGGAGGAGCTGTTGACGGGTCACGTTCCGCTTGACTTGACAATTTTCTCACCAGCAGGTCTTTGAACCTCTGCAGACTTGTGTCTGCCGGAAAGAGAGATCCAACGTAGGTTTTAAATCTAGGATCGAGCACGGTGGCCAAACAGATTGACAACTCGTGAATCCTGGTTAAGCGAATTAAGGGCTCCATCCACAAGTCCCACATGCCTAACGGAATCGCTCTGTTTTAGCTCCTCCTTCAATATCTCCAGCTTCTTCTGCAAAAGCCTGATGAGGGGAATGACCTGACTCAGGCTGGCAGAGTCTGAACTGACTTCACGTGTGGCAAGTTCAAAGGGTTGCAGAACCTTGCACAACGTTGAAATCATTCTCCACTGCGCTTGAGTCAGGTGCATTACCCCTCCTTTGCCTATATCGTAGGCAGATGTATAGGCTTGAATGGCCTTTTGCTGCTCCTCCATCCTCTGAAGCATATAGAGGGTTGAATTTCACCTCGTTACCACCTCTTGCTTCAGATGATGGCAGGGCAGGTTCAGGACTGTTTGCTGGTGCTCCAGTCTTCGGCACGCGGTGGCTGAATGCCGAAAGTGGCCCGCAATTCTTCGGGCCACCGACAGCATCTCTTGCACGCCCCTGTCGTTTTTTAAATAATTCTGCACCACCAAATTCAATGTATGTGCAAAACATGGGACGTGCTGGAATTTGCCCAGATGTTATGCACGCACAATATTGCTGGCATTGTCCGATGTCACAATTCCCCAGGAGAGTCCATTTGGGGTAAGCCATTCTGCGATGATGTTCCTCAGTTTCCGTAAGAGGTTGTCAGCTGTGTGCCTCTTCTGGAAAGCGGTGATACAAAGCGTAGCCTGCCTAGGAACGAGTTTGCGAGATGCTGCTATTGGTGCCGCCGCTGCTGTTCTTGCTGCGGGAGGCAATACATCTACCCAGTGGGCTGTCACAGTCATATAGTCCTGAGTCTGCCCTGCTCCACTTGTCCACATGTCCGTGGTTAAGTGGACATTGGGTACAACTGCATTTTTTAGGACACTGGTGACTCTTTTTCTGAGGTCTGTGTACATTTTCGGTATCGCCTGCCTAGAGAAATGGAACCTAGATGGTATTTGGTACCGGGGACACAGTACCTCAATCAAGTCTGTAGTTGCCTGTGAATTAACGGTGGATAACGGAAACACGTATCTCACCGCCCAGGCTGCCAAGACCTGAGTTATCCGCTTTGCAGCAGGATGACTGCTGTGATATTTCATCGTCCTGGCAAAGGACTGTTGGACAGTCAATTGCTTACTGGAAGTAGTACAAGTGGTCTTCCGACTTCCCCTCTGGGATGACGATCGACTCCCAGCAGCAACAACTGCAGCGCCAGCAGCAGTAGGCGTTACACTCAAGGATGCATCGGAGGAATCCCAGGCAGGAGAGGACTCGTCAGACTTGCCAGTGACATGGCCTGCAGGACTATTGGCTTTCCTGTGTAAGGAGGAAATTGACACTTAGGGAGTTGGTAGTGTGGTTTGCAGGAGCTTGGTTACAAGAGGAAGGGATTTAGTGGTCAGTGGACTGCTTCCGCTGTCATCCAAAGTTTTTGAACTTGTCACTGACTTATGATGAATGCGCTGCAGGTGACGTATAAGGGAGGATGTTCCGAGGTGGTTAACGTCCTTACCCCTACTTATTACAGCTTGACAAAGGCAACACACGGCTTGACACCTGTTGTCCGCATTTGTGTTAAAATAATTCCACACCGAAGAGGTGATTTTTTTGGTAATTTGACCAGGCATGTCAATGGCCATATTCGTCCCACGGACAACAGGTGTCTCCCCGGGTGCCTGACTTAAACAAACCACCTCACCATCAGAATCCTCCTTGTCAATTTCCTCCTCAGCGCCAGCAACACCCATATCCTCATCCTGGTGTACTTCAACAGTGACATCTTCAATTTGACTATCAGGAACTGGACTGCGGGTGCTCCTTCCAGTACTTGCAGGGGGCGTGCAAATGGTGGAAGGCGCCACCTCTTCCCGTCCAGTGTTGGGAAGGTCAGGCATCGCAGCCGACACAATTGGACTCTCCTTGGGGATTTGTGATTTAGAAGAACGCACAGTTCTTTGCTGTGCTTTTGCCAGCTTAAGTCTTTTCATTTTTCTAGCGAGAGGATGAGTGCTTCCATCCTCATGTGAAGCTGAACCACTAGCCATGAACATAGGCCAGGGCCTCAGCCGTTCCTTGCCACTCCGTGTCGTAAATAGCATATTGGCAAGTTTACGCTTCTCCTCAGACACTTTTAATTTTGATTTTTGGGTCATTTTACTGAACTTTTGTGTTTTGGATTTTACATGCTCTCTACTATGACATTGGGCATCGGCCTTGGCAGACGACGTTGATGGCATTTCATCGTCTCAGCCATGACGAGTGGCAGCAGCTTCAGCACGAGGTGGAAGTGGATCTTGATCTTTCCCTATTTTACCCTCCACATTTTTGTTCTCCATTTTTTAATGTGTGGAATTATATGCCAGTATCAATAGCAATGGCCTACTACTATATATACTGTGCACAACTGAAATGCACCACAGGTATGGATGGATAGTATACTTGATGACACAGAGGTAGGTAGAGCAGTGGCCTACTGTACCGTACGGCTATATATTATATACTGGTGGTCAGCAAACTGTGCAAAACTGAAATGCAACACAGGTATGGATGGATAGTATACTTGACGACACAGAGGTAGGTAGAGCAGTGGCCTACTGTACCGTACTGCTATATATTATATACTGGTGGTCAGCAAACTGTGCAAAACTGAAATGCACCACAGGTATGGATGGGATAGTTTACTTGACGACACAGAGGTAGGTAGAGCAGTGGCCTACTGTACCATACTGCTATATATTATATACTGGAGGTCAGCAAACTGTGCAAAACTGAAATGCACCACAGGTATGGATGGACAGTATACTTGACGACACAGAGGTAGGTAGAGCAGTGGCCTACTGTACCGTACTGCTATATATTATATACTGGTGGTCAGCAAACTGTGCAAAACTGAAATGCACCACAGGTATGGATGGATAGTATACTTGACGACACAGAGGTAGGTAGAGCAGTGGCCTACTGTACCGTACTGCTATATATTATATACTGGTGGTCAGCAAACTGTGCAAAACTGAAATGCACCACAGGTATGGATGGATAGTATACTTGACGACACAAAGGTAGGTAGAGCAGTGGCCTACTGTACCGTACTGCTATATATTATATACTGGTGGTCAGCAAACTGTGCAAAACTGAAATGCACCACAGGTATGGATGGATAGTATACTTGACGACACAGAGGTAGGTAGAGCAGTGGCCTTCTGTACCGTACTCCTATATATTATATACTGGTGGTCAGCAAAATTATGCACTGTACTCCTACTATATACTACAATGCAGCACAGATATGGAGCGTTTTTCAGGCAGAGAACGTATAATACTGGTGGTCACTGGTCAGCAAAACTCTGCACTGTACTCCTCCTATATAATACTGCTGTTCCCCAGTCCCCACAATAAAGCAGTGTGAGCACAGATATATGCAGCACACTGAGCACAGATATGGAGCATTTTTCAGGCAGAGAACGTATAATACTGGTGGTCACTGGTCATAAAAACTCTGCACTGTACTCCTCCTATATAATACTGCTGGTCCCCAGTCCCCACAATAAAGCAGTGTGAGCACAGATATATGCAGCACACTGAGCACAGATATGGAGCGTTTTTCAGGCAGAGAACGTATAATACTGGTGGTCACTAGTCAGCAAAACTCTGCACTGTACTCCTCCTATATAATACTGGTGGTCCCCAGTCCCCACATTAAAGCAGTGTGAGCACAGATATATGCAGCACACTGAGCACAGATATGGAACGTTTTTCAGGCAGAGAACGTACAATACTGGTGGTCACTGGTCAGCAAAACTCTGCACTGTACTCCTCCTATAATACTGCTGGTCCCCAGAATAAAGATATTTGCAGCCCCCTGAAAGTTCTGAAACAAAGTGAGAGGACGCCAGCCACGTCCTCTCACTATCATTTCCAATGCACGAGTGAAAAATAGCGGCGACGCGCGGTTCCTTATATAGAATCCGAATCTCGCGAGAATCCGACAGCGGGATGATGACGTTCGGGCGCGCTCGGGTTAACCGAGCAATACTGGAGTATCCGAGTATGCCTCGGACCCGTGTATAATGGGTGAAGTTCGGGGGGGTTCAGATTCCGAGGAACCGAACCCGCTCATCACTAGTTAAAGGGGCTCTACCTGGCACAGGGAGTAAAAGGGGCTCTGCCTGGCATAATGTGTAAAAGGGGCTCTACCTGGAGTCATGTTTAAAAGGGGGCTGTAATGTGTGTAAGTGTCACCACTGTGTGGCATTATTTGAATAATGGAGACTACTGTGCTGCGTAATATGAATTGGTATTATTTTATGACCACGCCCCTTCCCCATGAAGCCACTCCCCTACATCTTTGGCATGCACCTATGGCGCGCACTAGCCCTGTTTTATATATGGAGGGGGCGATGCTGTTTCTTGCACACAGCACTAAAATGTCTAGTTCCGGTACTGATTCCCAGTATAGTCTTGCCCCTTTGATCCCCGCCCCCCTTATCATGCCTACATTAATAATAATTACCTAATTGCTACTTCATTAACAGACCATCTCATACAAGGAGAGGGAGCATTAGAGCAATCAGCCCCTACTAAGCTGGGTGTATTTACTGCCATCTCTGAGTACAGCGTTCTGCAGGACAAAGTGTGACCGCGTTTATAGTGGTAGAAGCAGTAATCCCTGTAAATGGAAGTCAGCAAGGAACGTATGGTGTAGGAATGTATTCTATATAGAGAGTCATAGAAATGTGATACATGTAAAGTTACAGTGGTACAAAAGTCCAATTTATATAATAAAAATAGAAGAGCAATGTAACTTGTAGGACTCCAAAAGGGGGTGATAGAGCACATTATGTCCAGAATGTAATAGGTGGTAATACTTGGACTTGCCAGACACAATTTTCTGAATTACATCCAAATGCTCAATGGGAAATCATCAGAGCCATTGTCAGCCTTTCTTCCTCTGTAATGCAATCTCTTCTGAGGTGGAAAATTACAAGACACAGAGCTGCAGCCAAATGCTGGATAAGCCTAAGCACACGGAGCTGAGGTTTGTGGTGGGAGAATAACCTCTTCAACTCTTTGCTTATTTGTGGGACACTGTTATTTTTAGGCAAACATTTTCCTAAAGGCAATTGCTGCTCATTGATAAGTCTGTGTACCCAATAACCAAGAACTCCCCGCTGGGGTGACATCACACAGGGTTGCAATCAAGGGGGGACTGGCCCTGACAGATAAGGGGCCCAGTCACCAGCAGAGTAATCCTTACACTCACATAGCACAGTGCAAGTGATATGAATGAATGACTTATCGCACAGTCATTCATTAATTAACACTTCAAAGAGCGCTAGCAGAAGCATCTGCACCACAGGGGTCATGGTCCTCTTCTGATGCTGTGAATCAGAAGAAGCTTCAGCAGGACCAGATTATGCCTCCATTTTGCCATATAGTTGCTTCACCTGTAGTTCTTTTCTTCTTCTCCCCCCCCCCCCCCCCCCCCCCCCCGCTCTCACTGCCAGGTATAGTGTGCTCTGGAGATGGCCAGTATAGTGTGCGTTGGAGATGGCCAGTATAGTGTGCTCTGGAGATGGCCAGTATAGTGTGCGTTGGAGATGGCCAGTATAGTGTGCGTTGGAGATGGCCAGTATAGTGTGCTCTGGAGATGGCCAGTATAGTGTGCTCTGGAGATGGCCAGTATAGTGTGCGTTGGAGATGGCCAGTATAGTGTGCTCTGGAGATGGCCGGTATAGTGTGCTCTGGAGATGGCCGGTATAGTGTGCGTTGGAGATGGCCGGGATAGTGTGCTCTGGAGATGGCCGGTATAGTGTGCTCTGGAGATGGCCAGTATAGTGTGCATTGGAGATGGCCAGTATAGTGTGCTCTGGAGATGGCCAGTATAGTGTGCGTTGGAGATGGTCGGTATAGTGTGCTTTGGAGATGGCCGGGATAGTGTACTCTGGAGATGGCCGGTATAGTGTGCTCTGGAGATGGCCAGTATAGTGTGCTCTGGAGATGGCCAGTATAGTGTGCTCTGGAGATGGCCAGTATAGTGTGCTCTGGAGATGGCCAGTATAGTGTGCTCTGGAGATGGCCAGTATAGTGTGCTCTGGAGATGGCCAGTATAGTGTGCGTTGGAGATGGCCGGTATAGTGTGCTCTGGAGATGGCCAGTATAGTGTGCTCTGGAGATGGCCGGTATAGTGTGCTCTGGAGATGGCCAGTATAGTGTGCGTTGGAGATGGCCAGTATAGTGTGCTCTGGAGATGGCCAGTATAGTGTGCTCTGGAGATGGCCAGTATAGTGTGCTCTGGAGATGGCCGGTATAGTGTGCTCTGGAGATGGCCAGTATAGTGTGCTCTGGAGATGGCCGGTATAGTGTGCTCTGGAGATGGCCAGTATAGTGTGCGTTGGAGATGGCCAGTATAGTGTGCTCTGGAGATGGCCAGTATAGTGTGCGTTGGAGATGGCCAGTATAGTGTGCTCTGGAGATGGCCAGTATAGTGTGCTCTGGAGATGGCCAGTATAGTGTGCTCTGGAGATGGCCGGTATAGTGTGCTCTGGAGATGGCCGGTATAGTGTGCTCTGGAGATGGCCAGTATAGTGTGCGTTGGAGATGGCCAGTATAGTGTGCTCTGGAGATGGCCAGTATAGTGTGCTCTGGAGATGGCCAGTATAGTGTTCTCTGGAGATGGCCAGTATAGTGTGCGTTGGAGATGGCCAGTATAGTGCTCTGGAGATGGCCGGTATAGTGTGCTCTGGAGATGGCCGGTATAGTGTGCGTTGGAGATGGCCAGTATAGTGTGCGTTGGAGATGGCCAGTATAGTGTGCTCTGGAGCGGGCCGGTATAGTGTGCTCTGGAGATGGCCGGTATAGTGTGCTCTGGAGATGGCCGGTATAGTGTGCTCTGGAGATGGCCGGTATAGTGTGCTCTGGAGATGGCCGGTATAGTGTGCTCTGGAGATGGCCGGTATAGTGTGCTCTGGAGATGGCCGGTATAGTGTGCTCTGGAGATGGCCGGTATAGTGTGCGTTGGAGATGGCCGGTATAGTGTGCTCTGGAGATGGCCGGTATAGTGTGCTCTGGAGATGGCCGGTATAGTGTGCTCTGGAGATGGCCGGTATAGTGTGCGTTGGAGATGGCCGGTATAGTGTGCGTTGGAGATGGCCGGTATAGTGTGCGTTGGAGATGGCCAGTATAGTGTGCTCTGGAGATGGCCGGTATAGTGTGCTCTGGAGATGGCCGGTATAGTGTGCATTGGAGATGGCCGGTATAGTGTGCGTTGGAGATGGCCAGTATAGTGTGCGTTGGAGATGGCCGGTATAGTGTGCGTTGGAGATGGCCAGTATAGTGTGCTCTGGAGATGGCCGGTATAGTGTGCTCTGGAGATGGCCAGTATAGTGTGCTCTGGAGATGGCCGGTATAGTGTGCTCTGGAGATGGCCGGTATAGTGTGAGTTGGAGATGGCCAGTATAGTGTGCGTTGGAGATGGCCAGTATAGTGTGCTCTGGAGATGGCCGGTATAGTGTGCTCTGGAGATGGCCGGTATAGTGTGCATTGGAGATGGCCGGTATAGTGTGCTCTGGAGATGGCCGGTATAGTGTGCTCTGGAGATGGCCGGTATAGTGTGCGTTGGAGATGGCCGGGATAGTGTGCTCTGGAGATGGCCGGTATAGTGTGCTCTGGAGATGGCCGGTATAGTGTGCATTGGAGATGGCCGGTATAGTGTGCTCTGGAGATGGCCGGTATAGTGTGCTCTGGAGATGGCCGGTATAGTGTGCATTGGAGATGGCCGGTATAGTGTGCGTTAGAGATGGCCAGTATAGTGTGCTCTGGAGATGGCCAGTATAGTGTGCGTTGGAGATGGCCGGTATAGTGTGCGTTGGAGATGGCCAGTATAGTGTGCTCTGGAGATGGCCAGTATAGTGTGCGTTGGAGATGGCCAGTATAGTGTGTTCTGGAGATGGCCGGTATAGTGTGCGTTGGAGATGGCCAGTATAGTGTGCTCTGGAGATGGCCGGTATAGTGTGCTCTGGAGATGGCCAGTATAGTGTGCTCTGGAGATGGCCAGTATAGTGTGCTCTGCAGATGGCCGGTATAGTGTGCTCTGGAGATGGCCAGTATAGTGTGCTCTGGAGATGGCCAGTATAGTGTGCGTTGGAGATGGCCAGTATAGTGTGCGTTGGAGATGGCCAGTATAGTGTGCATTGGAGATGGCCAGTATAGTGTGCTCTGGAGATGGCCAGTTTAGTGTGCTCTGGAGATGGTCAGTATAGTGTGCTCTGGAGATTGCCGGTATAGTGTGCGTTGGAGATGGCCAGTATAGTGTGCTCTGGAGATGGCCAGTATAGTGTGCTCTGGAGATGGCCGGTATAGTGTGCGTTGGAGATGGCCAGTATAGTGTGCTCTGGAGCGGGCCGGTATAGTGTGCTCTGGAGATGGCCGGTATAGTGTGCTCTGGAGATGGCCGGTATAGTGTGCTCTGGAGATGGCCGGTATAGTGTGCTCTGGAGATGGCCGGTATAGTGTGCTCTGGAGATGGCCGGTATAGTGTGCTCTGGAGATGGCCGGTATAGTGTGCTCTGGAGATGGCCGGTATAGTGTGCATTGGAGATGGCCGGTATAGTGTGCTCTGGACATGGCCAGTATAGTGTGCTCTGGAGATGGCCGGTATAGTGTGCTCTGGAGATGGCCGGTATAGTGTGCGTTGGAGATGGCCAGTATAGTGTGCGTTGGAGATGGCCAGTATAGTGTGCTCTGGAGATGGCCGGTATAGTGTGCTCTGGAGATAGCCGGTATAGTGTGCGTTGGAGATGGCCGGTATAGTGTGCGTTGGAGATGGCCAGTATAGTGTGCGTTGGAGATGGCCGGTATAGTGTGCGTTGGAGATGGCCAGTATAGTGTGCTCTGGAGATGGCCGGTATAGTGTGCTCTGGAGATGGCCAGTATAGTGTGCTCTGGAGATGGCCGGTATAGTGTGCTCTGGAGATGGCCGGTATAGTGTGAGTTGGAGATGGCCAGTATAGTGTGCGT